>NC_059376.1:16803611-17118611 GCF_019703515.2 Myxocyprinus asiaticus | reverse complement strand
CCGGTACACAACTCGCTTTTGGAACCCCTTCGTGGACATTTCACTCTGTAAATGGAGCTCACAAATGCCCATACATCCAAAAACACTTACCGCTTTGGCCACTGAGGCAGTGCTTTGCATTTCGGTAAGCACAGACCGATTTAAACTAGTAAGTCAGCCTACTGTTTCCAATGTCACTGTGAGATCATTCTGACTAAACTAGATATCCACAAGCAGAATTGTATATTCTGCTTTGTTTTTGAGTTATACTGTATCTAACCTGTTCTTTTGGACAGAATTCTACTAACAAAGTCTAACACATTTCTTCTATTTTAACTCATGTTTTGTGTAGTGTAGAAAGACTAACTAATTGTGCCCAAGACAAAAAATGACCAAAACGGCAATTGTGATTGGCCCATGGTGGCCACGGCCACTCCTGGCCAACCCTTAGCTCCGCCCCTGGTAGTGGCTTCACAATAAGGCTGGAACTCCAACCCTTAGCTCCGCCCCTGGTAGTGGCTTCACAATAAGGCTGGAACTGGCTGATTTCCAAAGCCATCTTAGAGTTCAATATGCATCTGATGGTCTGGGAGTGGGCTGTCTATGACTGAGTTTACCCATCTTGTTGCTAGCTGAAAGCCAACTACATTACTAATTGTATAGATTTTTATTAATTTATAATAGTTTATCATAATAACCATGTTAGTTAAACATCATGAATACACTGTATTACAATATTCACTTCCAGTTCTCAGTCAGATTATTGGAATGTGCAGAATTATTTATGATGGATTACAGTTTTGCAAAACAACTACTACCAGTGGTGACTCAACATTTTATGTTGAATTGATATAGAGTAGTATGTGCCTACAGGGCGCTCTGATCTAGTTAAAGAATGAACAGATTGCAGGCCACTTTCCTTTAGATCCACTGGCTTGATAAGCTTTATCATAGTGTTAAGATGTTATTAGTCATTTTGTCCAAGCTTCAACTTAAGAGCCTGTTCTAGGACATTTGTGAGCAATTTCTTTACTTGCCTTTTTTTTTTTTTATCTTCAAGCTCAAGCTCTCAGCACTGTTAAAAGAAGATTTGGGATCAGACTTCCTAATATACATTTGGTCTGGGGAGTTATTGTAAGGTTTGTTAATACTGGCTTTGAATAATAAAAAGGTGCTGGAAGTGATTCTTTTTATTTTTTCATGGAATATTATGCAAAAAAAATTTCCTACTCCCTTAAAGATATCAATGAAATAAGTGTCCTGAGATATCTCACCTGTCTCTGTGACAGCTGTAGACTTTGTAAACAGCAAACAAAAATGTGTCAGCAGAACGTGGACACTGACGCTTTTCACCTCGTTCTCATAGTGTTGTATTTGAAGTGGATCATTGAGGCTATGATTCATAACGTTTGTCAGTTGAGGGTGCTATTGTGCCACTGTTGAATTTGACAGCCACAGTAACATACAATGCAGCACTTCAGCTCGGTTTTGGTCTCAAAATTATCTTTGGAGTGCGGGGTTTTGGAATGAGTGGGCATGGCTAATTCAACAGCTCAGTGAGTGAAAGCTTCAGAATGCTAAAATCGCTTACAGCACCTTTAGGCCTTAAAAATGATAGCTTGTGCTATACGGTATGGTTATTATTTGCAAGCATATTTCTAGGAACATATTTTTATCAAGGCTCACACTCTGCTTGAATATCAACAATGGACTGCAGAATTTTAGGTCTTTTCATAAATTAGAGGCTAATTAGTTTCTACTGCATGCAAAATGTATTCATACACTATTCACTCAGTGTATGTGATGCCACTACAAAGCAGTCTGTTGATACTCCAGACCGCAATACTGCCTCATTTGCAGCAAGAGCTAATGCTCTTTTATCTAGAATGTTATTCATTTAATCAATCAAATCTAAAAATGTCTTAGAGAGTGGAGATGAGAGACACATGACGAAAAGCTTCCAACCAACATCAGAATACAACTTGTGATTTTGTCTGCACTTGTGTTTAATTGTGCTGTCAAAAGTGATAAAACAAAAGACAGGGCAATCCAGTCCCCCTGCTGTGCAGACTGTTTGCTTCAGCCTTTGACAGCAGTTCTCACTTCGGGTTTCACTCAACTTTCTATCCAGCATGTCTGTGCATTTACCACTTTTGATTGTACAGCATGCAAATTATGTTTGGAGACCTTTAATGTTTTAAAAAAAATAAATAATTCTTACCATTTAACTATTAACCTGTAAAATAATTCAGAAGTAAAAGTTACTAATTCTTATTAGAGAAGCGAACAAATGAATGGCTCATTCCTGTTATGCGGTAACTTTGAATTATATTGGATACTTATATGATTGGGATGTGTAAATGTACTGCATAAATGACCCAAATACTACGTAGTCACTTTTGCTCTGATACTGACAAGCAGTGGGTGACAAGATTTAAAATTTTGACTTCACTAAGATGTCTTACCATCTAAGCCAGGCTCTGCATTTCTGTGCCTCTGCTCTGTGCCAGCTTATACTTCAGAAACACTTCCTGTGCCTCAGCTCTAAAAATGTTCCACTCAGCCGTGCACTTATTCATAAGGTGATCTAGCTATTCAGATCTTCTCTCAAACCTGCGAGACCTAAGCTTGGGAGATGTACAAGATTATTCCAAAATTACACTTGTTTAATGTATAAAACAGTGTTGACCAATAAGTCTAAGATAGCATCCCAACCTCATACATGAATGATTTGAAACGTTCTATATAGGCAGCAAATCTGCATGGCACACAAATAGCAATCCACAGAGAAGACTTGACATGCTATTTATATAAATAGAATTTGATGTTAAATGTTGCTAAGCTAGCGGAGCAACACTCTAATTAGCATATAAATATACAGCACATGCACATTGGTTTCAATAATCTATTTTAATCACATTTAAATCACAAAGACATTTTCTGTATTGAATAACATACACATTTATGATGCCTTAAACTGTTGCCTCCACAGGCAGCTCACTAAGCATTGGAACAGAGCAAATGACCCAAAGTCTACAATGAAGGTGAGAAAAAATAAAAATAATATTTTCACTTGCTGTGATGTCATGGTGACGTATGCCACAAAAGTCTAGTGAGAGTGAGCCATGTCCAGTTGGATTTTTCCAGCTGTGTAAACTGAAAGCATGATGGGAAACGGCTTGCTGACAACACAGCCTAATGCTTATTGGCTTAAACAACCATGATGAAAAACAAATAACAAAAAAGCACTGAAAACATTTCAAAAACATTACAAAGTTTTAAAAGAACTAAAATATATGTAAAATATTGTTCTTGGCAATGTAACTTATGTTATTATGGTGACTATGTATAAATACCTCTAGTTCGTATGGCATTGAAGAAAAAATGTGATGTGACGTTTCTTTCTCTTCTAAAATGTTTGATTTTTTATCTCTAATATCATGTTTTACGTATATTAATTATATATATTCCAACACTCTGACGATCTCCGTATGGGATATGTGATTTTTATTCTGAAATATCTAAAATACGTCTCTTTATTAAACAAAAAAATGGATGGAAAGACACATTTTATTGGCTAAATTAAATAACAGGTACATTTAGTGTCTTTTTCATCATATTTATTTTCATTTTCATTTTAAAGCAACATAATTTAAATTATATGCTCTTTATCAGCTACACCGCATGCACGTGAATCCTACGATATCTGCATCTGATCTCAAAGGTGTCTGATCCACTATGAGATGTGAGAATTGTCCGACTTGACAACACACATTTCACTCCTCCCCTGACTGCAGCTGTCTACTCTCATCTACTTTCAAGGCGAGGCGTTTGGCATCTCAAATGAGCCTAGTGACCAATGAGAACAAAAACAAATGAAACATGAGGGTCACATGACAAGACAAGGAAGTCACATGAAACAGGAACTACATTTTAAAATAAAAGACATTAAATCAAAACATGAAAACATGAAAGTGAATAAAAACACACAAACACGTGACAGTCTCCGTTCAAGTGAAATTGCTTGGAAAGTATACAAAGATTTTTTTAACAATCCAAGTTTTGTTCCTTCTAAAATAATTTGATTTTCTATATATCTTCTGCACTTTCAAATACTTTTTTACAATCTCCAGAAAAGTATGTCATTCAATCTTTGAGGTAATTTGTTCTACTGACAAAGCCACATAACAACCTTCAACGTTCTTCTGAAAACACATTATTTTCATAACTGAGATATTTCATGATTCATATTTTACCTTAAGGAAATATCTGACAATACTGAACTTTTATTTTTGACAGGTGGAAGTGAAATAATTCTGTTAATGATGAATATATATATATAATTTTTTTTTTTTAGCTGTTAACCAACTTTGACATGCATTTATGTTGGGGGAACAGATATGCTATTTGTGATGATGCAGACTCCTTTGTACTTTAAATATTTAGCTTCACAGACTGTGCATTGTTATCAAGCAATATGTTTTTTACAGTTTATGACTCGACTGCACTTTCTCATCAAAAAACAACATGCAAGACTATTTCTAGTACTGACAGCGAATGGTGTTGTTGCATGACGAAGTGCAGTGTTGTGGCTTTAATGAGTGTATATGAATATATGCTTATGTATGTGAATAATGCAGTGCTGTTCTGGGTAGTGGATGGTGCAGACTAAACATGTTTTATCCAGCACAAAACTGAACTAATTAACACTTCATCTGCCCGCTGAAACAATTAAGCTGAGTCAGACAGATACAAACACACACACATGTGCGTTTAAGATATAACTTGATACACACTCACACAAACACATGCCACATTTCACACATATATGCAAAAATCAGCAGTTCTGTATCAGGCCAATCCACTATCTAAAATGCTGACAGACCAAAATTGCTAGAGTCTGTTTGCATTTCATTTAAATTCCATTAAAAGTTCCATAAAATAGTGTGTAATATACAAAATACACAAACCATATTCAAACCATTAAAGATCTCAGTTTCATACATTTCTGTACAAACTAATTTAATAAAATAAGAAGTGAGTGTAATAGCAATGTCAAAATATAATTAACGTTGAAGTGTGTAATTTCTGTACCACAAAGGCTACGTCCAAATTAATCTGGATTAATTTGAAAACAGCATTTTTGTTTTCAAAATGCTCCGTCCACACTTACGTTTTCAAAACTTTTCAAAAAGTTGTTCATCCACACTGAAACGTATGAAAACGTTTAAATCCCCTTAAATTGGGGTTCCATGTACAGTATAAAACACAGTCGTGCTTGTGTTTCTCCGCAGGACACCAATTCAAGTAAACTTCCCGTCACCTTTGAAGCATTGCAATGTTAAGCTTGTACAAGGTAACATTTATCTTTAACAATGCTATCAAAGTTGATATCATACACACCAACGTCACTACAACATTAGCCTCCATCTTGATTGTTTTGGGTTGGATGGATCACATTACTGCATTACATGACAACAAATATGTCCTTGATTTCTAATGTCTCAGTTTTTCCAGTCTGCACAACACTGCGAAGACTGCGTTTTCAAATATTTCCACTAGGGAGAGTGTTTTCAAAAAGCTAAATTTTTGCTGGGCAAAAATGTGTCTTTGTGGACAGAAGGCCAAAACATAGAGAAAAAAAAAAAAAATGTTTTCAAACAAAAATGTAATAGTGTGGACGTGGCCACATTAACAAGCAGAATTGCAAAAATGATGTTTTCAAACATGTTTCCCCACACATTACCCCATTTGTCATTGGCTGAAAAACAGATAGTCCCACCCCAAACTCATGCTATTGGTTGAACCAATTTTGCCATGTCAGACTGATATGATTGCCAAGTCTATGCTGTTCCTAGCTGTCGCTGCGGGTTGTTTTTTTATTTATTTTTTTTTAATTTTTTTTTATTTGAAGGTTTGATATATTGCCTAAATTACATTTTTATGAAATGTTTGCAATTTTGCTCCACACAATATATATTTCACCAATGGTGGGATTTTCTAGCAAGATAACTGGGAGTGTAGGTAAGTGGTCTGGTAGGGAGAGGAATTTCAAAGCATCTGAATAAGACACTGAAACTATAGTGTTTTAACAATGAAAAAATAAATAAACAGTTTAATTTTTCTTCAGTGTGATTCACTTTCTGTATTTTGCTTCATTGCACTCGAAATGGTAAATTTAAATTAAAATATTATGTCTTATGGCATAAGAAACACCCCCAACCAACACTTAATATATCTGCTGACAAGAGTCACGTGTACCTCTGGTTCACTCATTTTTGTCCCTAACAACCAAAAGAAGGAAAAGAGGAAAAGATCCTTCTCGTTCTCCACCTGTATCATAAATATCTCATGACATCTGCAGAACAACAGTCCTCTTTCTGAGGGCACTCCGGTCTCAGTTTGAATAATTGATTTGCGTTTAAGCCCGTTGGGAGGAGTGCATGTCATACTTTCTTTTAACGAGACTGATAGGCTATGTGAGCTTGAAAAATGTACGAAGCATCAGTGTGTAACTAGAGTCTCCCATCCAGTGCAGAAACAAGTAGATAAGCCCTATCATGTCCAGCTTACTCAACACATTTCCTCTTATTTACTTTATATTTGTCTCCTTTGTACCCCCATACCTCTGATCCACAACATACCACATCAGTGATGCTCTCTTGCCTCCAACAATGCAGCGTGACCATGTGTGGGGTATTTAGGAAGTGGGGCTGTACATTATCTGAAATGTAATCCATTTCAAAAGATGAGCACGTCCCCCGAAATAGGTTTGCTATAGTGCTTTAAGGTTAAAGACCCCATGAAATAAAAATTGGAGGGGGTTTTTTAGCTTCATGTCCATGTCTATTAGGTTTAAAGCTAGATATAACAAAATAAACATTTTGCACATACAGTGCATTCAGAAAGTATTTAGACCCCTTTATTTATTTATTTATTTTTTTCATATTTTGTTATGTTGCAGCCTTATGCTAAAATGCTTTATATATTTTTTTTCACACCAATCTACAATCCATACCCCATTATGACAAAGCAAAAACCAGATTTTTGATAACTGCAAATTTATTAAAAAGTAAAAACATCCTGGTTACTTTCGTAACCTCCATTCCCTGATGGAGGGAACGAGATGTTGTGTCGATGTAGTGACACTAGGGGTCACTCTTGGGAGCCCGAAACACCTCTGGTCTTTGAAAAAAGGCCAATGGGAATTGGCGAGTGGTATTTGCATACCACTCCCCCGAACATACAGGTATAAAAGGAGCTGGTATGCAACCATTCATTCAGGTTTTGTGCTGAGGATCCGAGACAAGGTCCCGGCCATTTCAGCGGGTAGTCCAGCATTGTGGCAGGAGGGACACAACGTCTCGATCCCTCCATCAGGGAATGGAGGTTACGAAAGTAACCAGGATGTTCCCTATCTGTCACTCACTCGACATTGTGTTGATGTAGTGACACTAGGGGTCCCTATACGAAATGCCACAACTAGCTGAACTGTGTTACGTGAACTGGCGGTGCGAGACGGGCAGACCAATGTGTGCCTCCTAGCCAGTGCACCAGGCCGACACGTTGAATGGCCCTTCGGGGACGAGTCGACTGGACAAAAGATAGGGCTAACCCAGTCGTGGCATCTTATCCTCTTTTTTTCTCTCCCCAAAGAAAGAGTAAAATTTGTTAACCAACTGGGTCTACGTTGGGGGGGGTGTCACTCCCAAGGGGAAGACACCGCGGAGACCACACCCCGCCCAGAGGGGGGGTTTTAGTGGAAATACGTCACGTGTTCTTGCTGAGCCTTGTCAGAAGTATGTCATGTGGAGAAGTCCCATGGTAGGTCCTACCCAACGGGGGAGGAGTTTCTACAAACATGGTGACTGGGGAAGAGGGGCCTCTGCTCAAGGAAGATGCGGTTTACCAACAGGGAAACGATTTAGTGGAAGATATATGTCTCATGGGGTCACCTATGGGGAACCAACACATGCGGAGCACCTACCGCAGAACAGGGCTTAGTTAGCACATGTACTGAGCCGGCAGCGAGTTTCTCCGCTGTCATCCAGGGAACACACTTTGTGAACACTACTGGGAGTCAACAGCGCACATCTTCAGCTCAGGGGAGGTGAAAGGTGCTACGTGCAAGCGATACTCCCGGCCAGCTGTCCCGGACTTACCTGCTTGTGCCTGCCACCTCACGGGACGAAACCGGCTCAACCCGGAGATTGTAGAACCTCGCAAAAGTGTTGGGTGTTGCCCAGCCTGCTGCTCTGCAAATGTCTGTTAGAGAGGCGCCACTGGTCAAGGCCCAGGAGGCCGCCACACTCCTGGTAGAATGGGCTAGTAGCCCTGCAGGGGGCGGCACATCCTGATTGTGATATGCCATTGCTATGGCATCAATGAGCCAGTGGCGATCCTCTGCTTGGAGACAGTGCTTCCTTTCTGCTGTCCAACAAAGCAGACAAAGAGCTGCTCAGAGACGCTAAAGCTCTGCATGCGATCCAAATAGATGCGTAAAGCGCACACCGGACACAGCAATGTCAGGGCTGGGTCTGCCTCCTCCTGGGGCAGCACTTGCAGGTTCACCACCTGATCCCTAAATGGGGTCCTGGGAACCTTGGGCACATAGCCCAAGTGAGAGTAGCCCGGACCGAACTCCAGGCAAGTTTTGCTGACAGAGAAAGCTTGCAGGTCTCCTACCCTCTTGATGGAAGTGAGCGCAGTCAGGAGGGCAGTCTTTAAAGAGAGTGCCTTAAGCTCAGCTGACTCCAGGGGCTCAAAGGGGGCTCCCCGTAGACCCTGAAGAACTACAGAGAGGTCCCATGAGGGAATGAGGTGCGGTCTGGAGGGATTCAACCTCCTGGTGCCTCTCAAGAACCTGATGATCAGGTCGTGCTTCCCTAAGGACTTACCGTCCACTGTGTCGTGGTGTGCCACTATAGCGGCTACATACACCTTCAAGGTGGAAGGGGACAGCCGCCCTGGCGTGTTGGCCACGCGATGTGTCCCGTGGCACCATGCCCATCTCGGGACTCGAGTCTGGAGCCAGTGCTGAAGCGGTCTCATATGCATCAACCCGAACGGTGTGGCCACCGCTGAGGATGCCATATGCCCCAGGAGCCTCTGAAACAGTTTCAGTGGAACTGCTGTCTTTTGTCTGAACGCCTTCAAACAGGTCAGCACCGACTGTGCGCACTCGTTCGTGAGGCGCGCTGTCATCGAGACTGAGTCCAACTCCAAGCCGACAAAAGAGACGCTCTAAACCGGGAGGAGCTTGCTCTTTTCCCAGTTGACCCATAGCCCTAGTCAGCTGAGGTGTGAGAGCACCAGGTCCCTGTGAGCATGCAACACAAGCAAATCAGGGTAAGTTTCTTGCTGGCATGGTGTAGAGTACACTACTAAGAACAATGGCATGGTAACTTGATGTTAATTATGTATTTAAATTAATAGGTGTCATTAATGTTCCTTTTATTATGTCAATGTTAATGCAATGTCAGTTTATTTATATAGCACAGTTTAAAACAACAACAGTTGACCAAAGTGCTGTACAATCATTACAACAAAAAATAAAGGCAGAGGCTATTTGCACACTAGTGCAATAGTGGCAGATACACTTACACCCCTGTTAAAATACTAACATACAGCAGAGTCTACAAACAAAAAGGGAAAATTACAGAGTCCGTAATAAAACCTGAATCAACATCGGCTTGGCTTTTCAGAGGAGGCAGCAACTCTGAGATCTGAAAGGATTTAAAAGCGACCCAGAGATGGCTTTTATCTTACTCAACAGGTAAGATATTTTATTGGTAAGGTTTATGTATAATTGTGTAATCACATACACATCTGCGTGTGTAGTGAAATACAATAATTATTCTGTAATCGGTGCAGAACTTTTCACTTGCTAGCACACGTGTTTATTTTTCTTTATTACAGCAATAATTTATATAAATAAATCCTTTAGTCCTAGGCTTGCCAAGGACATGTGAGTCTTGAAATGATGTTGACCACTGGTTGGTAACAATGACAGTCTATAAATTAGTTACTGCCGTGGTCTATTTGGCCAGAATATCCTGCAGTTATAGAAACTTTACAACGTTTGACCTTATCAGACTAGCAATCGTTATGTCTAATGTTAACAAATGTTGCCTGACTTTTGTAACGTCATTTATTTCAAAACATCAATGTTTCCAATAAGTCAAAACAACAGCATAAGATATGGCACTTACCTGCTCAGATGACATATTTTTGGATATCCGTCTTTTCCTTTCTTTGATTATTTATTTGTCCATTCGCTCTGATATGATGTCCTGTATTCATCTGCAGAGGAGCAGAGCCGAACCACAACCAAAACAATGTCCTTCCGCAAGACGTATGCAGTTTTATTTTCTAACCACTAGAGGGCCAAAAGTTACATAGTGTAGATTTAAAGAGAAAGATACTCTACAAGTCAAGATGTATATCTAAGAAAAAAAGCTATTGAAAATAAATGACTTTTTAACTTTGATTTAAAATCATGTAATGTAGGGGCAGTTCTAATGAAAGCAGGTAAGCAGTTCCACAACTTAGGAGCCACTAATGCAAAGGCACGATCACCTCTCAGTTTCAATTTGGACCTGGGGACACTCAAGAGCCTCTGGTCAGAGGACCTCAGCGATCTTCCAGGTTGGTGAGCAGACAATAGATCAGACAAATAGGAAGGGGCTAAACCATTTAAAGACTTAAAAACAAATGATATTTTTAATTCAATTCTGTAGAGAATCGGCAGCCTATTAGGCTACTATGAAAATTGTTAATACTTTAATATTACTTAACTAATAAACTAATTCATAATACACAATAAACTGTTAAGCATTGTAGCTAATATGAGTGTAGTAATGTTCATGTTAACACATAATCTAGTATTACCATATACAGTATAGCCTACATAAAAATGAATGGTTATTTGTTTTATTTGTGTACTATTATGTGCTTTTCTGTGTATAGTGAAATTGTTTTCCTACTTAGAAATTTAAATTGAAATAATTTGATATCGTGAGAAAAAGGCACCACTGACAGCAGTAAAAGGCAAAAAAAAAAAAAAAAAAGCAACAAAAATTAGCAGTGATGCAATGACATGCAGTATTTTCACAAAGTTTAATTGCATAAGTTACATTTAAACATTGCTTTTTTATGATTGTTTTGGTGCAGTGGCTTCTTCCTTGCTGAGCAGCCTTTCAGGTTATGTCAATATAGGACTCGTTTTACTGTGGATATAGATACTTGTCTACCTGTTTTCTCCAGCATCTTCACAAGGTCCTTTGCTGTTGTTCTGGGATTGATTTGCACATTTTGCACCAAACTCTTTTTGCACGTTCATCTCTTGGAGACAGAATGCATCTCCTTCCTGAGCGGTATGATGGCTGCGTGGTCCCATGGTGTTTATACTTGCATACTACTGTTTCTACAGATACACGTGATACCTTCAGGCATTTGGAAATTTTCCAAAGGATGAACCAGACTTGTGGAGGTCCACAATTTTTCTGAGGTCTTGGCTGATTTCTTTTGATTTTCCCATGATGTCAAGAAAGAGGCACTGAGTTTGAAGGTAGACCTTAAAATACATCCACAGGTACACCTCCAATGGACTCCAATTAGCCTATCAGAGACTAATTGGCTAATTGCATAAAGACTTGACATCATTTTATGGAATTTTCCAAGCTGCTTAAAGGCACAGTTAACTTAGTCAATGTATACTTCTGACCCACTGGAATTGTGATATAGTCAATTAAAAGTGAAACAATCTGTCTGTAAACAATTGTTGGAAAAATTACTTATGTCATGCACAAAGTAGATGTCCTAAACGACTTGCCGAAATCTGTGGAGTGGTTAAGAAATTAGTTTTAATGACTTCAGCGGAGTGTGAGATCCAAGTGTATGTACATTTCTGACTTCAACTGTATATATATATATATATATATGCACAACTCCTTCAGCGGTGCCGTGGCATCATATTAGTACACTGAAAAAGTTCCGGGTCAAAAGACTACTTGTTGTTCTGGTGGCTAAACATATCATCACTTATTACAGATGGGTAACAGAGCATAAGTCACCTATGCAAAAATAATGAGCAACTTGCAAAGACAAAGCCTCTTGTGTTTTATGCGACTAGACAAAAGTTTACAGATGATAAATTAGGTAGTATAAACACTAGAAAACCATGTTTTGAAGGTGCACTCAGTAATTTCTTGTACTGTATATGATGTCCTGGCAAATATGTCAGTCATCTTGGACTTATACTGACACCTAGCACTATGGATACAGCATCACACAATAGCAAATGTTTAGGTTACCGATTATGTGAGCAAAAGTGTCAAATAATTGAGCAGTTACTGAGAAAATGTGAGCAGTAAACTGTCAAATACACTTCAAAATTTCACCAAAAATGCCTGTCTTTGCTAGGAATAATGTAAATACAGTTAGTAATATCTAAAGTAAACATTAACAGTGGGACAAAAAAGTGGTTTTGTATCAAAATATCAGACTTGCAGTATAAATGTAACCTTAATGTGCTATATAAATAAATAAAAAACTGGCTTTGCCTATAGACCTGCCGCTGATAAGTATGTCCTTAATATTAATCAAACAACAATAACAAGAAAACAAGAATAAATTGGCTGAATAAATTTAGTAACTTTAAGAAGTGTTAATGAAATATAATCAAACAGTGAATACCAGTAGCCAGTAGTTTGATGTGACATTTAATTTAATTCTGAATGTTTACTTGAATACTTGATAGGCAACTGCTGTTATATTTTTTTTAAGCTGTTAAAAAAGCACTGTTTTCTTCATTTTCTCTGTTCTATTGTTTCTTTTTATAGTTTTTATTTTCTTCATTCATTTGTTTCTTTGTTCTTATTTGATAACATACTGTTGATATCTTAAATAATTACTTGAGAACTTGAAGCAATACTTACATAATTAAAAAATAAGTCTTATTTCTTGTTGTGGTCTCAAAATAGGTGTAGAGGATCGTCAAATTTCACTACCGACTATGTTTATATTGAATATGGTAGATCTTTATATTATAACATTATGAAAAAGTGGATTTCATTCCATATAAGTGTGAGCACCCCTGGTATATAACCTGGTTGTTTGTTTTGGGAAGTAAAGTCTTTGTTCCTAGAACATTCCCGGTTAGTTGTCAAACACAGTCAAAACAACAATGAGGAGTTCACTCATAGCGGTAACGTTAATATGATTGTCATAAAGTGTCAACATAAAAATTTGGATCATGTTTTTCAGTAGCTGGGTGCTTCCCTGAATGAAATTATCTAGAAAAAAGAAAGGAAAAAAAACACGATTGGATGGATGGATTTCAGCAGTGAAGCGAGACGGCTGGATAGATACTAACAATTGTAGGGTATGTTGCACCCATTTTATTTCTGATTAGTGAACATCATTTTTGCCAAATAACTGTAAGTATGATAGGTAGAGACTAGCTGGGATGTGTTTCCCAAAAGCATTGTAGCCAACTATGGTTGCAAACATAGTTCAACGATTTGGTGTTTTCCAAAACCGTTGTTCCAAGTTCAACAAACATTCGCAAACAGCACTGCAAAGTTGTGTGGTTGGAACTACAGCTCTTTACCTGACATAGCAGAGGCATCTATATCTTTCATTCCATATACAGTATATCTTTCATTCTGTCAACACTTTAACCACATTTTCATGTATTTAAGTAAACGGCTTATTCCGAGGGTTAACAGGGTTTTGCAACATGTTCTCACTTCCAGAGGCATCAAAAACTGACGCTTGAGCAAGAGCCAGCGCGTTAATCTATAGATGGCAAAAGTGCCCTCTGGCGTCAGTTCCCTATCTGTCACTCACTCGAAGTTGTGTCGATGTAGTAACACTAGGGGTCACTCTTGGGAGCCCAAAACATCTCTGCTTTTCTGAAAAAGGCCAATGAGAATTGGCGAGTGGAATTTGCATGCCACTCCCCTGGACATACGGGTATAAAAGGAGCTGGTATGCAACCACTCATTCAGATTTTCTCTTCGGAGCCGAGCGGTTCTATTCATTGAGCTGAATTCATCCACCGAGATCATTCACCTCTCTCTGCTGGATCTTACGGCGCATTTCAGCGGCTTCTCCCCCTCTGCATCTGTGGTTTGCAGAGAACGCCCCTGGGTACTTCGGCAGATCATTTAAAAGAGTATATTCTAAAAGAGTATATTTTCTTTCTAAAAGAGCAGCACACACGGAATGTCTTTTAAAAAACACGTCTCTTTAAAGATGCCTTTCCGTTTGTGTGTTATTCCTGGTTGCGGTCGTTATCTCTCCGATTCCGATGGCCACGATTGATGTCTTACGTGTCTGGGCACTGCCCATGCGGAGACATCATTCATGGATGAGTCATGTCCTCATTGCGAAAAACATGACCATGGCAACATTGCGGTCACGGCTAGCCTTCGTAAGAAAGCAAGCCACCCCAGCGGCTCCCCGCATTGGTCCTTCTACCTACGGGTTTGAGGCCGCGTCGGTTAGCACTGGGGGCGATTTGGGGACCTCAATGGGACCACCTCCGCTGGGTATCCCCCCACGGACCTCCCATTCCCCAGCATGCTCGCTTGCCCTGATCGGGCTCTCGCACGAGACCGGCGGCTCGTTTCAGCGCGAGTTCGACTTCTCGTTTGGAGCTCTGGAAGACAATGAGTTAACGAGCGCAGCATCGGAGAGTGGCTCATCCAGTCTGACACAGAGGCTTCGGCTCGGCTTCCTCCTTCGGGAACGGTCGTCCAGCCTCACGTGACACGGAAATGACGGACGTGCTTTCCCGGGCAGCCGCGAGCATTGGGCTAGAGTGGAACCCTCCACTCTCCCGAACCCTCGCGGCTCGACGATTTGTTCCTGGGAACGGGGCACTGGCCATGGCCATGCCCTGCCCCCGTTCCTTTCTTCCCGGAAGTGCGTGAGGAGCTGACAAGATCCTGGAGGACACCTTTTACTGCCCGGTCCCTGTCTTTCAGCTCCCCCGCTCTCGCTACCCTCAATGGCGGAGTGGCCAGGGGGTATTCGGTGATCCCCCAGGTGGCTCGCAGTGCACTTGTGTCTGCAGAGCACAACCACCTGGCGTGGGCACCTGAGACTCCCGTCTGGGGCCTGTAGGTTTATGTCATCCCTGACGGCTGGAACCTACGGTGCCACTGGACAAGCTTCCTCTGCCCTGCACGCCATGGCTCTCCTGCAAGTACACCAAGCCAAGATGCCTTAAGCAGAGGGCCCTCTGCTCCGGTCACCATGCTTGTAGAAACTCCTCCCCCCTTGGGTAGGACCTACCATGCGACTCTCCACATGACATACTTCCGACAAGACTCGGTAAGACCATGTGATGTATTTCCACTTGAAGTACCCCCCCCCCCTTTTGGGTGGGGTGTGGTCTCCACAGTGTCTTCCCCTTGGGAGTGACACCCCCCCAACGTAGACACTTAGGGCTCCCAGTCAGTTAACAAATTCCACTCTTTTTGGGGAGAAAAGAGAAGGAAAATAGGCCTCGGCTGGGCCAGCCTGTCCCTATTTGTTGAGCAGTCGACTTGTTCCTGAAGGACTGTTTGATGCTCATAAAGAGCATTGGGGGAGGTTACAGCAGTCTGCACATCACACACCGCCACTTCACGTAACACAGTTCAGCAAGTTGTGGCGTTTTGTATAGGGACCCCTAGTGTCACTACATCGACACAATGTCAAGTGAATGACAGATAGGGAACGACATGGTTACTTTCGTAACCTCCGTTCCCTGATGGAGGTAACAAGATGTTGTGTCCCTCTTGCCACAATGATGAACTACCCGCTGAAATGGCCGGGACCTTGTCTCGGATCCTCAGCACAAAACCTGAATGAGTGGTTGCATACCACCTCCTTTTATACCCGTATGTCCGGGGGAGTGGCATGCAAATTCCACTCGCCAATTCTCATTGGCCTTTTTTCAAAAAAGCAGAGGTGTTTCGGGCTCCCAAGAGTGACTCCTAGTGTCACTTCATCGACACAACGTCTCGTTCCCTCCATCAGGGAACGGAGGTTATGAAAGTAACCTTGACGTTTTACGACGCATCTGGCAAGTGCGTTCTTTTTAACGAGAAACCTTCAACGTCAACTGACTGATGCAATGGGCATTCAAATTTTAGCATCGTTTAATAAAATGTTGAGGTACAATTTTGTCATAGTGACATATTTTGGGGTAAGATTTTCATTTCATTTGAAATCAGCAACATTTATTCACAGTGGTTAATATTTAATCTGTTGTTTATCTGTCTATTTAATCTGTCTGTACACATCCTGCACTGCTGAAGTGACCCGTTTCATTCTGGGTGTATTCCAAGTCTTACAATCATTTTATGTGAAGAAAAACCTAAATGTACGTTTTTAGTCACCGATCACGGTCACCCAGCATCCACCGTAACACATCTTGCATAAGTTTCGTAATAACACATTAAAAATGTGCTGCCTCAAGCATAATGACATGAGTTTGACATTAGAGACTCAGCGATTATGCCATTGGCTCTCATGTGTCTTGTGACCGACTGTCACAAGCTTAAGTACTAATCATTGGCTCTCGCATGTCTTGTGACCGATTGTCACGAGCTTAAGTACTTGTCATTGGCTCTCGCGTGTCTTGTGACTGATTACAAAGACCTCAAGTTTGGATGTACATGTATTTTTTGAATGAGATGTGCCAGTAGAATCAGGATGACTTCACATAGGGGGAATATTTTTATAGATTAAAACTTTCAGTTTCACTCTGCTACTCACACAATGCTATCGTATGTTTTGGAATATTATTATAGTGCATTTTTATAAATAAATGATCGTGACTGTAATTTATCTGCTTGTTACTTCTTTTCTATTGTTGAGAACTGGTTGAGTTTAGGCATAAATGTGTGGTTGGATGCTTAAAAATATCTATAAATAGTGTAATGTATATCAAACATTGTCTCTTTCATGTTTTATAATGTTGATTATCGGTAAGGTTTAGAAATGGGGTTGGGTTAGGGCATCTAAAATATTATATATGATTGTATAATGTAACACCTTCGTAAGAAAGCAAGCCACCCCAGAGGCTCCCCGCCTCAGTCCTTTTACCCACGGGTATGAGGCCAGCGCGGCTAGCACTGGGGGCAATTTGGGGACCCCAATGGGACCGCCTCCACCGGGTATCCCCCTGCGGACCTCCCATTTCCCAGCACGCTCGTCTGCCCCGATCGGGCTTCCGGATGAGTCCGCCGGCTCGTCTCACGGCGAGTTTGACCTCTTATTCGGAGCCCGCGAAAGTGATGAGCTCTCGAGCGCAGCATCGGAGAGCGGGCTCGTCCAGCCGGAAGCCTCAGCTGGGCTTCTCCCTTCGGGGACGGTTGCCCAGTCACAGGCTGATGCGGAGATGATGACATGCTTTCCCGGGCAACCGCGATTGTCAGCTAGAGCGGAACTCACTGCTCTTCCCTGAACCCTTGCGGCTCGGTGATTGGTTCCTGGGCTTGCAGCGCCGCTCAAAGCCATGCCCCACCCCCGTTCCTTACTTCCCGGAAGTGCATGAAGAGCTGACAAGGTCACGGGAGGCACTTTTTACTGTCTGGTCCCGATCTTTTCAGCTTCCCCACCCTCACTACCCTCGATGGTGGGGCAGCCAAGGGCTATTCGGCAATTCCCTGGTGGATAAAGGCGCTCGCGGTGCACCTATGCCCGCAGAGCACCACCACCTGGCGCGGGTGCCCAAAGCCCCCGTCCAAGGGCCAAGGCCTACGGTGCCACTGGACAAGCTGCCTCCGCCCTGCATGCCATGGCTCTCCTGCAAGTCCGCCAAGGCCCTAAAGGAACTGCACGAGGGTAGTTCCGCCCCGGGATTGATGCAGGAATTGGCACTTCTCTCAGTCTCTCGGGCAGACGATGGCCACACTAGCGGTCCAGGAGCACCACCTTTGGCTCAACCTGGTCGAGATGGGCGAGGCCGACAAGACATGATTCCTTGCTGCCCCCATTTCCCAGGCGGGCCTATTCGGTGACACCGTCGAGGACTTTGCCCAGCAGTTTTCGATGGTGGAGCAGTAGACGGATGCTTGCCGGCATATCCTGCCCCGGCGAGGCTCAAGATCCCACACCCCGTCTACTCATTGCCAAGGGCGTCCACCTGTGGTGACTGCACCGGCTCCGCCGCAGCCCGCCCCTTCGGCCCGGCCCTGTCGTGGAGCCCACTGCAGGAAGCAGACGCCACCCGTCTTGCGGCCGCCCAGAACCCGTGAAAGGCTTCAAAGCGCCCTTGAGACGGGCGACCCAGGGACAACGAAACCCACTGCTTTGGAGCTGGTAAGCAGATCTCTCCATCTTTTTGTTACCTTTTTGCATTTAATTGCGCTGCATGCCCAAGCGGCTGCAGTACTCAAGAGCTCAGCAAGAGCGGTTTCCTTGTTCCCTGGGTCACGTATCCGGAGTGCACAGCCGTCACAACGACCACCGTCCACCACTCTATTTGGCAGGTTTGGCGCTCCAGCGGCAGTCTCCCGCCCCTGAGCGCCCAGCTGTGGCACAAATCCGCCCCCTATGTGACAGTCTCCACGGGTCACGAGGACAGGCCTCTTCCTCCCCATCCCAGGCTGTTCCGGGGTGGTCACAAGGAGCCAGGTAAGTGCTTCGATGTCCTTAGATTCAGCACGGCCACGACATGGTGTGGCACCTTGAGCTCCGCCCCGCTGCGAGGCCCCACCTGCCGGTACGTATGATGACGTTGTCCCTTTGGTCCCCCTTGCGCGGAACTTGGATACATGGCTTGCACTTTCCAATCCGTCACGAGGGCTGTCCGGACCGTCCGACTCGGCTGCGCGATTAACTTAGCCAGGTGTCCGCCCAGGTTCAGCGGTGTCCACTTCACCTTGGTGAAGGATGAACGCTGCTACCTTGCATGGAGCTCGCTACCCTCCTATGGAAGGGTGCGATAGAACCTGTCCCTCCAGCCAAGATGAAGAAGGGGTTTTTCAGCCCCTACTTCATCATACCGAAAAAAGGCGGTGGGTTACGGCCAATTTTGGACCTGTGAGTTCTGAACTAGGCTTTACACAGACTCCTGTTCAAGATGCTGATGCAAAAATGCATTCTGGCTAGCATCTGGCATCAAGATTGGTTTGTGGAGGTAGACCTGAAGGATGTGTACTTCCATGTCTCGATCCTTCCTCGACACAGACCCTTCCTGCGGTTTGCGTCCGAGAGTCAGGCGTATCAGTACAAAGTCCTCCCTTTCGGCCTGTCCCTGTCTCCTCACATCTTTACGAAGGTCGCAGAGGCTGCTCTTGCCCCGGTTATGGAGGTGGGTGTTCGCATTCTCAACTATCTCGACGACTGGCTAATCCTAGCTCATTCTCGAGACATGTTGTGCACACACAGGGACCTGGTGCTCTCACACCTCAGCCGACTAGGGCTTCAGGTCAACTGGGAAAAGAGCAAGCTCCTCCCGGTTCAGAGCATCTCTTTTCTCGGTTTGGAGTTGGACTCAGTCTCCTTGATGGCACGCCTTACGAACGAGCGCACCCAGTCGGTGCTGGCCTGTTTGAAGGCATTCAAACAGAAAACAGCGATTCCACTGAAATTTTTCAGAGGCTCCTGGGGCATATGGCATCCTCGGCGGTGGCCACCCTGCTCGGGTTGATGCATATGAGGCCGCTTCAGCACTGGCTCCAGACTCGAGTCCCGAGATGGGCATGGCGCCACGGGACACGTAACGACAGGTTACCCTCAGGGGAGAGTGGAGACTCCACCCTCAGGTGGTCCAGCTGATTTGGAGTCGATTCGACAGGCACAGGTGCAGCTGTTTGCCTCCCAAGAATCCTCCCCACTGCCTGCTCTGGTACACCCTGACTGAGGCCCCCCACGGCATAGACGTGCTGGCACACAGCTGGCCCCCTGGCATGTGCAAATATGTGTTTCCCCCGGTGAGCCTGCTTGCACAGACCCTGTGCAAGGTCAGGGAGGACGAGGAGCAGGTCATCCTGGTAGCACCCTACTGGCCCACTCAGACGTGGTGCTTGGACCTCACGCTCCTCGCAACAGCTCCCCCTGGCGAATTCCCCTGAGGAAGGACCTTCTTTCTCAGGGACGGGGCACCATCTGGCACCCGCACCCAGACCTCTGGAATATCCATGTCTGGCCCCTGGACGGGACCTGTGGCAGTAGACATGATCGCTCAGGCTAGGGCCCCCTCTACGAGGCGCCTATAAGCCTTTAAGTGGCGTCTGTTCACTAAGTGGTGTTCTTCCCGTCGGGAAGACCCCCAGAGATGCGCAGTCTGACCAGTGCTTTCCTTCATGCAGGAGAGGTTGGAAGGGAGGCTGTCCCCTTCCACCTTGAAGGTGTACGTTGCCACCATAGCAGCACACCATGACGCAGTCGACGTTAAGTCCTTAGGGATGCACGACCTGATCATCAGGTTCCTAAGAGGTGCCAGGAGGCTGAATCCCTCCAGACCATGCCTCGTTCCCTCATGGGACCTCTCTGTAGTTCTTCAGGGTCTATAGAGAGCCCCATTTGAGCCTTTGCAGTCAGTCGAGCTTAAGGCACTCTCCTTGAAGACTGCCCTCCTGACTGCACTCACTTCCATCAAGAGGGTAGGTGACCTGCAAGCGTTCTCTGTCAGCGAAACGTGCCTGGAGTTCGGTCCAGGTTACTCTCACGTGATCCTGAGACCCTGACCGGGCTATGTGCCCAAGGTTCCCACCACCCCTTTAGGGACCAGGTGGTGAACCTGCAAGTGCTGCCCCAGGAGGAGGCAGACCCAGCCCTGTCGTTGCTGTGGCCGGTGTGCGCTTTATGCATCTATTTGGATCGCACGCAGAGCTTTAGAGTCTCTGAGCAGCTCTTTGTCTGCTTTGGTGCACAGTGGAAAGGAAGCACTGTCTCCAAGCAGAGGATCGCCCACTGGCTCATTGACACCATAACTATGGCATATGTCACCTAGGACATGCCGCTCCCGGTAGGGCTACAAGCCCATTCTACCAGGGGTGTAGCGGCTCCCTGGGCTCTGGCCAGGGGTGCCTCTCTAACAGACATTCGCAGAGCAGTGGGCTGGGCAACACCCAACACCTGTGCAAGGTTCTACAACCTCCGGGTGGAACCGGTTTCATCCCAGGTAGTGGCACGCAACACAAGCGGATAAGCCCGGGATAGCTGGCCGGGTATATCGCTTGCACATAGCGCTTTCCACCTCCCTTGGAGCTGAAGACATGCACCATTAATTCCCAGTAGTGTTCACAAACTTTGTTCCCTAGATGACTTCCTCAGAGCCCTGTGGCAGTCGAGTTCTCAGAGAGACTCACTGCCAGCCCAGTACACGCGCTAACTACGAGCCCTGTTCTGGGGTAGGTGCTCCCCATGTGGCGGTTCCCTGTAAGGCTAACTCCATGTGATTATATATCTTCCGCTAATTCGTTTCCCTGTTGGCAAACTGTGTCTTCCTTGGGCAGAGCCCCTCTGCCCCAGTTTCCATGTTTGTAGTAACTCCTCCCCATTGGGCAGGATCTACCTTAAATATCCACTTAAATATCCCCCCTCTCTTTTGGCGAGGTGTGGTCTCCGCAGTGTCTTCCCCTTGGGAGGGACACCCCCCGACTAGACCTGGCGGCCCAGTCGGATAATCCCCCTTCTTTTTTAGGGAGTGGAAAAAAAGAAGGGGAAAAGAGGCCACGACTGGGTTAAGCCTGTCTCTGTCTTTTGGGTAGTCAACTTGTCCCCAAAACGGGCCGTTCTACACTCATAAATACGTTGGAGAGGTTACGTGTCGACCTGGTGTGCTGGCTATGAGGCACACAATAGTCTGTCCACCACACACCGCCAGTTCACGTAACACAGTTCAGCCAATTGTGGCATTTCGTATAGGGACCCCTAGTGTCACTACATAAAACCTGAATGAGTGGTTTCATACCAGCTCCTTTTATACCCGTATGTCCGGGGGAGTGGCATGCAAATACCACTCGCCAATTTTCATTGGCCTTTTATCAAAGACCAGAGGTGTCTCGGGCTCCCAAGAGTGACCCCTAGTGTCACTACATCGACACAACGTCTCGTTCCCTCCATCAGGGAACGGAGGTTACACAAGTAACCATGACGTTTTCTCAGTGAAAACAATGGGGTTTCTCACTGCGTCAATGAGAGGACACGAAGGGGCACCTTTGGTGTCATCATGCAGATGCGGACAGCTTCTGCACAAGCATCAATTTGGACGCTTAGTGAATGAGAACGGGTTGTGTTTGAAGAAAAAGTGCTTTATAACACACGGTTTCTGTCAGAGAATGCGGCTTTTATGTGTTTATTTTAACGCATATGTGGTGTTTATATGTTTTTGAAGAGTTTGCATGTGCTCAAGTGCATTGGGGGAACACCAAAGTCTGATGTAGAAGAAAACCCATCTATTGCAGGGTGTGTACTACAGAAATCTGTAGTTTTAAACAGTGCATGCAGATTTGCTGTCTAGAACTGCTTTCTTGCATTTATTCAGCTTTCAGGAGTACGTGCAAATTAGCTTTTTATAAATTAATATTTGCAGAAATTATTACTCCACACCCTGCATAACGTCATTAACATCAGCACTATGTTGTTGAACCAACGTGGTTGGATGTGCAATGTACATAGTCACTAGGGTGTCGGGAAACAGTCTTGACTTGCTAGTTCATTTCTCCAACTATGCATCATGCTTTGGTGGTTAAGCAGTGAGTTATGTCATTAGTTACAGTATTTCACGATGGTTTCAGAGGCATATGAAGTGCTTAGTCCACACCAATCACTTCCCAGAATACAGCTGCATTAATCACACATGCCAGCACATTTCCATAAACACTGATTGTAGTCACAATATTGCACTTCTTCACACAACACTGTTCCCTAATGTAAGTGTCAGAAAGTTTTGCTCCTTGGTGCATGATGAAAAATGAAATCAAGATGATGCTTAATCATCTTAAAATCACTGAAGACATACTTGTTCCTGCAAAATGAATGCATATCAAACTCTGACAGCATAAACTCTATCAGTAAAATGGCATATGGCTCAATTAATGAAGGAATTGTGCGAACAAGTAACAAGCTGCAGTTTCTTCAGTCATGTTGTTGTTTTTTTTAAGAGCATTTATTTTGATAATTAAATTGTTTTGAATGTTCATGAACCTGCAAACAAAATAAATATGTCAATATATTTTCTTAAACATTTCTTGGAAGAAATAAATCAACAAAGGTCTTCTCTAGGCATATGGAACTTTGTTTTGGTGCTGTTTGGGAATTCAGCTCTGCTGGTGGAACAAATTGCTTCCAGATCAAGCCAAATACTGTCTTACATGCCTCTCTGAAGATTTGGCACTAAAATGAATCATTTATATGGAAGGGAAGAAAGGGAAGGAAGGGAAATATAATTTTAAACCATATATGGATCAAATAATTGTCTTTGCCTTATATATTTATTTATTTTTTATCTTTGCTTTTCCTCTCTACATTTTTGCATCTTATAGAAGTGGAGCAGCAAAAGAAATTTGCTGTCCTTTTGGTGTAATTAAGTCTTTCAGAAAGTTGTCTTTGGCAGACCTCTCAATGCAACAGGAGGCTATGGAAGAACCAATTAATGAGACCCATTTGATCTCAAGTCACTAACTCCATCTATCACTTACCCATCCCACCATTAAATATGTTAAGGCAATTAGGCTAAATTAATGAGCAAAGCTGAGACGCTGCCTACCAGAAGTAATTGCCTGAACTAATCCACTGCCTCTGCATCTGAGACAAATGAAACATTGGAAAACTATGCTGTCAATATTTTGCTTTATACACAAAATAGAAAGTCTTATCACATTTTTGTTTTATTTGAAGGAAGGTAGAACGATCGATTGATGGATCTATCTCATCCATCCATCTACAAATTAGGGCTGCAACAGTACACAAAATTCACAGTTCGGTACATACCTCGGTTTTGGGGTCACGGTTCGGTACGGTTTCGGTACAGCAGGGAAAACAAATAATCTTTCTTTGAATTATTTATTTTGAAAACACAGTGACTGATGGGCAACAATTCTTATTGTGAAGGCTCGTTTATACTTGACTGCACTATGCATATTTCTTCAACAAAATGACAGTACAAAACTTAAGAGCCTCTTCTATGCACATTGTATAAAAACATAAGTGATAAAAGTAAAAAAAAAGTACAATTATAATAACTGTAGCAAAATTAAGACATTAGCAAAGACTGTGTATTTTGCCTTTCAGCTCACCACTTGTATTTATCACTCAATTATAAATACTCCTATGGCGTTCACTTTAACTCTGAGCTTGCAGCGAGAGGCTGCTTGAATGCCGTCGCACATGCTGTTTATGCTTTGCTCCCGTAAGCTCAAGAGACACATGTGGATAATGTCACTGCAAATGAGTCATGTTAGATGTGCTTCCTAAACATGGCTGCTGAGAAGAGGGGACAACTGGACCTTTTGTCCTGGGCCCGGGATTTTCCATATTGTATATCGCATCTACGCATGTTCAGCGGGAGACGCGGATGTAAACATGGAGACAGGGCGTGAAAGACGCCAGGGCAGCGAGCGTGTTAATGAAAGAACTGTCCGCATAAAATTCACATGCATATATCTGATCCACAGTTTCTAGTGTGGCGCTCTGTTCTGTTAAGTTTTGGTTCAGTAAGGTCCCGTGTTGCTCAAAAAAAAAAAAAAAAAAAAATCATTTTAGTTCTATGCAGTTTTTGTTGTTCATTTTATGTTGTTTTAATATTGGTGTCACTCATGCTAAGATATACAATCATTCGTGTGACTGCGTGTACTGTACTTAAGCCCCTGTATCTGTTCAGTTCAGTTTTTAATCTAATTTAAATTTTATCAATTAAAAAGAAATTCAGGTTATCTATGGCATCTCTGACCTTTTCTGATTTTTACAACTCTTGAAAATTCCAGGTCTTATTGTGGTCATATATTTTCATCTAATTTTAACAAGCATATTTTTGGTATTCTCGTTGGCCACATCAACATGCTCTGCACGATAATACCCTCACAAACCATGCATGAATATAAAACCTACTCCAGTACTTTCTCCCTCTGGGTAAGACAGAGTTGTTCCTGTGTGTCTTTCAAAGAAACTTCCCCTCACACCAATGAAGGGAAAAGCCCAGTGGGTCCTCATTAACTCTGGGTTACATTTATGCTACACCCAAAACCACTCCCCCACACTTAGAGTCAAGACCCTTGAGGCTTTTTTTACATACTCGCCATGCAGGGAATAGCTCTGGGGCAGAGAAGCACTAAAGGCCAAATTCAAACTTATGTTACCTCAGTGGTGTTAATTAAAAGTGTTAACTATTGTAAGTTATTATCTTATCAAGGGCTGAAAGTAATAGCAATTAGCTTTTTCTTTCCAAAATCTCTAGGACTGAATATGTGTCAATACTGTTTATATAATGACATGTTAGAACTATGCAAGTCTGTTGATTAATCAAAAGAGTTTAAAAGCTGTCAAAGGTTGTTTTTTCAAAAGTTTTTCAACTATTTTGTTTTTCTCCCTTTGAAGTCATTGTGGATAATTCAACCTCTGTTTAATAGACCTATACCCTGCAGCATGTTTTCAATATACTTGTATTTCTCTTTCACTGCAATGAACAGGTCAACATTAAATGTCTCAATGAAACTATTCACATACATGTGAATATAAACAATAGAAGGTAAAAAAAAAAATAAAATAATAAAAAAAAAAAAACAGTGATAGTGAAGTGAGAATACATTTACATTTATTCATTTAACAGACATTTTTATCCAACACAACAAGCACGGAAATGAAAATAACTCAAGCACCCAAAACTAAAAATGGTGTCAAAATGTACAAACCTGTACATTATATTTACAGTAAATTCTTCTGAAGGCATACAATGGGGTTTGGTGAGGAACAAACCAAAATTCATTTTTCATGAAAAATAATTTTTCATTGAACATTGGTGTCCGTTCATTGGTTTTTGAGAAAAGTTGGTTTATAATTGCATGTGTGTTCACGTGGGAAAAAGCACCATAAAGTATCATAAAATATAGTGTATATGACTTATTCCATATATGTCATATTCCAAATCTTCTGAAGATATACAACTTTTTTTGTGTGTGTGAAACTCTTGATGTTTGTTGCATGGTTATGAGCACTGCAGAACATCTATGGAATGAAATATGTGCCACTGGGACTTCAAACTTGAATTTGAGGAATTTAATTTGAACATGTTCACTTGAAATTGAATTTGCAGTTTTAAACTTCAATTACATCAAACTTGAAATTAAAATGCATCTGACATAAGTTGTGATTGGTCAAGGAAGAGTTTGATTATATACAGGCACAATTGCTCTAAGTACCCCGGATGTCTTCATCAAATTTATCCGAATCTGAATATAAAACCTGAATCAGTGTATTAAAAAATACAATTTCAAGTAAATATGTCCAAATTAAAGTCCTAAAATTCAAGTTCAAGTCCCAATGGAACATATTCCATAAACTTCCCTTGTTCTTAGCACTAAATAACACAAGTTCAACAGTGCTCATGAATGTGCAACAAACGTCAAGATTTTCACTGTAAAATGACTTAAATTTTGGGTTGTTTCTCACCAAAACCTATCGTATGCCTTCGGAAAACTTGGAATATGATGAACAAGTCCCATGCGCTATACTTTATGAAACATTTGGGTGCTTTTGCAAGCTCTAAAGTGAGGCACTATTCACTGCCATTGTATTTAAAAGACAGCAATATACAGTATTTGTTAAAACATCTTTATTATAAAAAAATAAAAACCAAAAAAAAAAAAAAAAGTTTACATGAAGGTGAGTAAATTATGACAGAATTTTCATTTCTGGATGAGCTATTTCTTTAATCCAGTGGCGAACACAGTACAAGTAGCGCTACATACCAAATTTCTATAAAAATCAGAGTAGCACAACAATAGAGCAAAAGTGTATAATATATAGATGAGTTTTATTATTTTTACTATTGTTATTATTAAGGTGCAAAGAGGTTAGTACATTTTGTCTAATGACTGCAATGGATTTCGATGTTTGGGTGAAGCTTGGGAGATTGTTCCACTACTGTACTGTTCCAAGGGACAGTCAGTACAAACACAAGAATACATGGAAGAATTAATGAGACTGAATTTTAATTTTCACTCTTCACTTTATTTTCAAAACGTTTTGAATGGTCATTATTGTGAGCAGAAAGGAGCAAAATACTTATCAGCAAACTTTAATTCTCTTCATTCAAAGTTCTGCTTAAAGATGTAAGATGACTCAGACTTTTTTTTTTTAAGGTAAACGACTTGTGCAGTGAAGTACAGTGCCTAGAGCTTTTATTATCAGCTAGCTGACATTGTGACAATTATGACAGTGTTTCAGTGGACTAGGGCTGGCCAATAGGATGATGCAATCGGATATCGACGATATCTTACAAAGATCCCGATGCCGATTGCGAACAGACGATGATCGACAATATCGGGAAATGACAAAACCATGGATCTGGGAAGTTGGCAAATATATTAAACAGTGGCCAGGGTGTGAAACTAGCACCCGCCAAATGCGACGAGGCTGAATCCAGTTCGCAAGTTCCTCATCCAAATATATTTCATGCGCGGGTAATTTTGCTCATCTACCTACGACAGGCGTGCGACCTGTAAGACGTCTCAAGTGACACATGACAAGAAATGCTGTTAGTCAAAAAGACACGAACTAGAAGAAACACAATTTATTATATTTTTAAGAACAGACAAAAGAGAAGCCGTCAATGCTTGTGTCTGATTCGCTGTTTGTTCAGAGGCGTGCAGCACGAGCCTGTCATGTGGAACAAACATGTAAAGAGTTTTACAGGGTGTGAAACTAGCACCCGCCAAATGTGACGAGGCTGAATCCAGTTCGCAAGTTCCTCATTCAAATGTATTTCATGTGCGGGTAATTTTGTTCATCTACCCGCAACAGGCGGGCGACTTGTAAGACATCTCAGGTGACACATGACAAGAAATGCTGTTAGTCACAAAGACACGTGCTAGAAGAAACAAATTTATTATGTTTTTAAGAACAGACAAGAGAAGCCGTCAGTGCTTGTGTCTGATTCGCTGTTTGTTCAGAGGCGTGCAGCACGAGCCTGTCATGTGGAACAAACATGTAAAGAGTTTCACTCTT
Organism: Myxocyprinus asiaticus; assembly: GCF_019703515.2. NCBI lineage: Eukaryota > Metazoa > Chordata > Actinopteri > Cypriniformes > Catostomidae > Myxocyprinus > Myxocyprinus asiaticus. Next base: position 17,090,459 of record NC_059376.1, on the reverse strand, counting down.
TTTTTCTCTGTTTCATTCATCTGAAAACTGTTTGCAAGAATAATGTCATCTATGAGAATGCTGCAAATTATCTCCGATCATTTCGGGAGGTGCTGTGAATTTAATTCGCTTTATGTCCTCGTGGTTGGAATGCACTGCGGATGCTTGCGAGATGGCAAATGCAGTCATTGGAGATGGTAAATGTTTGGATTTGGGGAGGTGGTTAAATAAGATTTTTTGATCACTTTGTTGTTTTACTGCTTTTTTTGTTTAGTTTAAAGTGCAATTTGAATTTAGAAATGTCTTTTGTTTGTTTTTCGTGTTTCAATAAATTAATTAATTTTTTAAAGCAAAATCAATAAAGAAAAAAACAAAAACAAAAAACAAACACCGACCCTCAACAGGGGGGTTGACGATGTAATCAGATATCACGATTTTTTTAAGGCAATTATCGCTAAAATATTTTTTTACATATCGCCCAGCCCTACAGTGGACTGAGACTATCAGAATAGGGACTGAGCACTGAAGTCAAAATGCCAGTGTTTATTTAAACTCTGACTGATTGGAAGGGTAAAACTTATCTAAATTACTTTACATATTATGTAAATGTACATTAAAAACAAGCAATGCTTTTTCATCAGTTGTCCACTTATAAAAAGTAACATGGTAGAATCATGTTTTTGGACATGTAACATGATAATACCATGGTATTCTTTGAACAACTTTGAAGTAACATGTTAGTACCATGGTATATGAAAATGGTGATCATTCAGTACGATGGTATACAGTACTGTAGTATTCACTGGTCTCAAAATGAATCCACTTTTCTTTCCCAGTTATTGCAATATTTTTTTTCTGGCTGAGGACTTTTAATTGGATGTCAGTAGTGAGTTTCCTTTAAGCTGGTACATGTGTTCTAACAGAGTGGGCCATCACATTTACTATGGACATGTTTCACTAAGAGAGGTAACCAGAAAGCATCCAAATATTTTTGTCTTTTTCAGTTGATCTATTGTTTTATATTCAACACTTATCAAACCTTTTTTTTTTTTTTAGCTTTATTGTTTCTCTTGAGAAGTGTGCTCATGCTGTTTTGTTTTCTTTAAAATAAATGCCACTTGGTTTCATATTTTGTTATATATGTCAAGAAAATTCATGCAAATGTGACCAAGTGTCCAAATATTTTTTGAGGTTAATTTACATTTATCAAAGTACTGCCACAATACTTTGTTTTTCTAAAGGTCTATTAAAGTAATTAAAGTAGTAAATGTGAAATAAGAAACAAAAGTTAAATACTGACTGAGAAGAATATACTGTACTTTAATAACTTTAATTTATTTAATTTATTAATTAAAGTCACTAAGCCTCAAGAAGTCTGATAAATGTGTCTTTCCTGTGGGGATATAAAAAGACCCAAATCATCAACAGCTTTGAGGAATTAATGATAGATAGGAGGGGGAAAGAGGGTTGCAAGAAAAAAAAAAAAAAAAAACAGACTAATAACTACCCAAATGTGCCACAACATTCACCACCCCGTGACAAAGGATTTGTATTTTTACTCTTACAGAACAGGAAAGGCAGATAGGTGGGTGGAATATATTACCTGTACTATGTTTGTGTGGTAGATAAGAGCCAGCTGGAACCATATCAGACTGTATATATATATATATATATATATATATATATATATATATATATATATATATATATATATATATATATATATATAAATAAATAAAAATAAAAAATAAATAAAAACATTTCATTGCTGATGATGAGAAGGTGCTTGAGGGGTCTTATTTAAACCTCTTATGAATAAAAATCAATTAACCGCGTCATAATAGACAAAAACCTGATTGATGGAAACAAGCATTCTCCAGAAATTCTGATATTGTTGCTGAGAGAGTTTTCCTAAACAGGATTATTTTTTACTGACACTGATTCTTCCAAAGTGCAGAAGCACATTAGGATGTGATTACCATAAATAACTTCAATATGTAGTATTAATTGGTAAATATTTATATTCAGAATCATCATGCAGAATGACTAAAGACACAAGATACACTCCTGCCAGTTTTCTTTTATCTCTCTACATTGCATTTTTTTTTTTTTTTTTTTGCCAACGGCATTAATTAGAACTGACATTTGGATGGATACCAGTCACATTTCTGAAAAGTATATGCCTACTTTGTGGTAAAACCAGGAATACAGATGGATACAGCTTTAATATTGTCTGCCTACAATGTTTTGATTAGGTCATCATAGCATCTACAATAATTTTATGGGAAATTACTGTTATTATTATTTTTTAAAACTACATCATAATCTTCATCACTCCCTTAGCACATAATATCTTTCTTTTTTTCTCCAGACAACAGATTAGAACTGCAAGCAAGGTTAAAGGGTTAGTTCACCCAAAAAATTAAAATTCTCTCATCATTTACTCCCCCTCATGCCATCCCAGATGTGTATGACTTTATTTCTTCTGCAGAACACAAAGATTTTCTGAAAAATATCTCACCTCTGTAGATCCTTACAATACAAGTGAATGAGTAACAAAATGTTAAGCTCCAAAAGCATATAATGGAAGCATAAAAGAAACCCATACTCCAGTAATTAAATCCATGTCTTTAGAAATTATATGATAGACGTGGGTGAGAAACAGAAATGAAAGACAACCACTCATTTCTCTTTAGAGCTGACCTGATAACTGTGTGTGTTATTGACAGAGCAGTAACATCCAGCCAGTATGTGTGTAGGGAAGCCCAACTTACTGCAGCACAAAAATCCTTTACGGACACGCCCCAAAATAAAGCTGACAAGGTGGCCATGCCCCTAGTGGAATGGGGTCTTCATCCCTTAGGGGGTTTCCACCACTATGCCTGAAATCTCCCACTCTGGCCAGAGTAAGGAAGTATGGGTTATCTCTCCTATTAATAATCCCCCGTTGGCCTGGGAGGTTATGGTTAGCGGAGATTGTTCAACTCCAACAGGGGAATCCCTGGCCCCTCCCATTATGCAGGGATCTCCGGATGAGCCAGTGCATCCACACCCAAAGGTACACCATTGTCCTCTTTGTCCTGTGAGAAGTACAGTGGACAATGCGCATTTGCTCGCAAGGTGAAGAGATCTACAACAGCTCTGCTGTATGTCTCCTATATCTGATCAACCACTTGCGGGTGAAGTCTCCATTCTTTGTACAGAGGTTTTCCTCTTGAGAGGAGATCTGCTCCTGTGTTCAGTACCTGGAACATGAGTGAGCTAAGGTGCGCACTGATCTTGCATGCTTAATTGAGAAGCTGAAGAGAGCACCTGACGATTAATGTATGCAATGACTATCGCATTGTCCATGACCAGTACGTGACAGCCGTGCTGCCATTAGAGAAATTGTTTCAGGGCTAGAAACACAGCCAATAATTTGTGGTTTATATAGACATTGCAGAACCTGGGTGGCCAGAGGCCATTGACAGACATGCTCAAATAAATCATCTCCCAGCCTGACAAAGATGCATCTGTTGTCACAATTTTTTTTTCATCACCACCATTTTCTAAGACATGACCCCCAAAGGGTGCCAGTTTTGAACATCATGGGTCCCTCCACTGAAGGAGAGCATTCACACACTGCTGATATGGTTATCATGTGAGCAAAATAACGATGGGGACATAAATGTAGCACGGCCACTGAGTGCTGAAAGTCTCTTATTTTCAATAGACCCAGAAGAGCCACTGCCAAGGTGGGGCCATAATGCCCAGCAGACAGAGGCAGGTCTTGAATGGTACCGAATTCCCTCTGTGGAACAGACAATGGATTAAGCCACTATTCATCTCTTTGACAGCATAGTGCGATGCAAAAAAAGAGATTGTCCGCAGACCCAGATGCTCTATTCCTTGAGAGGGCACTAAACAGATTATGAAACCCTGAAAATTTTGAAAATTGAGCAATAAAAATTGCTGTGTCCTGTCCGTTGAGATCTTGAGATCGACTGTTGTGAACCAGTCTCCTGGATGGATAGAGCGTGAGAGTGCTTTGTGAGTGAGCATCCTGAATTAGTATTTTCTCAATTGCCTGTTTAGGCCATGCAGATCCAATATTGGGTGCACCCCATCATCCAGTCGCAACTTTGGACCGCGCCTCATTGCAACGTTGCAGATCTCCTCCAAGATGGCTGTGTTTGGATTGCCGGGGTCCAGTTGCCATCACAACTCTTTCAGCAGCTTGGCCTGCTAAGATGTCATGAAAGGGGTAGATTTAAGTGCTCTCAATGACAGAGCTGAAGATTTGTACATCTTGTAAACTAACACTGTGAAGTGATCCAATTTCCCAGGAAGAGACTGGCTGGCAAAGGAGAGAGTTGCTCTCCTGTATGGATGCAGGCGGTGGGCCACCGAAAGCTCAACGATAGGTGAACTACAGAGCTCTAGCTCATCCTTACCGTTCACGTTAAGCGATGAATATCCCTTTGACGGGCACGCGATGGGAGAACAGCTTATTCCAAAAGCACTTAATTTTACTGAGACAAGCAGGCAGTGCTGGCAGCAGTTGTTTCACAAGTGGGGGACAAGAGGGGAGTCTCTAAATCTCCCTAGACTCATGGATCTCCCCGAGACACTGGTCAATCAATATTGAGCCTAGCCATGGCCCTTTTGCAGACCTCGATAAGAACACAGTCCACAGTGCTGAACACCATTTCACCACTCTGCCTGCTCACCAGCCTGGAGACCAGAGGTGAGGGAAGGATCACATCATCCTTATCTTCATCCTGGTCTTTCCAGAGAAGACACTCTTCATCATCCTCCTCCTCATTGTCACTGTCTGCCTCCCCACTCTCCGCGAGCAACTGCGGATCGAACAGAAAAGGTAAATTGGGGGGTTCAATATCTATAATGTCCCCCCAACTGGCAGGGACTTCACACCCTCTGTTGACGGTCTAACAGAGAGACACAGATTGTCCCTGGAAAACTGTTACACAAAACCGCCTCTCCAGAATCCTTAATTATGTCCATGGTGACTTTGGACAAAGCCATGCAGAACACTGCAAGGTAAGCTCCAAACAGAAAACTAACTATCTCACCTTTACGAATTAGTTATGTGGGACCTGAGGAGCTGGACAGAAGATTTAAGAGAGGACTTCACAGAAAAACCTATATAACAATATGCCAGCATAAAATTTCCAACCGTAGGGAGATGGCGAGGAGACACCAAGGAGTCTGGAATCGCCTCCCATAAATGAGCTAAAACCGCAAATGGCAAATGTGACTGCCAGGAAAACAAAGGTCTATCTGATTGAACACATGATTTAAGACAGAGAGGGTTCCATCCCCAAAACCCTCACAACTGGCAAGAACATTTCAAGAGATACAGTAGAGAGAGAACTAAAAAAAAAAAAACTTTCATTCAGTCAGAACACATGAACATTTAAAATTACATACATCTCCGTTGACCATCTTCTGCACACATCACAAAGAACATTCTTCAGACAGAGTCATTTCTGATCTAACACAAAACCAATGCTTTTCTCATCTATCCAAATGTACAAAACAAACTTTTCTTGTGTTTTACAATGAATTTACATATATTATGAACTGACACAATAACAAGACTAATTGTTATCATCATTTTATACTGCACAATACAGTCCATTTTTTTTATACCAAAAATGGACAAATTCATCTTACACAAATGACTTAAAATGAGGTAACCTTTAAAATATGTGTAGTGTCTTTTAATCATTGTTATAAATGACAAATTTGAACATTGTCTTTTTTAATCTTGTTTTATTCATTTTGTATCACTAGTAAGGTAATCGTTTATTTTAAGCAGATCATGTTTACTACATGCTGAGTTTCATTATGCAAGTCTCGAATGCTAATGAAGGTTATTTTCTGATATACCTTAGCGTATTAACGATATTAAAATGCATGATTAAAACATACATTTTCGAGTGGAAAACAGAGGGAATATTCACACAAAGGATGGTAAATCACCTTTGAGGATGAGGGAAAGAGGTGAACAAGTGACATATCAAAAGGCACTTCTGATTGGCTGAAGGGGTGTGGCCAACCTCAACTCAATAACACCCAACTTCATCAGAACTTAAATACCACTGAAACAAACAAACTTCGCCAAGCCAAGGGACATCAAAGATTTCAATGCCAAACAACGTAATGCAAGTACAATAACATCCAGTCTTTCACTGAAATATGGTGCTTTCATATAATTGAAGTAACCAGATCTCAAATCACGGCATACTAAATGAAATATTGATGGCTCTTACGGCAAGGTTTATAGACTCCATAAAGTTAATTTTTCTGTTACAGATCATTTTCATTTCTGTCAAAACTCATTCATTAACCTTTATTCATGTTTGTCTATATGTGTTTAGTTGTATGCTGTAGATTAGTCAGTAAAGTTTTGTTTGTATTCGAAGAGAAGTTGACTGTGGTATATTTTGGATAAATGATTTGTCCCTTGAATCTAAAAGAAAAGGTTACATTCTCAAACAATATTTCAACATATTTGTGAAATTATTTTCAATGGCCATGAGAATAGTATTAATCAAAAGAGTTAGCAGATACGTCAGATCAACTCAGTGCGGGCCACAGGTTGAAAAGATGCAAACATACATTGTTTTAGTATTCCCCGAATTAATCATAATTCCCTTCTTGAGCTAAATTCCTTTCATATCAATTATGAGCAGATACAACAAATCTGTTGTATCACATATTTAATGGTGGAGAACTTTTAGTCAAATTTCTAATCTGATCATTGGTAATTTATCCTACATATATTGGTGGAGAAACGCAGACAATTCCAAAACGAATTATTTATAATTCCTACAGTTAGCAAAACAAACCACAGTTTAATGAAAAGCAGGGAAAGTGCTTAATGAAAAGCATAAAAACACTGTGACAGTGCTCAGCAACGCTAGTGATGATGGTGTGTCAGCAGACAGTCAAACAGTGTAGTTCTGGTGCTGAGAAAAAGTCTTCATGGAGAATAAAGCAAGAATTTTGCTTCAGAGCATTACAGCAGTTATTTTAGGGAGGATGCGGGCTCCTTTAACCAGCTGTGATTGGTCTGCCCTTCAGACAGATGTGGTGTCATTGGTGCTTCCATAGTCTGTCATCCCTGAGGCCTTCCCCATAGTGAGACATGGAACAAATGTTTGAAAGAGAAGCAAACAGCACGAATGAACTCAATTAAATTGAACATGTTGGAGCACGTGGACACAGATAAAACTGCTCTTTAAACTCAACATATACTCATAACATACTCAACCTGGTGAAAGCGCAAAGTAGCCTAAGCACTAATATGCAACATTAACCTTATAAACTAACTAAACAACACCCAAAATAGCTTCTTACAGATAGCACTACTTTCTTGTTTGGCATTAATGATGATTCTTTTAGTTCACCAAATTGGACTAAATCAGTTGGAACAGTTTGTGTCTGGAGTCAACACTGACCCACAAATTACTTAATCAATGAACTGTCTCTTGACATGCCCAAAACTCCAAGAACCAGGAGTATTATGATCCTCGAATCAGTGATGTCTGCTTTTGCTAAATTGTCTTTGTTATGAATCTCAACAATACACTGAACTAAGGGGGAGGGGGAGGGGAGGGGGAAGGGGGAGGAGGAGGAGGAGGAGCATGCTCATCTAATCTGACAATCAACCTGCAATGGCTCCAGTGTACAACACATGGTTAAGATGTAAAAATATATATTTAAAAAACTATTTTTCTTTTTTTTTTAAGACTTTTTTTTCTTTTTTTTTAATAGAATGTACTGTAGCACTTCACTCCTTTACTGAACACTATTGTTAGATAATTAAAGACTTTACACTCTGGTTGGATGGATTAAATTAAAATAGCATGCTTTTCAGTGTGTCTGATGGAGTTGACAAATGACAGTAAGATGTAAGATATGAAGTGAATAAATGTAAATCTTCGGGGGGGGGGGGGGAGTGTTTTTATAAAAATCTGTTCCCTTACATGGTTCACTGGCAGATACCTTTATCTACAAATACATTTCAAATTAATTTAGTTTTAAAAAACACATATTTTTAAAGATTTTAAACATATTTTGTCCCCTATCTCAAGAATCAGTGTTGGATATCCCATCACTATTTTGCCTCATCTTATTACTTATATCACCCTCTAGTAGTTCTTCTAATTGGTTTCAGCAATACATGGCTTATTACTTATTTGCATGTTTTTCAATCAGAAGAGTCATTTTTTAATATACCATACAAACATTATTGCTTTGTTGAGAAAGCAACATAAGATACTGTAATATTATAAACATGGCCAAGGTCTGTCACATTACCTATATAGCAAACAGCATGACAATTTTCATATTTATTTATTATGCAAATGATCTAAATCAGCATTTCCCAATCGGGGTGCTGCTTTTGAGATCAGGGGTGCCATGTGAAAAATCATCAAACATTTCTAAAATCCAAAAATGCATATAAAACATTTAAAACAATGGAATATCATACATTTATCGTCATATAGTAGCAATTGAAAATAATAATAATAATAATAATAATAATAGTACGTCTCTATCTCTCTCTCGCACGTGTGCAGCAACTCATTGGACACTTGACAAGTGTGAAGTGAGCCAAGGATGCACATTGCTATACTGTGTCTCTGCAAGTGAGAGATGAGATAAAACAATCACTCCTGTTTATAAACAACGAAGATGTCTACAATGCAAGCATGTGACATTGGACTGATCTAGTTTTGCCTTGTCAAACCTTGGTGCTCGCTCGTATTACAGCACCTTTGACAACAAAGGCAGAAATGTGTAAAATGCCACCAGAACAGCTGCAGGGTGAAGAGAAATGCTTAAAACAGACTACCTCATCATCCTGTTAAACACCTGATACATCTCTCATCTCCATCTGACCTATACAGGTATTTATCTGCCTCAGTCATTTTAATCATAAGTAGGCCTTTTTAAGTACCAATTAACATAATATAAATACTATATTATTAATAATATAAATGCATAATAATATGTAGCCTATAATAAAGATAGATAAGATGATATTTTGAATCTTATCTATTTTCAATAAACTGATTTAGTAGCAAGTTCCCTCTTTCTGGATTTCATCTGTTAATTGTCAGTGTATTTTGTCAACTTTAAACTGGAGAGCACTGATTTATTAGGAGTCAATGAAGCAGTTGACCTAAAAATGAAAATTCTGTCATCACTTACTCACCTTCATGTTTTTCAAACCCATATTAATTAATATAATTAATATGGGCTTGAAACCACATATGGTTGAGTAATCATGAAAAAAACAAAAAACAATTTGGGGTGAACTATCCTTTTAACTACCTGTTGAAGTATTTGTTAAAGGTATTTGCCAAGAACAACAATATAAATGTGAGCAAGTATGAATAAAACTAGAGGTAAGAATTAGGGGGTGCCACAAGATTTTGTAAATTCTCTAAGGGTGCCTTGACTGAGAAAAGTTTGGGAAACACTGATCTAAATAATTGCCACAATAAACTGTTGATGTCCTCCTGTTGTCCTACAGATAATAACAGACAGAGATATTCATGTACTGTATATCATTATATTGTATCAGCTAAACTTTCCAGTTAGCAGTGAAGCAGTGTGCATAGTGAATGAGACACTGATATAATGATGTCTCGATCACTTATAATCACTCAGTCACACTGTTTCTATTCTATTATGTCCAAAAAGAGATTCAGAGTCAGGATGCTACATTGCTTGACAGATGAATTATAAGAGTCTAATTACAAAATTTAACAACCAAACTGCAACAAATAGAGAGCAGGGCAGGCCAGATATTTTATGTCTTAATCCGAGTGACAGTCACTGTTTCTAAAAATGGAATGTGAGTTTGAAAGCTATACCACCATATCATAATTTATATTTACCCACAAATTTAGCAGAAAGTAAATAATTAAAATGTCCTTGAACATCACAGTGGCATTAAACAGGTGCATTAAAGGAACAGTTCATCATGCTCTTTTGCATGTGTTATGCCTCTGTTCAAACTACCTATCAAATACCAAAATACAACATCATTAAGTCATGCAATGCCTTCTTTAAATCAATTGTGAAGGGCTACAGGAACAATGGAAAAGACACCAGTGTTCATCAGCCATGTATTGCTGAGACCAGTTAGAGGAAAACGTCCTGGTTACTTGCATAACCTCCGTTCCCTGATGGAGGGAACGAAATGTTGTGTCGATGTAGAGACACTAGGGGTCACTCTTGGGAGCCCGAGACACCTCTGGTCTTTGATAAAAGGCCAATGAAAATTGGTGAGTGGTATTTGCATACCACTCCCCTGGACATACGGGTATAAAAGGAGCTGGTATGCAACCACTCATTCAGGTTTTATGCTGAGGAGCCGAGACAAGGTCCCGGCCATTTCAGCGGGTAGTTCAGCGTTGTGGCAGGAGGGACACAACATCTCATTCCCTCCATCAGGCCACGGAGGTTATGCAAGTAACCAGGACGTTCTCTATCTGTCACTCACTCGACGTTGAATCGATGTAGTGACACTAGGGTTCCCTATACAAAACGCTGCAATTGGCTGAACTGTGTTACATGAACTGGTGGTGTGTGATGGGCAGACCACAGTGTGCCTCGTAGCCAGCACACCAGGCCGACACGTAACCTCCCCCAACACAGTTATGAGTGTCGAACGGCCTTTTGGGACAAGTCAACTACCTAAAAGATAGAGACGGGCTAGCCCAGTCGTGGCCCTTTATCAACTTTTTTTTCCACTCCCCAAAAAAAGGGGGATTAACCGACTGGGCCGACCAGGTTTAGTCGGGGGGTGTCCCTCCCGACTAAAGGGGAGGACACTGAGGAGACCACACCCCGCCCAGAGAGAGGACGGGGGGGACGGGGTATTTAAGTGGAAATACGTCAAATGGCCTTGCCGAGCTATGTCAGAAGTATGCCATGTGGAGAAGTCCCAAGGTAGGTCCTACCCTATGGGGGAGGACTTACTACAAGCATGGAGACTGGGGCAGAGGGGCCTCTGCCCAAGGAAGACGCAGTTTGCCAACAGGGAAACGAATTAGTGGAAGATATACATTGCATGGGGTTACCTACGGGGAACCGCCACATGCGGAGAACCTACCCCAGTACAGGGCTTTAGTTAGCACGTGTACTGGGCCGGCAGCGAGTCTCTCCGAAAACTCGTCTGCCACAGGGTTTGGAGGAAATCAACCAGGGAACACAGTTTGTGAACACTACTGGGAGTTAACAGCGCACGTCTTCAGCTCAGGGGAGGTGAAAGGCGCTATGCGCAAGTGATACACCCGGCTGGCTGTCCCGGACTTACCTGCTTGTGGACACTATACGGGACAAAACTGGTTCCACCCGGAGGTTGTAGAACCTCGCAAAGGTGTTGGGTGTTGCCCAGCCCGCTGCTCTGCAAATGTCTGTTAGAGAGGCACCCTGGTCAAGGCCCAGGAGGCAGCTACACCCCTGGTAGAATGGGCTCATAGCCCTACCGGGGGCGGCACATCCTGGGCATGATATGCCATAGTTATGATAACATGAACCTACAAGCCTTGGACAGGAGCTTTGGGCATCCACGCCAGGTGGCGGCACTCTGCAGACATAGGTGCACTGCGAGCGCCTTATCCACCGGAGGAAATCGCTGAATAGCCCCTGGCCGCCCCGCCATCGAGGGTAGTGAGGGCGGGGAAGCTGAAAGATTGGGACCGGGAAGTAAAAGGTGCCTCCCACTTTTTTGTCAGCTCCTCGCGCACTTCCGGGAAGAAAGGGACTGGAGCAGGGCGTGGCTACTTTGAGCGGCGCTGCGAGCCCAGGAACCAATCATTGAGCCACGAGGGTTCAGGGGAGAGCGGAGGGTTCCACTCTAGCCCGACACTCACAGCTGCCCGGGAAAGCATGTCCGTCATTCTGCATCAGCCTGTGACTGGGCAACTGTCCCGTGGGGGGGGGGTGAGCCCAGCTGAGACTTCTGCGTCCGACTGGACGAGCCCACTCTCCGATGCTGCGCTTGAGAACTCATCAGCTTCGCAGGCTCCGAACAAGAGGTCGAACTTGCCGTGAGACGAGCCGGCAGACTCATCCGGAAGCCCGATCGGGGCAGACGAGCGTGCTGAGGAATGGGATATCTGGCGGGGGTGGTCCCATTGGGGTCCCCAAATCACCCCCAGTGCTAGCCGCGCTGGCCTCATACCTGTAGGTAGAAGGATCGATGCAGGGAGCCGCTGGGGTGGTCATGGTCATGTTCTTGCAGTGAGTACATGATCCATCCACAAACGCTGTCTCCGCGTGGGTTGCACCCAGACACAAAAGACAGCGATCGTGACCGTCTGAAGTTGAGAGGTAACGACCGCAACCAGGAATAACACACAAACGGAAAGGCATCTTTAAAAAGATGCGTCTTTAAAAAAATGTTCCGTGTGTGCCGCTCTTTTAGAAAAATATACTCTCTTTTTTTCTGCTGAAGCGCCCAGGGGCGTTCTCCGCAGTGCACCAGTGCAGAGGAGGGAGAAGCCGCTGAAATGTGCCGTCGGATCCAGCAGAGATGAATGAACAGTCAGCTCAGTAAACATCGACCGTTTGGCTCCGAAGAGAAAATCTGAATGAGTGGTTGCATACCAGCTCCTTTTATACCCATATGTCTGGGGGAGTGGTATGTAAATACCACTTGCCAATTTTCATTGGCCTTTTATCAAAGACCAGAGGTGTCTCGGGCTCCCAAGAGTGACCCCTAGTGTCACTACATCAACACAACGTCGAGTGAGTGACAGATAGGGAACTAGAAATACACATGCATTTTCCCCTTTACTACACCTACTAGAGGGTGCTATTAATCTGTTTCTCACCCACACAGATCTCTCAGAGGTCAAAGTCTGCAGGTTTCAAAGCAATTTGGATGGACTCTCACATCCAAAACAGAGAGATGTCACATCTGTAACGCCAGTTTTTCCTCATTAATGTTAAAATGACAAAGAATGGAACTTAAATATTACATGTTCTTAGGAGTGCAAACCCTTTCTACACTCTGTGGCTATTATTATTTCTGGATTGTACAATTTTTCCAATTATTCATTTAACTTTTTATTGAACTAAAAATCAGAAAAAAAAATCAATGACAACTTTACCTAATCAGTGCTGGCAAAACCGTGGTATAAGGGGGAAAATTCACACTAGGTGTGAATTATAATATTTTTGTTAAACAATTGTAACATATAACACACTAAGGTCATGTGAGAACTGAAGGTGGTGGTGCAGAGGTCTCTGATTGCACTAATGAGAATAGATAGCTGCAGGCTGAATGTTTTCTGATCAAGTCCAGAGACGAGGGTCTTTTTCATTGCAGTCATTAATTGCTGATAAATTGCTGTGGTCTTCCCACTCACTGCCTTCTTCCATGCATGTTAAAATGGTAATCCTCTCTCTTAGCGCCTCTTATTGATTACGCTGATGGAAAAGCCAATTACAGGTTTTTAAAACTTTCTTAACAATGACAAAATCAGAAAGCTCCTGCGTAATTATAAACCTCTGGAAACCAAGCACTATTTTGACAACCTCCTACTTTTTTAGGGGTCATAATCGCATACAGTTACAAATAATAGTGTTTCTTCTACTACACTTTTAGCAGACTGATCTCACAGTGAATTCGGAAACAGTAGGTTGACTTTTCTTGAGTTAAACTTTGTCAGTGCTTATCAAAATTTGAAGCCGTGCCCCCAGTGGACAAAGCAGGTAAGTGTTTTTAAAAATAAGGGCAAGTTTGAGCTTCAGCTTACAGGTGAAATGCCCAAAGAGGGGCGCTAAAAGCAAGTTGTAAAGAAAGTTGTTTTTAGCTATAAAGCATGTGATACAGTGAAGAGGAATGCACATTTTATTAACTCTACCCCCAAACACAAACCCCAAGCATAAACCTAACAATCAGTAGAGTAAAAATGCAATCTTTCAGGGAAAACGGAACCTCCAAATCGTACTTGCCACTCATTATGCAAACACAATTACTTCCTGGTTTTAATGCAGGACTTAAACCTGGGTCTACCATGCCGCTGACGCAACAAGCTTCCGGTTGCACCATGGAAGAAGGTTAACATTGACAGTAACTCGACATGATTACATTTGGAACATTTGGAAGCAACATAGTGGCATTCCTAGTGATCATGTTGCTTTTGGACCTATGAACTTTTAAAAATTAAACTCCCTTAAAATTTACTTTTTAAACTCACTTATTAATTTAGTTATTTAATAAAACAAAAATCCAAGAGTTAAAGTGTGTTCCTTTACACTATCTATCAAACGTACCGCTTTTATAACCCATGCACCCTCATGAACTTGCTGACTAGTGCCTCATCTGTCTGCACTCGCTTACATCACCAAAGTCTGGACTCAGAAGAGGACTGCAAGGGTGGAGGGTGCCATTTGGGACAGGGCCATTGTGTCCTTGGTAAACAAGTTCACTAACTTTTGAATTTACTGTTTTAGGGGCTAAACTGTTACTTGTGGCAAAATGACACCATAACTGAAAGACAACCATGATGTGAATAAAATTGAAGTGGGGGGGTGGGTAATTGTCATAGGTTTAAAAATTTAATTATTAATATTTTTATGATGTATTTTCACATTTTAAGACTGACAGTCTTGGTCTGGTACAAGGGTTATACAATAAAACCTATCCAAAACAGGCATTTAAAAAGTAGCAAATAAATGCTAAAACATGGTAAAGGTTTTCAAGACAGTCTTAATGTTTTTCATATAACAAAAAGGTTTTACTAAACCTCAATCCCCTGGGACATAAAAGTTCCAGAATAAACACCCAGTAATAATAAAGTCAACTGGTCTCATTTCAAAATCATACTTTATTTTAACTTAGATTACCCTTAAATTTGCTGTTTTCACTCTGTAGGCTAAATCAAACAGCAGTGTATAAAGGAAGACAAAAAGAGATAAGTAACATGAAGATTGCCTCTGGATAAATAAAAGTACCTCAAAGTTCTTCTCAAATGCCACTGATTTAAAGGTAAGGTCCATCACCCTAAAGCAAGTTACGCTTTGAGGAGAACGTTTTAAGACAGCTACTCTTTCCACTGAAAAGCCAAAGAAGATGTGCCATTACAAAGAACAAACCTTTTACTTTTACTCGTTTCATTCTTTTTCTCCATCTTTCATCTATGGAGTACCATAAATGTTACATAAAGCACTTCCTTTAATTATTTTGCAAATCATTTCATGTAATATGTCAGGGAAGGTCAACATCAAATAGCATGAAAAGGTTGACAGGATAAAGAATCATACTAATGAAATTCTCCTCATCACTTATCCTTCTCAAATCGCAGAGAAATGTTGTTTAAAACCTAAATGAGAGAAATTAAGTTCAGGAGAACATACGCATGATAACAATTAAAACAATGGTAATGTTGATTGTTGTGGTCTTAAAGGGATACGTCACGTCAACCTTTACTGTTGAGAATGTTGTTCTGAACTTGTATGATGTTCTTTCTTCTGTGAAACACAAAGATGCTAGACAAAATGACAGCCTCAGTCACCATTCACTTTCATTGTGTGGAAAAAAGATGCAATAAAAGTGAATGGTGACTGAGGCTAACATTTTTGCCAAATATCTCCTTTTGTGTTCCACAGAAAAAGAAAGACATACAGATTTGGAACAACATGAAGGTGAGTAAAAGATGACAGAAATTGCATTTCTTGGTAAAATATCCCTTTAAAAAGTGCTCTATGCACTCTAAGCACTATTTTAATTAAAGTAGTAACAATTCAAATTGTTTGTATTTATGAATTATTGTGAAAAATGTACCTAAAATAACTCCTAGACCATTTCCCAAATGGGATCTGAGGGATTAAATAGCAGGACACCCTTCCTGGTGATTTAAACAAGGGGAACAGAGTGACAATAGGAAAATGGTTTCCTCTGGGGTTCAATTCACACTTTAATTACTCTTAATTAATCACAAATGTACAGAGTGGTGCATTCGCTATCAAATATGCAGTACAGTTTCATCTTACTCATTTTCACTTGTCTCTTGTCTTATATTCAGAATGTGATCTAACAAATTGAAAAGAAATTTAGCTCACAAATGTATATCGTATAGTGAACATAAATAAAATGCATACAATGACAAATAACGTGCAATCACAAGTGAATTAAACATCCTGTTAAAAAAAAAAATAACAATGTGCAAATGCTGCTGACAAGGTACTCCTTTGTCCATGCAGTGAAATTCAATTAAAAATGAAAAAAGGTATAGGAGATGTGCAGAAACATCAAAACCGTAGTCTAAGGATGAAATAGTGTATTTAAAAGTGCCTGTTATCATACGGATGCACATGGCTTGGAGTACTGGCAACATTTTGCAATTTGTCACAGCACAGTGGAAAAAGCAAAACTGAACTTTTATAACCAAACTGGACAAAATGCTTTCAAAGTGCAAACAATTTTTTTGAATAGCCTCTGATTATCTGAGCTTGAAAGGATGGAATTTGTTTGTGGCAAGTACACAGCTTAATTTTGTGTGCCAAGCAACAAACAACTATTCTGTGTCAGCAGATGTGTAAACCTAGCATATAAAAAGTGGTCAGTACATTCTCATTTAATCCATAACAGCCTTTGAGGTGTAGGCAGATACACAATGTGGACAGAGAGTGTTGAATACTGACCTGTACTATTAAATATTCATCTCGTCTTGATTCCAGAGAGCTTCAGTTTTGCAGTTCTGCCTGGTTAGTAATCTGAATCTTAAATAATAATAATCTAGTGAATCCTGACTGGTTGCAGCTGTTCTGATTAACTGCGGTACTGGCTAGACTTGTGCATTACAGTATGTTTACAAGCAGCTAGAAGATGGTAATGGAGCTCAACAGTAGGGTTACAGAAGTAATAATTCCATAGGCAAACTGATTTTTAATGATGATGTATAAAGACAAAACGTTTCAAGACAGACCTATCATGAGCTCCAGTATTGTTCAGAGGCGGTATATGCTTTTGTAGCAAGATGAAGCCATGACTCAGTGCGATTTCAAATTAATTTGATTGATTCGACTTGAAAAATGATGTTTAATTGCTGAATTCATGCTGAAAAACACTTAATCCTAAGAGAGAACCATTGATAAGAGAAGTTGTTGGTCATACTTTACAATAAGGCTATTTTCATTAACAATAGTTGACCACATTAGTTAAAGGGATAGTTCACCCAAAAATTTAAATTCTCTAATCATTTACTCATCCTCATGTCATCCCAGATATGTATGACCTTTTTCTTCTACAGAACACAAAGATTTTTAGAAGAATATATCAGATCTGCAGGCCCTTACAATGCAAGTGAATGGTGACCAGAAATTTGGAGTTCCAAAAAGCACATAAATGCAGCAATAAATTATTCCATAGGACTCCAGTGGTTTAATCCATGTCTTCACAAGCGGAAAGATAGGTATGGGTGAGAAACAGATCAATATTTAAGTCCCTTTTTACTATAAATCTCCATTTTCCCTTTCAAATTCTGAAAGTGCAGATTTATAGTAAAAGTCATATACATCTGGGATGGCATGAGTGTGAGTAAATGATGAGAGAATTTTAATTTTTGGGTGAACTATCCCTTTAATATGAACTAAAAATCATCAAAATAAGCATTTATTAATCTTGGTTAATGTTACTTTCAACATATAATTTTTAAATTGAATAGGTGAATATGTTTACATTGGTTAATACATTATAAACTGACATGAACTAACATTGAACAATTATTTTTTAATAAACTAACTTTAACCAAGAGGATTAAATGCCATACCTTGTTTATTGTTAGTGCATGATACCTAATGCATGTACTAATGTCAACAAATACAACCTTTTTGTAAAGTGTAATCAAGTTATTTTTGACATACTGTAAGTGTACAAAGGAGCTCAACTGCGACTGCCACATTAAATATTATGGATGTCGTAATTAGTTAAATATCAAATACTTATAGATTTATATACAGTGCATTCATAAAGTATTCAGACCCCTTCATTTTTTTCACATTTTGTTTTGTTGCAGCCTTATGCTAAAATGCTTTAAAAAGAAAAGAAAAAAACTCGGTTGAGCTCCAGAGATCATGTGTGGAGATGGGAGAACTTGCAGAAGGACAACCATCACTGAAACACTCCATCGATCTGGGCTTTATGGCAGAGTGGCCAGACAGAAGCCTCTCCTCAGTGCAAGACACATTAAAGGATGCTTGAAATTTGCAAAAAAGCACCTCTGATGGTGATTACACTTCAAAATTTAACCTAGGCCCTCTAGCTCCCGATAGTAAACCTATGGTGAAGAACTTAGGGGTACTATTTGACAATTGTCTTAAATTTGAAAGTTTTTTTTTTCCACTTAAGATTACTGGCCAAAGTTAAGCCTCTTCTTTCTTTTAATGATTTTGAGAGGGTGATGCACGCATTTGTCTATCGCGTCTAGGTAATTCCTTTTATATAGGAGGCAGCCAGTCATCTTTGTCATGATTGCAAATGGTTCAGAATGCTGCAGTTAGACTCTTGATGGGTACTCATAAATGAGACCACATCTCCCCAATATTAGCATCACTTCATTGGCTGCTGGTCCGTTATAGAATTGATTTTAAGATCTTATTGTTCGTTTTTAAATCTTTAAATGGGTTAGCACCCTGCTATCTTTCTGACCTTTTACACTTACACAAGATTTTGAGTGTCCCTAGAACCAGACGCAAACTAAAAAGAGACCGCGCATTTGCAGTAGTGGCCCAAAGCTTTGGAGCAGTTTACCCCTGCATATTAGAACAGCTCCAATGCTGTTATCTTTTAAATCTCAATTAAAAACTCATCTTTTCTCCGAGGCGTTTAATTAACTATGAGCTGAGATTTGTTTGTCCCCTTGTTTATTATGCTTATTTGATGTATTTATACTATGCTTGTTATTGTTTTTTTGTTTACTTTACTTATTTTATTGTACAGCACATTGGTCAACAGTCCGTTGTTTTTAAATGTGCTTTATAAATAAATTGCCTTGCCTTGCCTAAAGGACTCTCAGACTGTGAGAAACAAGATTCTCTGGTCTGATGAAATGAAGACTGAACTGTTTGTCCCCCATTCCAAGTGTCATGTCTGGAGGAACCCAGGCACCGCTCATCACCTGCGCATTACCATCCCAATTGTGAGACATGGTGGTGGTAGCATCATACCGCGGGGGTGTTTTTCAGCGGCAGGGACCGGGAGACTGGTCAGGGTTGAAGGAAAGATGAATGCAGCAAAATACAGAGATATCCTTAATGAAAACCTGGTTCAGAGTGCTCAGGACCTCAGACTGGGCCGAAGGTTCACCTTCCAACAGGCAGGGTTGGGGAGTAACGAAATACAAGTAACGGGATTACGAATTTAAAATACAAAATATAAGTAACTGTATTCCACAACAGTTACAATTTAAATCATTGGTATTTAGAATAGTTACATTCAAAAAGTATTTTGATTACTGAAGAGATTACTTTGCATTTTATTTGTAATTTGTTTCATTTAATATTTAGTCCTTTCAGATGGAAAACGTTTACACATATAAATGATGCAATCCAAAATGCATTTGAACAGCGGTAAAACACTTTCTTATGATGTGTTACATTCATATGAGCAGACAGAGAAGTAAGTTTAAAGTAAGTTTGGAGCACAAGAAACAGAAATAAACCTTGTGTACATTGTCAGCTTTATGCTAAGCTAAAATGCTATTTCTAGCCATTTTACATGCATGTTACCAGGCACGATCATATTTTTTTTTTTTTTATCAAGAAAATTCACGTTGGATCATAATTTCTTTTTTCTAGTAAGACCTTTGATATTAGGGCAAAAATCTATTTCTTGATATTTTTTGTATTGTTTTCCTGTAAAAATATCTAAAAATCCTTAAAACAAGATCAATTTGATTTATCTTGTTTTAGAAACAACATTGCATAAGATATTTAGCTTTTTCAGAGAATGTATTTTTAACATGTGTATATTGTCATACTGTACTGGCAGAGTTTTTATAGTCAAAACAAGTGAAAAAATCCACCAGTGCTGAAGAAGTAATCCAAAGTATTTAGAATACGTTACTGACCTTGAGTAATCTAATGAAATAGCATGTATTATGTAATCTGTAGTGGAATACATTTCAAAAGTAACCCTGCCAACAGGACAATGAACCTAAGCACACAACCAAGACGACGCAAGAGTGGCTTAGGGACAGCTCTGTGAATGTCCTTGAGTGGCCCAGCCAGAGTCCGAACTTGAACCCAGTCTAACATCTCTGGAGAGCCCTGAAAATGGCTGTCCACTGACAGTCCCCATCCAACCTGACATAGCTTGAGAGGATCTGCAGAGAAGAATGACAGAAAATCCCCAAATCCAGGTGTGCATAGCTTGTTGCATCATGCCCAAAAAAACTTGAGTCTGTAATCGCTGCCAAATGTGCTTCAAATAAGTACTGAGTTAAGGGGTCTGAATACTTATGTCAATGTGATATTTCATTTTTTTTTATTATTATTATTTTTTTTTTTATATATATACATTTGCAAAGTTATCAAAAATCTGGTTTTTGCTTTGTCATTATGGGGTATGGAGTGTAGATTGATGTGAAGGAAAAAAAATAAAGCATTTTAGCATAAGGCTGCAACAACAATATGTGAAAAAAAAATAAAAAATAAATGAAGGGGTCTGTATACTTTATGAAAGCCCTGTATCTGAATATGTTGCAATAAACTTAAAAAATTATGTTTTAAAACTTATAATCAATGACTTGTAATTATAAGTTTTATATTTAAGCCTACCATATGTTTTGATTTAAAGAATTTAATGAAATGTTATGTACACAGTACCTTTTTTCTTTTCATTTTTTTTCTTCAGATTTTTACACACTTCACTGCTTCAAAATCAAATGTTGTATTATTGTGAGTAATCTCAGAGCTCATTGGCTTAGTTCATGGCTCTTTAATAAGGTTTTTTTTTTTTTTTTTTTCAAATCCCAATGGAGAAAATGAATGGGAAAAATCCCAGAACCAAGGGCCCTGAAAATGTGGATGGGCACTCTATTGTTGAAGCCTGATGATATAAAATTAACATGTGCATGAACATATGCTTTACAATGGCTTCAAAAAACATCGAATGAATGCTAAGCTCAGTGATATGCCTCTACCTACGTAGACTATATAGTTTCTATTTAGCATTCATCAAATGCCTCTGATGACATACTGTCCAGCATTCCTCTCTGTCAAACAAATAGATTAATGACTTCAGTTTAAATGCATGTTCTGACCTACTGCTCTTCACCAGACGGCCATCAATAAAATGCGTGTGTCATTAAGTGAGTAGCGACCAAACCACTGAAAATGCCGTAAGTAAAAACATATTATTATGATCTCAGATTAAGGATATATTTTGTCTTGGCTGGTGGGGCCTGTTTTTTATATTAATAGACTATGGAGGTTTCCTGCAGGGATACTGCAGAAACATGCGCAGTTTACAAAAACCTCATGAAGGCAAAAAAGCAGTGCCTGTATGTTGCTTAACATTAGAAAATAAAACCAATTATGCTTCTCCTTTAATAAGGCTACACAAATATTAAGTTATACACAAATTATTATTATTATTTGCATAGCCAGTGGGCTGCAAATAATCACACTGGACACAAAACTATTTTGGGGGTGGGGTTTATCTGATGGCTGTTGGGGGTGGGGTTTATCTGATATGAAATACAGTAGAGGCTAATGTTAAAATAAAATACAAACAGGGCATTAGCCTACCCACATGCCCCAAAACATACTTAATACATGCGTAGACATGCTTAAACACTCACAGCATTTTATGCATTTAACACATGCTTAAATCACTCAAAGCATTTTATGCATTTTTAACCAGGCTTTAAGGACATGTACAACAGTTTAAAACAATAAATTATTCATTACATACGTTCTCATTACACATGTTCACTTATTCACTAAAACGGAAAAAACTCTGGGCAATAAATCATTAACAAGATATTATTAATACAAAATGTACATGCACTCCCTAGTCCTCAAATGTGTGGAAAACATAGTCAAACTCCACACATGCAATCCATGTGCATCCTTCAAAAAAATATAACAAAACAAACACTCAATTTTAACTTATGACTCTTGTGAACACATATTTTATGTAATTTATCAGAATTTTGTGTGAAATTTGATATTTACCCAAAGAATTATCATCCGATGAACACAACCGGAAGCTTTCTTGCACAGTGCATATTCTCACGTCTCCAACGTGAGAGTGTGCTGGAAAGCATGTGCCACAAAACTCTGGTTGTCACGAAACTCCGGTCTTAAAGGGGCCACGTCTAATTTATGACTAGAGTTAAGTTACATTAAATTTCTCCACTTGTCTACATTTAAGTTTATTCTTGTTTGGAAAGTCACATAATTACATATTGTGCACAAATAAATAAACTTTCTTAAGATAAAGCAACATAGGCACATTATTTCAATAATTTTAATACAGCATGCATATTCACCTTAATGTATATTAATCTTTCTTAAAACACACACATACACACTCACACACACACAGTATATATGGTACACACACACACGCGCGCGCGCGCACACACACACACACACACACATATATATATATATATATACTCTCAATGGACACTTTAGTAGGTACACATGTACAGCTACATATTCATGCGATTATCTAATCAGCCAATCGTTTGGCAGCGGTGTAATGTATAAAATCATGTGTATAGAGAATGGTGCGAAAAACAAAAAAACAACCAGCAAGTGGCAGTTCTGTGGACAAAAATGCCTTATTGGTCAGAGAGGTCAACAGAGAATGTCCAGACTGGTTCGAGCTGACAGAAAGGCTAAGGTAACTAAAATAACAGCAGAAATCCAGATTTGTCAGACCAGGCGATGTTTTTCCAATCATCAGTTTTGGTGAGCCTTTGCCCACTTCATCCTCAGTTTCCTGTTCTAAGCTGACAGTAGTGGTACTCGGAGGGGTCTCCTGCTGCTGTAGCCCAACCGTTTCAGTGTTCGACGTGTTGTATGTTCAGAAATGCTATTCTGCATAGCACTGTTGTAACATGTGGTTATTTGGGTTACTTGTCACCTTACTGTCAGCTTAGACCTGTCTGGCCATTCTCCTCTGACCTCTATTAACAAGCCATTTTTGCCCACAGAACTGCAGCTCGCTGGATGTTTTTTGTTTTTCGCACCATTCTCTTTACACTCTAAAGGGAGTTGTGCGTGAAAATCCCAGGAGATCAGCAGTTACAGAAATACTCAAACAAGCCCGTCTGGCACCAACAATCATGCCACGATCTAAATATCTGAGATCACATTTTTTCCCCATTCTGATGGTTGATGTGAACATTAACTGAAGCTCCTGACACATATCTGCATGATTTTATACATTACACTGCTGCAACATGATTGGCTGATTAGATAATCACATGAATAAGTAGATGTATAGGTTTACCTAATAAAGTCCTGTATTAAAGTTATTTCCATATCAAATCCAGATACAGAGCTATTTAACAAAAGTCATTTGTAGTCTATTATGGTGGAATTCTCATCAAAGTTCAACAAGTTTGCAATATAACTCATGCGCAAATACATAGTTATTCTGTACAAATTTTAATGAGAAGTTACGGCTTACAGGTAACAAAGACTTACAGGTTTAACAAAGAAAAATCGAACTCTTTCCAAGAACCCCCTGGATGTGCTTACGTAAGTAACTCCTTGGGTGGGAATCACTGACAGTCTTACAAAAATGGATTTTACATTTAACAAGAAAACAAAATGTTGTGGTCTGATGGACAATAATCGAAGTAGACAATAGTACAGAATGAAGTACATGATTGAACTTTGAAGAAACAGAAAATGCTGTCATTCTATGCTTTATTTAAGATGCAGTATGTATGATCCGTGCATTTCTGATCACTCCAGTTCTGTTAAGGGACCTTTCTAGAAAATGTTCAATGAAGGAAAATACTGAAGAATGTGGCCAATAACTGCAATGAAAGATGTACTTGTTTGAGAGTTGAATAGGACACAGCATAACATGAGATTTATGCAGGCACAGGTTGGGTCAATATTCTGTACATCAGCATGATTTTGCAGTTTTTTTCATTTTAATCCTGGGCTCTAGGTTTTATATATATAAATTTACTTACTGAAACATCTCAAACTTTCTCTACCTCTGACCCTAACCCAACCAAGCTTTCTGCATGTGTTTGTGTGTTTGTGTGAAATGTGAAGCATGACTGGCTCCACTGAGACAATACTAGCTGTGCAATGAGTTGATGATTTATGTGCGAGCTGCAGCCTCTCATGCAAAAGCACTAGCAGCGAACAGCTTTAGGACAGGTCTATACAGGGGAGTGTGTTTATTTCTGTGTCTCTGTACCTCTGTGCGTGTGCATGTACATGTAAGCATAAAACCAAAATCTAGATCTACTTGGATGGAATCTCACATGCCTTGACAGTGCTGAGTTCCTTACCCTCGCAAAGGAGTAATTTTTAACTTTATTGACAAATTCACTATAAAATAGAAGGTCTAGTTGTCAATCTTCACAGTAGGTTTATTTGAGTTTAAATTAAATGTATATAAGTTGAAAGTCAATTTACTTAGGCACATACGTACCTCGTCTGCAAAAAGCTATTTTAAATTTCCACAGTTATTTGCCTGGAAAAAAGATATAGTTCACTAAACACATGTTGACCTTTTGTGACAACATAACCAATAACTCAGAAATTGCTTACTTATAGTTGACCCCTGATGAGAATTTTAACACTGCAAAAAAAATAAAGAAATATAATAATAATAATAATTATTATTATTATAATATATATATATATATATATATAATTACACACATCAGCTTTAAGACTTTAAAGCTTTTAAGTCTCTGAAAACAATATAGAAAAGTCCTGGTTACTTTCGTAACCTCCATTCCCTGATGGAGGGAACGAGACGTTGTGTCGATGTAGTGACACTAGGGGTCACTCTTGAGAGCCCCAAACACCTCTGCTTTTTTGAAAAAAGTCCAATGAGAATTGGCGAGTGGAATCTGCATGCCACTCCCCCGGACATACGGGTATAAAAGGAGCTGGCATGCAACCACTCATTCAGGAGCTGAGACCAGGTCCCGGCCATTTCAGCGGGTAGTTCAGCGTTGTGGCAAGAGGGACACAATGTCTCGTTCCCTCCATCAGGGAACGGAACTTACGAAAGTAACCAGGACGTTCCCTATCTGTCACTCACTCGACATTGTGTCAATGTAGTGACACTAGGTGTCCCTATACAAAATGCCACAACTAGCTGAAATGTGTTGCGTGAACTGGCGGTGCGTGACGGGCAGACTGCTGTGTGCCTCATAGGCAGCGCACCAGGCCATCACGTAACCTCCCCCAACGCTCTGATAAGCGTCGAATGGTCCATCAGGATCAAGTTGACTGCCCAACTATAGTGACAGGATAGCCCAGCCGAGGCCTCTTTTCCCTCTATTTTCTCCCCAAAAAGAGTGGAATTTGTTAACTGACTGGGAGCCATAAGTGTCTGCATCGGAGGGTGTCCCTCCCAAGGGAAAGACACCGCGGAGACCACACCCCACCCAAAAAGGAAGGGGGGGGGGTTGAGTGGAATAAGTCACACGGTCTTGCCGAGTCTTGTCGGAAGTATGTCATGTGGAGAGGTCCCATGGTAGGTCCTACCCGAAGGGGGAGGAGTTTCTACAGAGCATGGCAACTGGGGGCAGAGGGGCCTCTGCCCAAGGAAGAAGCAGTTTGCCATCAGGGAAACAATTTTGCGGAAGATATCACATGGGATCGCCTTCGGTGAACCAGCACATGTGGAGCACCTACCTCAGTACAGGGGCTCATTAGCACACGTACTGGGCCGATCAGCAAGTTTCTCCACAAACTCAGCTGCAAGAGGGATAAGGAGGAAAGTCATCCAGGGATCGCAGTCTGTGAACACGACTGGCAGTCAAGAGCACACATCTTTACCTCAAGGGAGGGGAAAGGCGCTATGTGCAAGCGGTACACCCGGCCAGTTGTCCCAGAACTTACCTGCTCGTGCCTGCCAATACACGGGACGAGACCGGCTCAACGCGGAGATTGTAGAACCTCGCAAAGGTTTTGGGTGTTGCCCAGCCCACTGCTCTGAAGATGTTTGCCAAAGAGGTGCCACTGTCCAGGGCCCAGGAGGCCGCCACACTCCTGGTGGAGTGGTCTCGTAACCCCGCAGGGGGTGGCATGTCCTGAGCCTGATATGCCATCGTGATGGTTTCAATGACCCAGTGGGCGATCCTCTGTTTGGAGACAGTGCTTCCTTTCCGCTGTCCACCAAAGCAAACAAAGTGCTGCTCAGAGCTTCTAAGGCTCTGCATGCGATCCAAAATGTAAAGCTCGCACCGGACACAGCAACGCCAAGGCTGGGTCTGCCTCCTCCTGCGGCAGCGCTTGCAGGTTCACCACCTGATCCCTAAAAGGAGTCATGGGAACCTTGGGCACATAGCCTGGTCAGGGTCTCAGGATCACGTGAGAGTAACCCGGACCGAACTCCAGGCACAATTCTCTGACAGAGAATGCCTGCAGTTCCCCTACCCTTTTGATGGAAGTGAGCGCAGTCAGGAGGGCAGTCTTCAAAGAGAGTGCCTTAAGCTCAGCTGACACCAAGGGCTCAAAGGGAGCTCCCTGTAGACCCTGAAGGACTACGGAGAGGTCCCATGAGGGGACGAGGTGTGGTCTGGAGGGATTCAACCTCCTAGTGCATCTCAGAAACCTGATGATCAAGTCGTGCTTCCCCAAATACTTACCATCTTCTGGATTGTGATGTGCCAAAATAGCGGCTACATACACCTTCAGGGTGGAGGGGGACAGCCGCCCCTCCAGCCTCTCCTGCAGGAAGTAAAGCACTGATCCGACTGCGCATCTCTGGGGGTCTTCGCGTCGGGAAGAACACCACTTAGCGAACAGACACCACTTCAAGGCATACAGGCGCCTTGTAGAAGGAGCCCTAGCCTGAGTGATCGTGTCTACCACTGCGGGTGGTAGGCCACTTAGGTCTTCCACGTCCCGTCCAGGGGCCAGACATGGAGATTCCAGAGGTCTGGTCGTGGGTGCCAGATGGTGCCCCGTCCCTGAGAAAGAGGGTCCTTCCTCAGGGGACTTCGCCGGGGCGGCTGTCACAAGGAGCGTGAGATCCGAGAACCATGTCTGGGTGGGCCAGCAGGGTGCTACTAGGATAATCTGCTCCTCGTCCTCCCTGACCTCCATCAGGGACTGAGGTTACGAAAGTAACCATGACGTTACATTTAAAGGGAGAGTTCACCAAAAAGAAAACAGAATAGGAGATGATAGACAGAATGTTAGGGAATGAGAAATGCAGTCACCATTCAATTTCATGGTATTAAAAAGATGCAATAAAATTATGTGGTCAATCCCTAACATTCTGTCTCATTTTGTGTTCCATGAAAGAAAGAATGACAAAAGTAATATGAGGGTTTTTGAATAAAATGAGGGTAAGTAAATGATGATTTTTGGTTGATTTATCACTTCAAAGACTGTTAAAAGGTATGAATTAAAGTTATAAATACATTTTACTGGTGTAACATTCAAGTGCCTTCTATTTGTAATAAATATGCATATCTTGCCCTGGAAATGAAAGATAGATCGAACATTTTTACAACAAGAAAAGACGTCGTTTTTACAGGTCTACAATACTCTCATGGTGCATTTGAACTTGAGGTGACCTTTTTGATTCCAGGTTTGTTGGATGGCAGAGCATGGGGTGTCTTTCAAAGTAAAAAAAAAAAAAAAAAAGCAGTTTGTGTCTGTCAGAGGTGATGGATACCAGCAGTGGAAAGCAAAGAGCTGGCTGCATGAAGGACTCAGACTGAAGGAGAATGAATGTCTTTATATAGATTCTCTTCAATTGGAGCCCCAGACTCACAAGAGGAATGGGAGGGAGAAGTTGATGCTATTACGAATTGAGACCATTTTTCTTAAAAAACCAATGCGATGTCCTCAAATCCACTATTTGTATGTTTTTCATCATAATCAGTTAGGTGCTTTTAATACAGGTGGGTAATATTTCAGAGGTCACTCAATTAGTAAGGATTAGTTCACCCAAACATCAAAAATATTTTACTATTTACTCACCCTCATGTTGCTCCAAATCAGTATCAACTTTGTTTGCTT
This sequence comes from Myxocyprinus asiaticus, assembly GCF_019703515.2. Taxonomy (NCBI): domain Eukaryota; kingdom Metazoa; phylum Chordata; class Actinopteri; order Cypriniformes; family Catostomidae; genus Myxocyprinus; species Myxocyprinus asiaticus. The sequence goes on along the minus strand of NC_059376.1, from coordinate 17,062,250 downwards.
TTTCATTGAACACAAAATGAAGATTTTTAAAGATCATATTATTCGCTTTTTTATGCATTTACAAAGATTTGAGACTGAGGCATTCAAGCTTCAAAAAGGAATGCACCATCAAAGTCACAGCTACACTGATCAGTCACAACATTAAAACCACTGACAGGTGAAGTGAATAACATTTATTATCTCGTTACAATGGCCCCTGTCAAGAGGTGGGATATATTAGGCAGCAAGTGAACAGTCAGTTCTTGAATTTCATGTGTTGGAAGCAGGAAAAATAGGCAAGCGTAAGGATCTGACCGACTTTGACAAGGGCCAAATTGTGATGGCTAGAAGACTGGGTCAGAGCATCTCTAAAATGGCAGGTCTTGTGGGATATTCCTGGTATGCAGCAGTTAGTACCTACCAAAAGTGGTCCAAGGAAGGACAACCGGTGAACCGGCAACAGGGTCATGGGCGCCCAAGGCTTATTGGTGTGTGTGGGGAGTTAAGGTTAGCACGTCTGGTCATGATAGAAAGGTGTCAGAACACCGTGCATCGCAGCTTGCTGCGTATGGGGCTGCGTGGCCGCAGACTGGTCAGAGTTCCCGTGCTGATCCCTGTCTACTGACAAAAGTGCCTACAATGGGCACGTGAGCATCAAAACTGGACCATGGAGCAATGGAAGTAGGTGGCCTGGCCTGATGAATCACGTTTTCTTTTAGGACGGCCGGGTGCATGTGCGTCATTTATCTGGGGAAGAGATGGCAGCAGGAGGCATCATGGGAAGAAGGCAGGCCGGCGGAGACAGTGTGATGCTCTGGGCAATGTTCTGCTGGGAAACCGTGGGTCCTGGCATTCATGTGGATCTTTCTTTGACACGTACCACCTACCTAAAGATTGTTGCAGATCACATACATCCCTTCATTTCAACAGTATTCCCTGATGGCAGTAGCCTCTTTCAGCAGGATAATGAGCCCTGCCACACTGCAAAAATTGTTCAGGAATGGTTTGAGGAACATGACAAAGAGCCTCCAAATTCCCCAGATCTCAATCCAATTGAGCATCAATGGGATGTGCTGGACAACAAGTCCGATCCATGGAGGCCCCACCTCGCAACTTACAGGACTTCAAGGATCTGCAGCTAACGTCTTGGTGCCAGATACTACAGGACACCTTCAATGTCTGATGGAGTCCATCCCCCGATGGGTCAGAGCAGTTTTGGCGGCATGAGGGAGACCTACACGATATTAGGCAGGTGGTTTTAATGTTATGGCTGATCATGTTTATACTGTATATATTTGGCCCCATTTACACCTAGCATTTAGCATGCGTTTCATATCAGAATAGAATCTAGTTATTCTTTAGCTGGATTGCATTAACACCTTGCGGTCAAATGCACCTCCAGTGTGATCAGATAGAGGTCCAATCAAAGTCATCCGTGCAAACATGAAAAACACTTCTTACATGTTACATCTGAGACTGTGGTAACTAAAAATTCTCGCCCTTTTGCGAATTTTTAAAACATTGATGGATAATTCAAATGCTTTCCATCACTTTACAAGTAAGGTTTTGTTTTATTTTTTTATTTTTTTTATCAGTTAACATTTTTTTTTTTGGTGGCCACCAAAACTAAATTGAATGAAATGTATTTAGTTTTTGGTGATTTGTAAGAGCTAAATATGCTTCTCATTGAAATGCATGAGTGGCGCCTGGTTTCACCTGTGTCTTGCGTGAACCACATTCTGATTAGAAAACAGGAGAGAGGCACGAGTGAGTAGGGATTTGAGGAGAAAGATGAGATATTCCAAGTGTGTTCCAGTGGAATAATTCATAGGATTTTGTTCATTGTTCTTAGTGAAAAAAATGTTTTTCACTTTGCAATGGCAGAATAAACAGAAAAAAGCAAGAACACACAGTTAACAACTGATGACGTGACAGTGTAGCGTAACCTCATCACATGAACAGTTACTTATGTAGTCTTATCCAGATAACAAAAACACAGTTGCATTAACCTTTGTGACTGGATCATTAAGTAAGTGAGTTGAACTTGAGAACCGGATCAATCTGGTTCGTGATCAAATCATTCAGACCGGTTTTGTGAACTGGATTAACTTCAAATCATTGAACAGATCTGACTCAAAATAATGATTTGTTCATGAATTGTACATCAATATTTCTCTAATGAATTATCATTAATGAACCAGAGAGCAAGAGTGAATGCTAAGATTTTCATTGAATATTTTACCCCAAACATTTTAATTCTCTCATTATTTACCCTTATGCCGTGTCAAACTCATATGAATTTTTTCTTCTGCGGAACACAAAGGACATAAAGTCAGCATAAAGGTAATCCATATGACTCTACTGGTTTAATCCATTAATACTGAAGCAATACAACCAGTTTTGGGTGAGAAACGGACCAAAATATGATTTGGGTGAGAAACGGACCAAACTCCTTTTTTGCTTTTTTGAGTAAACTATTCCTTTAATTTTCAGAAGTAATCGGTTCACCACACAAAGCTATGGAATCAGAATCAGAATCAGCTTTATTGCCAAGTATGCTTACACATACAAGGGATTTGTCTTGGTGACAGGAGCTTCCAGTGCACAACAATACAAAACAGCAACAAGACATAGATAATAATAAAAATAATTGAAAATTGAATAAAAAAAAAAAAAAATAAAAATTGAATAGAAAATAAAGTACATGACATTGAATAAAGTCGTTTGGATCAATTTTATGATACTTTTATGGTGTTTTGCATCCTTTTTGAAGCTTGACAGCCACAGTCCTCATTCTCCGTAATTGCATGAAAAAGAATTACCAGTACAGTTTTATACAGTAAATCCTCTTTTTGTGTTCAAGCGAAGAAAGGAAGTCATATGGGTTTGGAATGACATGAGGGTAAGTAAATAATGTGAATCATTGAAAAGGTGAATAGGTATTTATCTCTTTTAAACCCATTCAAGGATAAGTGTCACATCATCACAGAGTTGATCTCAGTTTCACACACATAGTTTCACACCTCACAGCACACACACACACACACACACACACACACACACACTTATAGTGCTGAAATCAATCATATTTAAAGGTCAGTTACAGTATGGCCATCACCAGCTTGCCTAATGGTGTCCTAATGGAGAATAGCTCATGAAACATGAGACCCTTTCACAAAGGAAGTATATGCATACCTCAAACACTTTAAACTTGGAAAACTGTGTAATCAATACTGTATATCGCAGTGCACTCATTCATCTATCAATGCATCTATCATCCATTCATCTATCCATTGCAGTACTGATATCCAAGCGTTACAACAGAATTAAAACAATAAAACAAATTATATGGAATTAAACATTATTTGCTGTTGAAATGCAATATTATATAGGAGTGTTATTATGTAGGTAAAATAAAGATTTTTATTATATATATATATATATATATATATATATATATATATATATATATATATATATATATATATATATATATATATATATATTATTATTATTATTATTATTATTATTATTATTATTATTATTTATTTAAAAAAAAAAGAAAAAAGAGAGAGTTACTATGTTAAATTGCTATTACATAGAGATAGCACCAAAAATATACTGTTTTTATTTTTTATTACTACTGTAAGTTACTGAACGGATAAGGGTTTAAATATCTTTTTTCATTATCATACTTTTCTGCGATTATTGGAATAGTTGACAAATGTTTTTTGTTTTTTTTTTTAAATGCCATTATTTGCTGTCATTATTAGTGTAGTTATTAATTCATTGTGAAACCAAAAAGAACCATTCACATTTGATGTTGTGGACATTCAGTCAGTTTTGTAAGTACCATATTTGATTTATGCTATGGAAGAGAGCAAGATGTTAAAATAATGACTTAAATGCAGGTTTGCATCTACATAAGGGTGAGTAAGAACATAATTTTATGGTGCAAGAAAGTGAGGGGAAAAGTTAAATCAGTAAGTAACAATTACAAATCAGATTATTTTGCTCTCTCACTCTCTCTCTCTCTCTCTGTCTCCTTCTTTTCCTAACTCCAGAGAATGCTGAGCTGCAGAGATAACAGCAGCTGCAGGAGGAGAAAATCAGCTTCAAAGAGCTCAGCGTCTTTTCATCTCCCCCAAACACTTCAGATGAGCAGCAGAGAGAGGGAGGAATGAAACATAACCTTGATCAAAATGATGCATGTTCAACCGGTGCAATTTTGTTTGTGTATGTGTGCCCTGCATTGCAAAACGAGTTCCATGTTAATGTTTTCAGAGTAACATTTTAAATAATTTCAATGACAGTTATGATGATGTTGATGTTTATTATAATTTGATTGATATAGATTGGCCAGTCCCTGAAGGGATACCTCATAATTTTTAGGGAGATAAGACTGTTTCATATAACTGTTGAAATAAGTGGAAGTGCAGAACAAACTCAAATGCTTTTTCTTAGGATTATCTAAAAGCCAACGACTATTGCAAGACTTGCTGTTGCAAGCGGAACATTGTTTGAGGGACATTGGGACTGTGATCTTCATAGAATTTGTAGGTATTCATTCGTAAAGAGAGCATCTAGCACACATACATATGTGTTTGTTTAGATAGACACTGAAATGTATAATATCAATATATTGACAGTTAACAATTTAAAAATATAACAGTTTCATTCTCTTCTGTGTAATTTCTAAAGACTGGTCGGAACTGTTGTGACAGCGCACATGCACAAATCAATAAATGAGTGAAAAACATTAATGTGTTACAGCGAAACATTGACATTGTTACACTTATATTTTATTTTTATATTTTAGCCAATCGGCTCCAATGGTGCAAGTTGATAGGTTTTTTGACTTACACTGTAAAAGCTGATGCACTGTTAACTAAGTAAAAACACTTTCATCTCACATAATTTTTCCTAACCTGTTGACATTAGTCAATATGATTACGTTTTTTTCTACTTTGTAAGATGCAACTGATTCTTTCACATTATAATTAAGTTTACTGAACTTAATTATTGGTATTACTCTGAAGCAGTGGAAATGAGGATCTCTTCCGTTTTTGAGCATGTGCAGGAGCAGCCTGTTCAACACGCAGCCACACGCGTTCAAAAGCAACTTCGCTTCATTGAATGGTCTGGGATTGCATTCACGAATTTCCATTTTGTGTGGGTCAAACGGTGATAAGTTTTACACCAACTTCATCAGTACATAAATATATAAAGGAAAACGTCTTGGTTACTTTCGTAACCTCCATTACCTGATGGAGGGAACGAGATGTTGTGTCGATGTAGTGACACTAGGGGTCACTCTTGGGAGCCCCAAGCACCTCTGATCTTTGAGAAAAGACCAATGGGAATTGGTGAATGGAATTTGCATGCCACTGCCCTGGACATTCGGGTATAAAAGGAGGTGGCTCGCAACCACTCATTCAGGTTTTGTGCTGAGGAGCCGAGATAAGATCCCAGCCATTTCAGCGGGTAGTTCAGTGTTGTGGCAGGAGGGACACAACATTTCATTCCCTCCATCAGGGAACGGAGGTTACGAAAGTAAACAAGACATTCCCTATCTGTCACTCACTCAACGTTGTGTCGATGTAGTGACACTAGGGGTCCCTATACGAAACGCCTCAACAAGCTGAACTATGTTACATGGACTGGCAGTGCGAGACTGGCAGGTCATTGCGTGCCTCATAGCCAGCGCACCTGGCCATCACGTAACCTCCCCCAGTGCTCCTACAAGCATCGTACGGTCCCCTGCACCTCTGGGACAAGTCGACTGCCTAAAAATGGGGACAGGCTGCCGTGGCCTCTTATCTTTTTTTTTTCTCCCCAAAAAAGAATGGAAGTCTTGTTCATCTGGGGGCCATTAACTGTCCACATCAGGGAGGTGTCCCTTCCCAAGGGGAAGACACTGCGGAGACCACACCCTACCCAAAGGGGAGGTAATTGTGTGGAAATACGTCACATGGTCTTACCGAGTTTGTCGGCAGTGTCACACGTGGAGAAGTCCCCGTGGTAGGTCCTACCCAAAGGGGAGGAGCTCTATAACACGGCGACCGGTGGCAGAGGGAACTCTGCCCAAGGAAGACACGGGTTTACCAACGGGGAAACCATCTTGTGGAAGATACATCACACAGGGTTACATACAAGCAACCGGCACATATGGAGCACCTACCCCAGCACAGGGCCTATTAGCACATATGCTGGGCTGGTTCTCCACCAACTCGCCTGCCACAGGGCTAAGGAGGAAGGACATCCAGTGTCCACGACGTCGTGAACATGGCTGGGGGGTAAAAGCACACGTCTCCACCTCCAGGAGGGGGAATGCGCTATGCACAAACAGTACACCCGGCCAGTTATCCTGCAAACTTACCTGTTTGTACCTGACAACAAACGGTAGGCTCCGTAGGACCACGGAGAGATCCCATGAGGGAATGAGGTGCGGTCTGGGAGGGTTCAGCCTCCTCACACCTCTAAGGAACCTTATGATCAGGTCGTGCTTCCCAAGAGACTTACCATCAACTGCATCATGGTGCGCTGATATAGCGGCCACGTACACCTTCAAGGTGCACAAGTGCACCGCAACCTCCTTATCCACCTGGGGAATCACTGAGTACCCCCTGGCAACTCAACTGTTGAGGGTAATGAGAGCGGAGGAGCTCAGATATCAGGTCCGGGCAGTAAAAGGTGCCTGCCATGACTTCGTGAGCTCCTCATGCACCTCCAGGAAAAAAGGGACAGGGACGGGGCGCTCTGCACCCAGGAACCAATCATCAAGCCACGAGGGTTCAGGGCGGGGCGGAGGGGTCCACTCCAGCCCGATACTCGCAGCCGCCCGGGCAAGCATGTCTGTCAAATCTCCATGTTGGCCTACGACGGGGCAAGCGCACCCAAAGGTGGGAGACCCGTCGAGTCTTCGGCATCAGACTGAACCAGCCCGCTCTCCGATGCTGCAATCAAGAGCTCATCCACTTCGCGAGCCCCAAATATGATCGCGAACTCACCATGAGACAAGCCGGCGAACTCATCGCAGAACTCGACTGGGGCAAACCAGGGTGCTGGGGAATGGGAGGTCCGTGGGGGTTACCCGGCAGAGCGGCTCCCATTGGAATCCCCAAATCGCTCCCAGTGCTAACCGATGTGGCCTCAAACCCATAGGAAGAAGGACCGCGGCAGGGAGCCTCTGGGGTGGCTTTCCCTCTGAGGAAGGAAAACCGCGACCGCAACATTGCCATGGTCATGTTCTCACAGTGAGAACCTGAATGAGTGGTTGCGAGCCAGCTCCTTTTATACCCGTATGTCCGGGGGAGTGGCATGAAAATTCCACTCGCCAATTCCCATTGGCCTTTTCTCAAAGATCAGAGGTGTTTGGGGCTCCCAAGAGTGACCCCTAGTGTACCTACATTGACACAAAGTCAAGTGAGTGACAGATAGGGAACTGCAGTATATTAAATGAATAATGTGCAGTCAGTTGATCGTTCTCACAAAATATACTCCAACTGGGTGATTAGGCCCCGGACATGAAGTGAAACGATCTTGTTTTACTATAAAGATATTGGAGCATGATTTTTGTAAAGCCGTTGGGTGCTTTAAGATAATTCGCTTTTCAGTAGTGAAGCTATTTTCTTGATTTGGTTGAGGCATAGCATTGACAAAAGCTACACCGCTACATCATGTTGTGAAACCGGTGTTTACTGTCGCCATCAGTTTTGATTCAGAAATAAAGATGTCCAATTCACAATTGAATCATTCAAGTCAGTTCTTTATAATGAATAGGTCACACGTGACAGCAAAGCACTCTGAATCGGTTCGCGATTCAATCTGAGTGAGTCAGAAAGCTCACGCTCGCGCTGTTGAATCATTTGAAGCATTTTCTCACTGCCAGCACACTAACAAAAAGTTATCTGAAAAACTATATTGCTGATTGCAGTGGATATTTATCTACTATCAATGGAAACCAAACCTAGAAATGTGTCATAACTTTTGCCAGTGACAAAGAAGCTCTTTATTAAATTCAGCACGTGTACAGCTTGTGAACGATTACTGCAGGTAAAGACATTTCATTGCCAAAAGAGTATCACAACACTTAGTGGCCTTAGAGGTTAACTAATTTTCTGTTGAGAAGTTGGTAGCTTAACTAGCCACATTTTCTTGAGTAGCTTGCCCAACATGGGATAAGAGCTTGACTTGAAGAGGTTTATTTGTGATAAGACCAACTGACTGTACATTTATACCACTTATTTCACAGCTATTTACCAAAGAAATAAAATTATGCTTTGTTTTGAGTGAACATTATTTTATTATGTGAGAATACATAGTGCAGAGTGATATGAGAGACTTATAATAGAGACATATAAGTTAATTGGTCAATGACGAATTGTCAACATATTGAACTTGGTTTGTCCCTTGCATGATTTGGTTGGTTTATTTCTTCAGATTTCCGAAGAATTCCAAAGAGTTGCATCTAAAATATCTACAGCAGCTTTTCATTGGGTCATTGGACCACCATACTCCACGTTTATTGACATTTTCCAAATCCAAAAAGGGAATGCTTGACAAAACACTCTCAACTTTCTACACCAGGTTAATTCAAAGGTAGGTGAAATATTTTATGAATATTAACATTTTATTTCTACTAATTGAATTTATAGACTTATTTTACCTAATAAATGTTTGAAGCTGTCCGTACACATTTGTGAGTTGTAAATATATATTCTGCCATAAGTTCAACCAAAGTCATCTGTCACAGGCTCTTTATTACTCCCTATGGTTAATTTATAAAGCTAATGTGTTACTGTATCTCCATTTAACAGACACAGGATGTCGCTGCAATGCAAACTGTTGTGGTTCGTGTTCTTCCCATTATCCTTGGCGAAGAAGACTCAGCATTCTTTCTACTGCATTTTGTAAGTGTATATAATTTTGTTGGATATAATATCTGAATATATTGATTTGTTTAAAACCAAAGTCAGATTTATTGTCATTCTTAAAGGAATGGTTCACCCAAAAATTTAAATCTCTCATTATTCACTTACCCTGATGCCATCCCAGATGTGTATGACTGTCTTTCTATGGCAGAACACAAATGAAGATTTTTAGAAGAAGATAGAGCTCTGTCAGGTCCTTATAATGCAAGTAAACAGGTTCCAGCACTTTGCCATAACAAAATTCACAAGTAGGCAGAATAAAAGTAATCCACATGACTCCAGTCGATCAATGAGTGAATTCTGAAGCAAATCGATGGGTTTATCTAAGAAATAAGTTGATAATTAAACCCTAACCCTAAACGTTTTTAACTTTAAATCTGCGCTTCCGTCCAGGGCTCTTATGCTGTTTGAAATGGCTGAACTCTCTCGCGTGACATTCGTTCTTCTGTTGTAAATAGGCGCCGCTTCTGAATTCTCACGTGAACTCACAGACGCGCTTGAGACAGCTACCTGATGCATCAATTGCTGGAAGGAAGTGCTTTTTTAAGAGTTAATCACATTTTAATTATCCATTTATTTTTTACACAAACATATCAGTTTGCTTCAGAAGACATTCATTGATTGACTGGAGTCACATGGATTAATTTTATGCAGCCTAAATGTGACTTTTGGACCATCAAAGTGCTGGCACCTGTGTACTTTGTAAGTGTGCATTATAAGGACCTAACAGAGCTCTATCTTCTAAAAATCTTTATTTGTGTTCTGCTGAAGAAAAACAGTCATACACATCTAGGATAGCATCAGGGTAAATGAATAATGAGAGAATTTGAATTTTTTGGTGAACTATTCCTTTAATGCTTTGCAGAGCAGTGGGGGGAAAACAAGATAGGAAACTACAGTGCAGACATAATAAATGTTAAGAAAACTACTACAGTAACCTTACAGACAGTATATGCAGGAAAATCCAGCTTTAGCTGGTAGCTGTGTTTTGGAGCATGGGAGCTGGTCCAAGCTGGTCATGTGCTGGCCCAAGCTGGTTCGTAGCTGGTCGATCAGCTACCATGTTTCAAAAACCAGCTTGACCACCTTGAGCTGTATATATTATATATATTATATATTACTCATACACATATAATTATTGCACAATTGGGTGGAGTTATTGTTGTATTGTGCCGTCTTCACAACTCCATTGCTTTCCTGTAAGATGCAGAGCAGGTTTTTTTTTTCTTTGTTTTTTTCTGACAGATGGTAAGTCCACTCTTGAGGATGCATCTGTAAAACATGATGATGATGTGAGAAGGCAAGCCAGCTCTATTTAGCCTCCTTATGAATCAGTAGGCTTTGTTGTGTGTTCTTTACAAGGAGGAGATTTTATTGAAGTCACTATTTGAAGTCACTGGTAATGCAAAGACATTGATTCTTCTGTTCACATGCAGGACTGTGACAGAGAACTTCACACAGTTGCCTGTGGGAATAGTCATTCCCGAAGAACGTCCAAGGCCAGGACTAGCCCAGTTACACCTCCAGTAGTCTTCCATCACAAAAGTACTCTAAGGAGATGTTTTTCTTGATGGCCTGTCTATAGGCCTGTCATACAGTCGCCGATCCTAGGGTACCAAAACTATCAGAAACATCATGCCGACTTCACGTGTGATCATGTTGTGTGGAACATCATTTTGCAGCTCGCACCACATCAGATTATCGGCTCGCACCCAACGATCGTGGAACTATGAATAAAGCTGGCCCTGATTATGACATGAAAGTTGTTATGAGTGAAATTATTTTGCTATTACAAAGTTTCTCTCTCATTTACTAATTAATGAGATTCTCACTATGGGATTGTTTCTGGGTCATTTGCACTGATACCGTCACAAAGGTTCCTGCAATTTCAGTGCTGACCATTCTTCCGAGGATTTCTAAAGATTTTTAGTCTTTAAAGTTATACATTTTGTAAATGCATATACAAGGCATACTGTTTGCATTTTAGATGCTGTCAATATGTTGATATTATATGTTTCAGTGTCTATCTAAATGTACAAAATTGTTTGTGTACACTTTACGTATGGATACAAATGAGATCATCCTTGCGGGCCAGCTAACAAGATCCATGTCACTCTAAAGCTAAAAATAAAGAAGACAAAACTTCTAATTGAGGCACCACAGCTGTGTTTTAAATCAGCATTGTTCTACTGATCAGCGTCAGATATCCACTCTTGAGAGCTATGGATACATCAGCCGCAAAGTAATCGGAGTTGACATTTAATCAAGGACTTAAAAGTCTGGCCTTCTCTATCTGAAACTGGCATAATTGATTCACCATTCTGGACTGACTAAACTAGATGTTGTGAAAATACCGGATGCCCTTATTCACTCAACCTGTGCCTGACAACTGGACCTGACAAGCAGAGTGACCATTTAAATTTTTTTTAATACATTTACTACCTACATTTAAATGCAGTACTATGATATCTTTTTAATTCATATTATCTTTACAATTATTTATTGTAAATATGATGTCTTCACAAATTTGGATGATGCAGTCTTGAAAGAGAATCTCTTACAGTATATCCGCCATGCGTTTGCTCGATAAATCTTCAAGAGCTGTCTAGGCTTTACAAATCCAATTACAGTGTTGAAGAAAAGAGATTGGATCTGACTGCTGTTGTTAGTCGTGTGAAAGTGATTGCTTTATCAATAATCAATTGAGCAGGAAATCCAGCAAAGTAAGACACAGGAGTGGAAATCTATCTACAGCCAGAGGCGATCCTAGGGACTCTAGGGGCCCTAGGCAAAAAAAAAAAAAAAAAAAAAAAGCGGGCCCTTCTGAATGCCCCTTTAAAAAATAAAAACAATTGAATTAAAAGTGCACTCAGGTCTACTTTTTCACTATTTCACAGCACACAGCATCACCTGACACTTAGCCATAGTACGGGTCATCTGATATTATTAAAGAGATCTGACTGCCTTCTGTTGTTGTGGTGATGCCGCTAGGGATTGATGTGGCCTCTTTCTCTTTATGAGGTGTCGATGTGATGGAAGTCCCTGCTGTTGTGGTACTGCTGATGGCACTGCTGGATTTGTGAAGATCCTCTTGATCATGAGCAGAGCAGGAGGCTGCACTGGAAGTCCATAGTCCACTGTGTGACAATTATTTATTTTTATTTTTATTTTTTTATTTTTTTCCTGGTAGTAAGTGTTATTTCCTAATTGCTTATGCCTCAAAAGTATAGAAAATGGCTATTATTCCCCACAAACTATGCTTTTGTGACCAGGACAGTGATATTTTGAAATGTACCTATTTCCAATGAGAAAACAGGTGAATTTGTGTCTTTTCGTTCACATAAAGTCCGAAAAAAACAACATATGAATCCTTTGGCCACCTTTTCATGAGAAGGGTTAATTCAGTAAACATTACAAATTCTGTACCAGTCAGCACTGTCATGCTGCTCCTTCTCCTCCTTTTACTTTTTTCCTCCTCTGACTCCCAGATTGGTACATAGAACGTCCTATTCATGATTCCTGCATCCTGCTCTTGAATTTGTAGCTAAATGGATGGGGGCCCCTCTAGGGGGGTTTCGAAAGTGCCATTCTAGTCTGCTAAGCATTGCCAATCATTGGTTTCAAGTGTCGTTGCATTGAATTACTGTTATTGCCGCCCGCGGGGAGCCACCAACTTGGGGTCCCAGGCAACTGCCTGGCTTGTCCTGTAGGTCCACCTCTTTCCACAGCAAAAAAAAAAAAAAAAAAAAAAAAAACTTCTGTATTATTGTTTCAGTGCAGTGAGCTTTCATCCTTCAAATTCAATGTCCAGTCTGTCTTCAGTGGAGCAGAGAATTAAACAATGCAGAGTGCCAGAGCCATTTCACTTTCTTTTGGCAAGACCTCAATGCCAGTGACAAGAGCAGTCAGGTGCTGGTGGACTTGGTTATACTTTTCAGAGACGATTTATTATTATTATTATTATTATTATTATTATTATTATTATTTAAATGGATAGTTCACCCAAAAAGGACAATTCTGTAATCATTTACTCATCCTCAGAATGACAGCTTAAGTCACCATTACATTTCATTTTAATCAAAAGTTAGAATGAAAGTGAAAGGTGACTGAGACTGTCAGTCCCTAAAATTCTGCCTAACATTTCCTTTTATGTTCCACAGAAGACAGGTTTGGAAATACATGATGGTGAGTAAATGATGACAGGATATCAATACAGTTCTGCATGCCTAACAAACACTTTCATGTTGATTCCAATTGTTTCATTCTGCAGACCTAAGGAAAATGAAAACAGAAGGGGGCTGGTTGGATGCAAATATACTGGCTGACGCATGCAGTACCAAAAGAAATGTGAGATAGAGAGACTTTTTGAATTAATTTAACATGTGCAGTTCAGTGATAAGGAACATCATTCCTCTAGCTTATTACTTTAGTGTAAACGCCAACCTGTCATTTTGTGTCATAACCCCCCACCCACTCGTTACTACCATCAGGGGTGGACTGGTCATAGGGACAACCGGGACTTTTCCCGGTGGGCCTGCCTTGAAACGGGGCTGAACGAGCGGCGATAAGCTGAAACAGGCCGCAAAATGGCACCGCAATATGCAGAAAATGACAGCGACCAGTCTGGCCATTCTCTGTTGATCTCTCTCATCAACAAAACATTTCCATCCACAGAACTGCCGCTTTCCAGGAAATCAGCAGTTACAGAAATACTCAAACCAGCCCATCTGGCACAAACAATCATGCCACAGTCCAAATCATTGAGATCAAAAATTTTCCCCCATTCTGATGGTTGATGTGAACATTAAATGAAGCTTCTGACCCGTATATGCATTATTTTATGAACTGCTCTGCTGCCACACGATTGGCTGATTAGATAATCGCTTGGATGATTGTTGGTGCCAGATGGGCAGGTTTGAGTATTTCTGTAACTGCTGATCTCCTAGGAATTTACAGTCTCTAGAATTTAATCTGAATGGTGCCAAAAACAAAAAAACATCCAGTGAGGGGCAGTTCTGTGGATGGAAATGCCTTGTTGATGAGAGAGGTCAACAGAGAATGGCCAGACTTGTTAGAACTGACAAAGTCTACAGTAACTCAAATAACCATTCTGTACAATTGTGGTGAAAATATATCATCTCAGAATGCTATTCACTTTCATTACACTTCCATGGACACTTTCATTACAACCCAGTTTTAGGCAGCCAGCAAAGTAACAAATGCTGTATAAAGAAGGTGGTGTTGCCACGATTTGAGAAATCACATCCATATTGCAATTGATTTTTATTAAACCATCATCACTAATGCAGATTTCTTGTAGTAAAGTTGACAAAAAAAGATCTGAATTCAAAGACATTAAAAGAGATTGGTTCTTGTGTGAGAGATTCATCCTAAAAGCAACAATAAAAATAAATAAAAATAAAATAAAATAAACAATTATAGATTTGTAGCCGGTGGGTTGTATATAAACAACACAGATACAAAAATATATTTATCTGACAGCTGTTTTTTATTTAAGAATAAAAAAATAAAATAAATAAATAAATAAATAAAAAAAAACAACAACAACAGTGGTCGATGGCACCATATTGTATCGAAGAAGATAAAAAAGAATAAAGAAAATACAAAAATGAAATACAGAAATGAAACATGGAAATGAAATATGGTTATGAAATATGGTAGAGGCTTATGTCAAAAGAAAATACAAACAAGGCATTAGCTTACCCACAGACTTCAGCATACATCATCTTAATACATGCTTATATCATGCACAGCATTTTATACATTTAACACATGCTTAAACACTCACAGTATTTTATGCATTTAACACATGCTTAAATCACTCAAAGCATTTTATGCATTTCTAATCAGGATTTAAGGGCATGTACAACAGTTTAAATCAATAACATTCTCATTACACACACTCACTTAATTGGAAAACACTCTGGACTATAAATCATTAAAAAAAGATAGATTAATTATAAATTTACATACCTAGTTCTTGCACTCAATGCAGTTAATATTTCAGACTTTGTTTTTTTTTTTATTTTTTTTTTTTTTACTTTTTCACTTTTCCTTTTTTAGTTCAGTTCTGTTGAACAATTTTCAGCTTTGACACATAACAGAATCATGACTGTTAATAATTACAAAGACTGAAATAAAGCATGAGAGCACCAAGAGCATGATGTTAAACCTAATTTATGATGCATTATTATTATTACTATTATTATTATTATTATTATTATTATTATTATTATTATTATTATTATTTATATTTGAATAATTTATTTTTATTTATTTATTTATTATTTCTTGGCAAGCTATCACTCAACTAATTTTGGGGGATTGCTTTGTTTCATCATTCGAAGAATACACAGAATTCACATATATATATATATATTCATGTTTACGATGTATATACTTTGCTATTCAAAAAACAGTGATTTGGAAAAAGTGAATATGAATATGAAGTTATCAGATCTATGTAACTGAAAAATTATTGTATATATGGATGTGACACAGTTTATAACATGAAAAAAATAAAAAAAATAAAAATAATAAATCACGACTGCTAGGCAACCTGCAAGGAAATACTTTTTTTTATTATTTTTTATTTTTTTCTTTTAATTTCCCAACGTAAGCATTCATCGTTCTTATAATTCTAAATAGTTATGTATTGTAAAGCCACCTTTTCCTTATGTGCTATACATGAAACACTGGCAGTGCAATGCCACTGAATCACGGTCATTAAAATCGTGTTAATCACTTAAGCACCAAACCTCCCCATTTTTCACTCATCACATCCTCCAGAGGGAGGAATGTAATTAAATTAAGGATTTATTAACATCTCTGCTTTTTGTCCTGTGGTAATCAGAGGCTAATGAGGGCACTTTGGACTCTATGAGGCCTAAATGGACAAGTCATAAATACCGCATTAATATGCAGTTAGACTACTGTTTAAGCATCCTCTAAATGGGGATGAATACAAGGTGTGTGAGGAAAGGATGAGTCTAAATGGGCTCTTATTTCCACTAGGCCTGAGCGATGCATTTTCAAATTCATTTGAAATTCAGAGACAGGGAGATAGGACAGTTATGCTTTTGTTTTTGCGATTGCACTAATGTTGCTTTATATAATCAGATTGAGAAATCTTTTGAGTGAGATGGAACCGAGTCAATGGATCTTTTCTCAATGTTCGGCTGGCTTACGTTTTGACAGACACAACAGTGTCACCCCTCAGAGCTCGCAGTTCCTCAACAGCTTATAAAAATCATCTTTTATATGGCACTAATAACTTTATGAATAATAGAGAGTGAGAGAGAGAGAGAGAGACACACAAGCTGAAAAAAATGAAAGAGAGAAAATTTGATAATAAATCCCAACCATCTTTTAATGTATACAATAAATGTTAGCACAGTTAAATATAAAAAATGACAAATGTGTCTAATCTTACCCATGCGTTTTACACAGTAGCATCTGTCTGTCAAAAAGCAGCCTTGTTGCCATAGCACTAACAGTTCATATAAACTTCACAGTATTGAATAATACAATTACAGTAACAAGAAAGAAAACGAGTGAATAGACAACTTTAAACCTATCTGCAACCTACAAGCATTACACTCAGTATTATTCATTAAATGCTGTGCAACAGAGCTGAAAGTAAGCCCCAGTCAAGGTAACAATGTTATGTGACGTATAACCACAATGAGCACAGTGAAGTGGTTGTGAAGAGCCCTAGAGAGGCATTATTTAATAATAAAAATAAGGATTAATGGAGTGAGGGTGAAGGTATGCGGTCTAAATAAGAAAAATATATGCACAGACAGGTTTCAAGAGGTGGGATTCTGGGCTCTGTGTTGACACAAAGAGCCCTTTTCGGATATGATGGAAATTTATGGCATCCGTGATGAGGTGCACCAGGCCTCAGGTGTAAATCAAGCTTCATCTTGAGTTTTCAAGCCTTTTTCCATGGATGCAAGAGGGGAAGAACAACAATGATTACTGGTTTCACCATTACATATGATATGGTAATAAACCTCGGTGAGATATGCACTTCTTTGCATGAAGCAATGCAGACTAGAGGTTTCTAAGTGCTGAACCTTTATGATGAGAGAATATAAACAAATAAATGAAGAATACAGTCTGCCCACATTCTCTAGGTGAGCAAGAATATTCTTATTTGTTGAAACATCACACCCAAATACCAGATAATAAAGGTTGCTTTTGACAAGGGATATCCATGCTAATTTACAATTTAAATTTTCTAAGCTCTATCTACCCCTAACCGCTTGGGTAAGTTTATTTCCCTATCTGTCACTCACTCAACGTTGTGTCGATGTAGTGACACTAGGGGTCACTCTTGGGAGCCCCAGACACCTCTGCTTTTTTGAAAAAAGGCCAATGAGAATTGGCAAGTGGAATTTGCATGCCACTCCCCTGGACATACGGGTATAAAAGGAGCTGGTATGCAACCACTCATTCAGATTTTCTCTTCGGAGCCAAGCGGTTCTATTCATTGAAGCTGAATTCATCCGCGAAGTTCATTCACCTCATCTGCTGGATTCTATGGCGCGTTTCAGCGGCTTCTCCCCCTCTGCACCCGTGGAGTGCAGAGAACGCCCCTGGGAGCTTCGGCAGAAACAACTAAAAGAGCATATTCTAAAAAGAGTATATTTTCTTTCTAAAAGATGCCTTTCCGTTTCTGTGGTATTCCTGGTTGCGGTCGATATCTCTCCGCTTCTGACGGCCACGATCGCTGTCTTACGTATCTGGGCACTGCCCACGCGGAGACATCGTTCGTGGATGAGTCATGTCCTCATTGCGAAAGCAAGCCACCCCTGCAGCTCCCCGCACCGGTCCTTCTACCTACGGGTTTGAGGTCGCGTCGGTTAACACTGGGGGTGATTTGGGGACATCAATGGAACCACCTCCACCGGTTATCCCCCCACAGACCTCCCATTCCCCAGCATGCTCGCTTGCCCCGATCGGGCTCTCACACGAGACCGGCAGCTCGTCTCAGCACAAGTTTGACTTCTCGTTCGGAGCTCCGGAAGACGATGAGTTATTGAGCGCAGCATCGGAGAGCGGGCTTGGCCAGTCTGACGCAGAGGCTCCGACGCCGACGTGGAAATGACGGACATGCTTTCCCGGGCAGTCACGAGCATTGGGCTAGAGTGGAACCCTCCACTCTCTCCTGAAACTTCGAGGCTCGACAATCGGTTCCTGGGCATGGGGCGCCGCCCCAAGACTCCCGTCCAGGGCCTGTAGTTTACATCGTCCCTGATGGCTAGAGCCTACGGTGCCGCTGGACAAGCCACCTCCGCCCTGCACGCCATGGCTCTCCTGCAAGTACACCAAGCCAAGGCGCTAAAAGAACTGCACGAGGGTAGTTCTGACCCGGGATTGATGCAGGAACTGTGCTCAGCAACCGACCAAGCTCTCCGGGCGACGTCCACCCTGGTGGTCCAGGAGCGCCACCTTTGGCTCAACTTGGTCGAGATGGGAGAGGCGGACAAGGCACGGTTCCTTGACACCCCCATTTCCCAGATTGGCCTGTTTGGCGACGCCGTCGAGGACTTTGCCCAGCAGTTCTCGGTGGTGAAGAAGCAGACGGAGGTTTTACAACATATCCTGCCCCGGCGCGGCTTAAGACCCTGCACCCTGTCTGCTTGTCGCCAAGAGCGTCCTCCTGCAGCAACAACACCGGCTCTGCCACAGCCCGCCCCATGGCCTGGCTCTGGCGTGGAGCCCTACGCAGGAAGCAGACGCCACCTGTCTCATGGCCGGCCGCTAAGAATATGAGGAAGGCTTCAAAGCGCCCCCGAGATGGGTAACCCAGGGGTGAGGAGGCCCACTTCTCTGGGGCTGATCGACAGACCACTCCATCCCCCGGTGGAGGGCCGGGAGGAGAATCTATTGTCACCACATGCACAGGAGGCTGCGGCACCCAAAAGCCTGACAAAAGAATGGTTCCCTCGTCTCCAAGGTCACAAATCCGGTGCGCACGGCCGTCGTCACGACCACCGTCCACCGTCCCATTTTGGAAGGTATGGCGCTCCAGCGGCGTAGCCCCCGACCCTGTGTGCCCAGCTGTGGCACAAACGCCCACATGGGATTGGTTCCAGTGGACTACGGGGATGAGATTCAACCCTCAGGTGGTCCAGCTGATTTGGAGTCGATTCGGTCGAGCACAGGTTTGCTTCCCGGAAATCAAACCTGATTTGTTTGCTTCCCGGGAATCCTCCCACTGCCCGCTTTGGTATGCCCTGACCGAGGCACCCCTCGGTATAGATGCGCTGGCACACAGCTGGCCCCCTGGCCTATGAAAATACGCATTTACCCCATTGAGCCTACTTGCACAGACCCTGTGCAAGGTCAGGGAGGACGAGGAGCAGATCATCCTAGTAGCACCCTACTGGCCCACCCAGACGTGGTTCTCGGATCTCACGCTCCTCGCGACAACCCCCCCCCCGGTGAATTCTCCTGAGGAAGGACCTTCTTTCTCAGGGACAGGGCATCATCTGGCACCCGCGACCAGACCACTGGAATCTCCACGTCTGGCCCCTGGACGGGACGCGGAAGACCTAAGTGGCCTACCACCTCACTCAGGCTAGGGCTCCCTCTACCAGGTGCCTGTATGCCTTGAAGTGGCGTCTGTTTGCTAAGTGGTGTTCTTCCCGAAGCAAAGACCCCCCAGAGATGCGCAGTCGGATCAGTGCTTTCCTTCCTGCAGGAGAGGCTGGAGGGGTGGCTGTCCCCCTCCACCTTGAAGGTGTACGTGGCTACTATTGTGGCACACCACGATGCAGTTGATGGTAGGTCTCTTGGGAAGCACGACCTGATCATCAGTTTCCTTAGAGGCGCGAGTTGGTTGCCGCTATGTAACCCCGTGTTATGTATCTTCTGCGAGATGGTTTCCCCGTTGGTAATCCCACATCTTCCTTGGGCAGACAACTCCTCTGCCACCTGTCGCCGTGTTTGTAGAGCTCCATCCCCTCTGGGTAGGACCTACCTCGGGGACTTCTCCACATGCAACACTGCCGACAAGAATCGGTAAGACTATGTGACGTATTTCCACACATTTGCCTCCCCTTCAGGCAGGGTGTGATCTCCGCAGTGTCTTCCCCTTGGGAAAGGACACCCCCCAACGCAGACACTTATGGCCCCCAGCTGAACAATTTCCACTCTTTTTTGGGGATAAAAAAGAAGAGAAGAGGCCACTGCTGGGGGCAGCCTGTCCCCATTTTGGGCAGTCGACTTGTCCCCGAGGTGCTGTGGACCATACTACACTCGTAGCAGCATTGGGGGAGGTTACGTGACGGCCAGGTGTGCTGGCTACGAGGCACGCAATGGTTTGCCTGTCTCGCACTGCCAGTCCATGTAACACAGTTCATCTAGCTGTGCCGTTTCGTATAGGGACCCCTAGTGTCACTACATCAACACAACCTCGAGTGAGTGACAGATAGGGAACGTCCTGGTTACTATCGTAACCTCCGTTCCCTGATGGAGGGAATGAAATGTTGTGTCCCTCCTGCCACAACACTGAACTACTCACTGAAATGGCCGGGACCCGGTCTCGGCTCCTCATCACAAATCCTGAATGAGTGGTTGCGAGCCAGCTCCTTTTATACCCGTATGTCCGGGGGAGTGGCATGCAAATTCCACTTGCCAATTCCCATTAGCCTTTCTCAAAGATCAGGGCTCCCAAGGGTGACCCCTACTACCACTACATCGTCTCATTCCCTCCATCAGGGAACGGAGGTTACAAAAGTAACCAGGACGTTCAATATACTGTAGTTGAATGGAAAGTGAGTTAAAGTTCAGTTTTTATTCATGCTTGTACTGTCAACATGACAGAATTGATGTTGTTTGTGTACACAGAAAGAACATGTCTGGCTAGTTATTGAATTAATGAAATGCTAAGGGTAACAAAATTGGCAGCCATTCTCTTCAGTTTTCACAGAATTTGTGCTTCATTGTTCAGTTTCCTGTGAAATGTTCTGACACCTACCAAGATAAATAAAGCACATAAAACCTTAAATGCATGGGTGTTTCACCAAACATTATGACATCCTTCAGGTCTTAGCGACCCGGCAAGTATATCTATCACAAATGGATCTATGAAATGCCAATATAGTGTCAATTTTTCAAAAATATTTTCAAGACAATTAGAAAATAATAGAATAGAATATATTCTGACATATTTTGTTTTTATATTTTCAATAGTACACCAAAATGACAGTAGTCAAATCATACTGTTCATGTGTTAAACTTGCCATAGTTTACTTCCATGTTGCTTCTTTGTCAAATAGCAATGTCATCAGTGCCACCTTGAGAAAGAAATATCATATCAAATATGTGTGTACATGCATTTGAAATACTGATAATTCATTATTGTCACACAGAAAATCAACTTCATTTAGTCATTATTTTTATGAATATAGTACTCATTTGTTTTGTAATAAACAAATAAATATATATCCCGTGATAGTAAACTTGCATATATATGAAATAATCATTAAAATATGATTTATGGAAGTGCAAAAAAAAGTGACACTATTACATGTCTCAGGTCTTTAATGACCCTATACACTTTTGGTAACTAAGCAGTCATAAAGAATATATACATTTTTCGCAAAATGTTTTTTTTTTTTTTTTTGCTACACTATTCCAAAGAGAAAGTTACAGTTACATATATTATTTTATGGTTACAGTAAGTGTCTGATAACTGTTATGCAGAATTGACTGGGTGCTATTCTTTAGAGACCCATCAGATAGGGCCATTTATCTGTAAATATGATATTACTTAAAGGACCGATAACTGAATAAGTGGAAAAATGTGAATGCATTACAAATATAGGTTGATTAACTAGTCAGCTCTACAGCTAGTGCCATAACTCCTTCAAAAACATCTCTGTTCTCCGCCATCACTGATTATTGCCTCATGATGTGAATATCACATTGGAAGGAATTAATTTTACTGCAATATTTCTCAGACTGGCCTTCCTCATTGAAGAGAAATGGAGTATCCAGAACATTAGGTTGTTTGGTTAGGCTCTTCCAATCAAGAAAGAGAGAGAGAGCAATACAGTTAAGTGAGAACAAGTGAGAAGGCAAGGAAGAGAAAGAGAGAGTGTGATAGTTAAATAAAGACTATGCCGGGCTCTCTTCTATGTGAGTGACAGGTAGAATGAGATGTGTCCTCACTATCTCAGGCATTTTAACAGTGATAAATACCTGCCACAATGGTGTGTTTTGACACTTCAAAAGAGCTTTAACGGCCAGAATCTGACAGCTATGCTAAGCAAATCACTGAAACTGCTTGTTTTATTTCATTTGTTTTATCGCATCAAACAATACTGTCCTCTTTCAACTGTCTATCTCTATCCTCAACACAAACTGAAGTGGCAAATGGAAGGATGAAGCTTTATATTGAAAAAGTTTTCCCGAACAAAAGAGCAAAGTTGTGTCAGATTGTTTTTATAACAATCCTTTTATTTGCCATGACATAAGAGGAATTAACAGTGTGTGTGTGTGTGTGTGTGTGTGTGTGTGTGTGTGTGTGTAATAATAGCCTGGTGGAACTACAGAAATATACAACAAACTGACCAATAGACATCGGTGCAGTGGTGTGGGGAGTAAAGACGGTGTGTGATTGTGTAGTGTTGTCCTAGTGACAGACGAACCTGAGTTTTGTCCCACTTTTTTCCCCATCCGATTCCTGTTTCCACTCTTAATATTGCCTTTAATACTAGTTAAAATAATAGATTAAAATTAATATAAATTTTGATATCATTGCAGTGATTTGGTCACGGTGAATGTTGGGGAGTGCAGAGAAGGGTTTGATCCGGAGGCAGGGTCTGTCAAACGCACTCGTTCCTGCGTGAAACCATGGTTACTGAATGAATGAATGAATGTTACATTTATAAAGTGCTTTATCTGACACTACACTCAAAGCGCTTACTGTTGTAAAACCAAGGTTATTTTTTTCTAAGGGATGGGTAAGGTTAGGTTTAGGGGTAGGGGTTAATGTAGTTTGTCTGTGGGACTCTAAATAAACACAATAAGCACACTGCAGTGATGTCCATACTGTATGTTAGTGTTAAATACGGGTGCAAATAGTATCTAAAACTGTTTGCACCAGGGTACAATTAGTATCTATCATTATTTGCACCAGGGTTGGGGTGCAAATAATATTTACCACTATTTGTACTGGGTGTAAATATCTGTAGTGGACAGTCGTTAAGGAGGACACGGGAGGCAGGTTGCTCTACTCACAGGTAAGGCTTTTTAATGACCACACTGATCTCAGCTTCACAATAATAAATTCTTGGCTTCACAATAATAATCTCTTCAACTTCACAATATGATCTCTTTAGTGTCACAATAATAAAACAGCTTCACAGTAATAACTCTGGGGACCCAGGCTCTCTCTCTCATCTACTGGCGGTGTGGATCTTTTATGCCGCTCTCCCCATGCTCACTGAAATTAGAGACAGGTGTTAGACATAATTTAGCTCAGGTGTAAGTGCCCTTACCGCTTTCTCTCTCTACAGAGAGATGCTTGACCATGCCCCTGCTGCCACATATCCCAACCGCCCGACTCAGGCCGGGGAGGCATCCGGCCTGCCTACCACTCCCCCACCCATTCCTGGAAAGGAAGTCAGCGACAGCCATCTGCGCTCCCGGTCTGTGGACCACCTTGAACTTAAACGGCTGAAGAGCCAGATACCAACGGGTGATCTGCGCGTTGGTATCTTTCATATGGTGGAGCCACTGGAGCGGAGCATGATCGGAACAGAGGGTGAAGGCCCACCCCAACAGGTAGTATCAGAGAGTGAGGACCACCCACTTGATGGCGAGACACTCCTTTTCCACGGTGCTGTACTTAGTTTCCCTCAACGAGAGCTTTCGGCTAATGTACAGCACCGGGCGCTCCTCCCCCTCCACCACCTGCGAGAGTACGGCCCCCAGCCCCCTGTCTGAAGCATCTGTCTGTAAAACAAAAGGGAGAGAGAAGTCAGGTGAATGTAAAAGCAGCCCCCCGCAAAGTGCGGCTTTAACTTGCGTGAACGCCCGCTGACACTGCTCCGTCCACTGGACCGGGTCTGGAGCTCCCTTTTTAGTGAGATCAGTCAGCAGGCTGGTGACGTCCGAATAATTAGGCACGAACCTTCTATAATAGCCAGCCAGCCCCAGGAAAAGTCTCACCCCCTTTTTGGTCTTGGGCCTCGGGCAGGTCGCAATCGCCGCTGTCTTGTCAATTTGGGGATGCACCTGCCTGTGGCCCAAGTGGAACCCCAGATACCATACCTCCACCCGCCCAATCGCGCATTTCTTTGGGTTTGCTGTGAGTCCCGCTCGGTGCAGCGATCTCAGAACCGCCCTCAGATGTTGCATGTGCTGCTGCCAATCATTGCTGTAAATGATGATGTCATCTAAATAGGTAGCGGCGTACGCTGAATGCGGTCGGAGGATTTGGTCCATGAGACGATGAAACGTAGCCGGGGCTCCAAACAAACTGAACGGAAGGGTCACAAACTGGTGTAATCCAAACGGTGTGGAGAAGGCAGTTTTTCACGGGAAATTAGTGTCAAGGGGATCTGCCAATAACCCTCCATCAAATCCAATGTTGAATAAAATCGAGCAGTGTCCAACCGATCGAGCAACTCATCAACGCGAGGCATTGGATACGCATCAAATTTAGACACCACGTTGACTTTCCTATAATCCACACAGAACTGTACAGACCCGTCACTCTTAGGCACTAGAACAACTGGGCTGGACCAGTCGCTGTGGGATTCTTCTATTACCCCCATATCGAGCATTGCATCCAATTCTTCCCGAACGATTTTCTTCTTGTGTTCAGGTAATCGGTAGGAGCGGCTACGTACCACGACCCCCGGCTCGGTCTCGATGTGGTGGTGAATGAGGTTTGTACGCCCCGGTAGAGGGGAGAATACATCTGCAAACTCCTGTTGCAACCTAGCAACCTCCGCGAGTTGACTCGGTGAGAGGTGGTCTCTGCAAGTGACCGGGGTGAACTGTTTATGTTTTGAACTCACCTCCGGTCCGAGCTCCGCCTTCTCAGGAACTACCGTAGCCAACGTCACAGGGACCTCCTCCCTCCACAATTTCAGGAGATTAAGGTGGTATATTTGACGTGCGCCCCCTCAATCTGTTCGTTTAACCTCACAATCGAGATCTCCCACTCGTCGTGTGACCTCAAAGGGTCCTTGCCACTTGGCGAATAATTTAGAGCTCGATGTGGGAAGCAATACAAGCACTCTATCTCCCGGTGCAAATTCCCTTAGCTGAGTTCCCCTGTCATACAGTCGGCGCTGTCGTTCTTGAGCTTGGAGCAAATTCTCCTGTGTTAGCTGCCCCAAAGTGTGGAGTTTTGCTCTAAGATCAAGAACGTATTGAATTTCATTTTTGATGTTTGAAGGTCCCTCCTCCCAGGCCTCTCGCAATACATCAAACACACCTAGTGGGCTTCGCCCATACAGCAGCTCGAATGGGGAGAAGCCAGTGAAGGCTTGCGGGACCTCTCGTACTGCAAATAACAGGGGGTCGAGCCATTTATCCCAATTTCTAGCATCGTCGTGCACAAACTTACGAATCATGTTTTTGAGGGTTTTATTAAATCGTTCCACCAGGCCATCCATTTGAGGTTGGTACAAGCTAGTGCGAACTGATTTAAATACAGCTCGCGTAGTGTCCGTGACATAAACGTTGTGCCCTGATCAGTGAGGATTTCTTTCGGAATCCCCACCCGGGAGATTATTTTGAAGAGTGCCTCCGCAACACTGCATGCTGAGATTTTGCGAAGAGACACTGCTTCCGGATATCGCGTTGCCTAATCCACTAGGACCAATACAAAGCAATGTCCGCGTGCTGACCATTCTAATGGCCCGACGAGGTCCATTCCAATTCTCTCAAAGGGGACCTTGATCAACGGAAGAGGGCACAATGGTGCTTTTGGGGTGGCTGGTGGGTTAACCAGCTGGCATTTGCGGCATGCCGCACACCACCTGCGGACATCGCCGCGAATGCCCGGCCAATAGAAGCGGGCTAATAGACGGTTCAGTGTTTTCCTTTCTCCTAAGTGACCCGCCATGGGATTATAATGAGCCGCCTGGAATACCATTTCCCGACGGCTCCGTGGAATCAAAAGTTGTGTTGTATCCTCTTTAGTCTGAGCGTCCTGTGTCACTCTATACAACCGCTCATTTATAATTGCAAAATAGAGGTATGAAAGGGTGATGTCAGGCTGGAGTCGTTGACCATCGATGGCTCTCTCTCTCGTCTACTGGCAGTGTGGCTCTTTTATGCCACTCTCCCCATGCTCACTGAAATTAGAGACAGGTGTTAGACATAATTTAGCTCAGGCGCAAGCGCCCTTACCGCTTTCTCTCTCTCCAGAGAGATGCTTGACCACGCCCCCGCTGCCACAATACAATATATCATTATTTGCACCAATGTGCACATAGCATCTGATACTATGTGCACCAGGGTGCAATTAGAAACTCCCATTATATGCACCGGGGTCGGGGTGCAAATAATATCTTGCAGACATCTACCTTCTTTTTTGACGTTCGTATTTTTTTGTCCTGCACCTGAGCCCTACTTGGGTTTTGGATGTGCTCACCTATTTGACAATCTTTTCTGCAAATAATATCAGCCACTATTTGCACTGGGCTGTAAATAGCATATACCATTATTTGCTCCCTTGCCATAGTTTACTTCCATGTTGCTTCTTTGTCAAATAGCAATGTCAAATGTAAATCAAGTCAATTACTGAATCATCAGTGCCACCTTGAGAAAGAAATATCATATCAAATATGTATGTGTACACGCATTTGAAATACTGATAATTCATTATTGTCACACAGAAAATCAACTTCATTTAGTCATCATTTTTATGAATATAGTACTCAGTTGTCTTGTAATAAACAAATAAATATCCTCTGATAGTAAACTTGCATAGATATGATATAATCATAAAAATATGATTTATGGAACTGCAAAAAAAAAAAAAAAAAAAAAAAAGTGATACTATTACATGTCTCAGGTCTTTAATGACCCTATACACTTTTGGTAACTAAGCAGTCATAAAGAATATATGCATTTTTCGCCAATTTTTTTTTTTTTTTTTTTTGCTGCACTATTCCGAAGAGAAAGATACAGTTACAGATATTATTTTTATGGTTAGAGTAAGTGTCTGATAACTGTTATGCAGAATCGACTGAGTGCTATCCATTTATCTGTCAATATGATATTACTTATAGGACCGATAACTGAATAAGTGGAAAAATGTGAATGCATTACAAATATAGGTTGATTAACTAGTCAGCTCTACAGCTAGTGCCATAACTCCTTCAAAAACATCTATTCTCCTCCATCACTGATTATTCCTTCATGGTGTGAATATCACATGGGAAGGAATTAATTTCACTGCAATATTTCTCAGACTGGCCTTCCTCATTGAAGAGAAATGGAGCATCCAGAACATTAGGTTGTTTGGTTAGGCTCTTCCAATCAAGAAAGAGAGAGAGAGAGCAATACAGTGAAGTGAGAACAAGTGAGAAAGCAAGGAAGAGACAAAGAGAGTGTGATAGTTAAATAAAGACTATGCCGGGCTCTCTTCTATGGGAGTGACAGGTAGAATGAGATGTGTCCACACCATCTCAGGCATTTTAACAGTGATAAATACCTGCAACAATGGCGTGTTTTGACACTTCAAAAGAGTTTTAACGGCCAGAATCTGACAGCTATGCTAAGCAAATCACTGAAACTGCTTGTTTTATTTCATTTGTTTTATTGTACCAAACAATACTGTCCTCTTTCAACTGTCCATCTCTATCCTCAACACAAACTGAAGTGGCAGACAACAAAGTTGTGTCAGATTGCTTTTATAACAATCCTTTTATTTGCCATGACATAAGAGGAATGAACAGGGAGTGTGTGTGTGTGTGTGTGTGTGTGTGTGTGTGTGTGTGTGTGTGTGTGTGTGTGTGTGTGTGTGTAAATATAGCCTGGTGGAACTACAGAAATATACAACAAACTAACCAATACGTTGTTGCAGTGTCGCGGGAAGTAAAGACGGTGTGTGATTGTGTACTGTCGATCGCACTCGTTCCTGTGGTTACTAGTCATGGTTACTGAATGAATGAATGAATGTTACATTTATATAGTGCTTTATCTGACACTACACTCAAAGCGCTTACTGTTGTATAACCAAGGTTATGTTTTCTAAGGGAAGGGTAAGGTTTAGTGGTAGGGGTTAATGTAGTGTCTGTGGGACTCACACATATAATCACACTGCAGTGATGCCCATACTGTTAGTATTTAAATATGGGTGCAAATATTATCTAAAACTATTTGCACCAGGGTGCAATTAGTATCTACCATTATTTGCACCAGGGTTGGGGTGCAAATAATATTTACCACTATTTGTACTGGGTGTAAATAGCATATATCATTACGTGCACCAGTGTGCACATAGCATCTGATACTATGTGCACCAGGGTGCAATTAGACTCTACCATTTTTGCACCGGGGTTGGGGTGCAAATAATATCTTGCAGACGTCTTCTAACTGGGTTTTGGATGTCCTCACCTATTTGACATTTTTTTTCTGCAAATAATATCAGCCACTATTTGCACTGTGGTGTAAATAGCATATACCATTATTTGCACCAGTGTGCAAATAGTATCTGCCTTATTTTTATCGGTCAGATCAGGCAGAAATAAGGTAACAGCTGCATATTTCCACTTTTTAAAGTGCTTGAAATAACCAAAACTCTGCACTCTCCATAACCTAGCTATATATGTACTTTAAGTACTTTAAAGGATTTTTAGTTATAACAAAATATCAGGCTAATAAAAACGCTGCCAGGAACAATTGAATGGCATAATGGGAAAGTAAAATAAATCTATTATCCACACATAAGTTAGTAAAACCACAAAGAAAAGGTACAGTTTTATGATTGATTTACTTAAATGTAATGCTTAAAAAAATATTCTAAATTTTAAAGTGTCATGCAGCTCAACTGGTAGAATAAACAACTACAGCAACTTCAAGGTAATGGATTTGATTCACATGGAAAACATGTAATGACAACATGTACTGCATACCTGGAATGCACTAAATCTGCCAAATGAATACATGTTAATGTTATCTAAAGGTATAGAACATTTATTTTACAAAAATATACTAGATGCAAACTCTTTGCTCTGTCCCACCAATGTGTAAGGCTTTTCATAGCAGTTTAAAGAAACATTTCTACATTTAGACTGTTCAGACTGAACACATTTTTGTGAAACTTAGGTAATGTGTAAGTTTTTGTCCCTCATTCCAAGACATCATACTACAAAAATGTTCTATCCATTTTCCATCATCCATATTGTAGGGCTTAACTGGTTGTTTAGATCAGTGTTACTATCAGAAATAATTAATAATTATTTCTTTAGTTATTAATTAATATTTAAATTAATTAATTTAATCGAACTCATTAAAACCTCATATGGGGCTCCAGTAAATGTAGTGTGCTACGTTTAGGAGCGGGTTTGGTTATTAGCAATAATTAATAATTATCAAATACAATTATTAATTATTAAAATCAATAGAACATTGACGAGAATCAATGTTAGCTTTTTCTAATCCTTTAAGTCAACAATTATCAAAGATAATCGTTAATTGTTAACATCGATGAAATATTAATTAAAATTAACACTAGCTTATTGATCATTCAAATTCAACAATCATCAAAGATAATTATCAATTATCAAAAATCAATAGAATATTAATAAGGATTAACATGGACGGGGCACCACCCTGGAATCAGGGACTAATAACCAGATAGTAAAATAGTCTCAATATTAGATTGTTTTCTTAGGAAAATCGACATCCGAAAAATATCGATTTTCGGAAAAAAACAATGAATGAAGGCTTGAATCCGAGCACTGACATCCCGTCAGCATGACACAGGCGTATGCAAAACAAACCAAAATGCTTCTCTTTGTAATATAAACAAAGTTTATTTATGCAGTAATATCAATTAATAATTAATACAATGCAGTCAATAAACTTCCGACTTACAACTACAAACTAAACAGTGATATGATTAGATATGGAAACTAAAATAATCCTATAACACACAAGGTGTGTGTTTGACAGTGTGTGTGTGTGTAAGGAGGGATGCGCACAAAATGGAGGACGTGACTCTCGTGGAGAGTATGTCACGCGAGACTTCCGGCCAGGTAATATGACCGTGAATGGGGGCGGAGAGAAACCAGTCAATGGCGTCTACCAGTTACCGCGTGTATTCCCTTGTACGATAGCTTAGGGACAAAGCTGGGCTTTAGCATTAAGCTATCTAGGAGCCAAAAATGTGTGCCAGAATGTTTGTGAGGGGTCGCGTGCCTGTATGTGTGTGTGTGTGTGTGTGTGTGGTTAGTACGAGAGAGAGAGAATTGACGGCCCTAAAGCCGACTTCACGATCGTGGGAGAGAAAGTAGCTGTTAGTTCATCGCTCAGAGACGCGGTGGACGGCTCGTAAACAGTCCCGCATTCTTTGACTCTTTAATGGATGAACCCAGTTTACCTGTCTCACCCGCGATGGTGAAATTGCACAACAGTCCAATTTGGTTGGACCACAATACAGCAAAACAATTTCGTGATAATTGATATCCTGAGTATTAATAATGAGCGGACATGGCGGTCTGTAAACTGTACAAGCAAAAACCTTGAAACACAAGAATAATACACTATAATATTCTATCTCTGCCCAGACGTAAACCTCTTACTTGAATCGCATGAGGACACAGGTAGAATGTGTTTTCCTCCGTCCTTTAACTCTGACTCGGTTCCTTGAGGCTCGGGTGATGACGGGAGGCTGTTTCCTCGCTTTGTTGGCGGGCACGGCTGTTGATTCTCGGCGGGCTGGCGGAGAACTCAGAAATGTCGACTTGATTGAAGATGTAAGAGAAATCTTTAATCTCTTCACTTCTGCAGGCAAACGGATGAAGATGCTCTAGACCTAGATTGCTCGGCGGTCTCCTTCAGATCCGTTAGAGTGTTCGGTTGAACACAGAGTAATCTCAACTCGTCCAGTGAGATGGAGATTGTATGGCCACAGTTTCAAGTCGGACGTTACTTCCTTGTGCCACGAGGTTGCACCTGAGAACAGCGATGAGCTGCATCTACACACTGCAAACAAAGTTGCTGGAAGCAAATCCCGGAAGCATTTCAGAGGTATTTCAACTCCTGATGATGTCATGGTTTGAGGTGCGTTCTGTTGTGTGCCTCATCCAATAGGAGTTGAGAGTTCGATCCTTTAGTGAGCAAGGCTTCATGGGATTTGTAGTCTGTTTTGGACTCCCTTTGTTTGATTTTGGCGCGATTTTTATCAGTATAATTTACGACTTGGAATGTGGGGGCTTGAGTTAGGTTTTTACGACTGTGTTAGGCCTGCCTTTGTCTTCTATCTGAATACATGAGGCCCAACAATATTCCGCATTCTTTCCAATAAAAGGAAACTTAATTCTGTTAGAATTCAGTGGAGGAAATGTATGTTAGAATAGCTCAATATATTCAAGAATATATTCAAATAGCTCATTTGAATATTACTGATGAAAAATGCCATATCCATGGACTGGGTTCAAATGAATGGATTAAAATGAATGCCAAGCTGCACTGCAGCCATACAGTCCAAGCATCACAATGGTAAATATTTTCTTTTAATCTGTAGGAAATAGATTTACCCTTAGAAAAGAGCGTGGCAGCAGGCAATAAAAACTGGACTGATCTCGTCCTAGCTTCCATATCAGTTGTATGGAATTACCTTGCACCTGAAGTCAAATAACTTCCAAAAAAATCCAAGGTTAATAGTGTAAACATGACTTCTCTGTGACACTTTTAATTGCTTGGGTTTGCCAAAGTAGACTGTATGTTGATTAGGCAAAATATCTATTGGCAGCATTTGGAAGACTAATTAGTTTGGCATAAATTAGTCTAACCAGTTCAAAAAGTGTCAAGAGTGAAACTGTCACAGATTTAGACCTACTGATGTAAAAAGCAAGAATGAACAATCAGTGGGTCTTTTAAATGATGTCCTTGAAAGTTCTGTCTGGACCATTAAAGTCACCTCGCTAAATACTTATTTGATAATAAAGTACATTTAAAATAATTTCAAAGACTGTCATTCTGCCTAATATCCCTTTAGTGTCCCATGGAAGAAATAAAGTCAAAGATTTGAAACAATATGAAGGTGAGTAAATTATGACAGAATTTCATTTTTAACTGACCTAACCCTTTTAGGGCTTCTGACAATTTAAGTTTGCCACTGCTGTTTTGTGAACCCCAATATTTCACCCTACTTCAACCACTGTCGATTTAAACCCATGACAGAAATTTTATTTTTGGGTGAACTATACCAGTTTTGATGTATAGTCTTCACTGCATCTTCATCTGCTGTAATACTTGGAGTTATATCTTAGCATCAGTCATACTTTCTACTTATCTGTCTAAAGAGCCAACACAAACACAGTAATTCATCCCATGATAGGCCAATCCCCATCCTTCTCAGTCATCTTCTGGTTTGTTTGCAATTTATATGATGAAAGAACTGCTCGCAGTCATGTTTTATTACCCCACAAGAGACTATGCCCTGTCTTAAGCAACAAGCAACTCTTGAGAATGAATAATCTGATATGCAAATGTGGGGAGACTACTAACAGTGGTTTAGAAGCTCTATTTATTCAAAGGATTAAATTAAAGAAGTCTAAAATTTGCACAAACACACACAAAAAAAAATAAAAATAAATAAGGACTTTGATTGACAGTAACATATTAAGAATTATACAACACAGGGGGCCTGGGTAGCTCAGCAAGTAAAGACGCTGACTACCACACCTGGAGTCACAAGTTTGAATCCAGGGCATGCTGAGTGACTCCAGTCAGGCTTCCTAAGCAACCAACTGGCCCAGTTGCTAGGGTGGGTAGAGTCACGTTGGGTTAACCTCCTCGTAGTCACTATAATGTGGTTCTCGCTCTCGGTGGGGCACATGGTGAGTTGTGTGTGGATGCCACGGAGGATAGTGTGAAGCCTCCACAAGCGCTAGTTCCCCGCGGTAATGTGTTCAACAAGCCATGTGATAAAATGTGCAGATTGACTGTCTCAACTGAGATTTGTCCTCCACGACCCGGATTGAGGCAAGTCACTACACCACCACGGGGACTTAGAGCGCATTGGGATTTGGGCATACCGCATTGGGATTTGGGCATACCAAATTGGGCAGAAAAGGGGAGAAAATCCCCCCCAAAAAAAGAATTATGTAACAGAAATCATTTTTGAAGTTGGGCACGTGATTCACTTTATTAAGCTTCTGGAGTTTTAGGCTGTTTATGAACTTGTTTGAATTGCTTGTCCGAAGTTCGATTCCATATATCTTTCACATCGTATTAATTGGGTCCAAACTGTGGATTGTTTGTTTTGTCAACCTGAGAACAACATGAAAAGTGGCAGCTGTCTATACTGTAACTAGGTAACGACTAAGGAGGAAAAGACAGTTTCACTGTTATCAATTAAGGTATTTATTCTTTTGCATTTGCCACCAACTTTTTGCATTTGTCTGTGAACTTTAGACTATCTTTTGAAGTAGACTGGGGTGTGGTTTGCTGATGCACCAACATTATCACATGAAGTTGACAAGTCGTTTCTGAGAGTTCTTGTACCCTAGGATCGGCCACATTATGCTGACTAAATGTTTTGGCACCAATTTCCTATCAGACATTTTTGCATCAGCTCCAGCGTGTTCACCTTGCCTTGTGGTGTGACCAAAAGCTCACTGAGTCAGCAGCGTGGGAGACCCTGGCTTGGATCCTGCAATGAAACCAGGAAGTAATCGTGCTTGCATAATTGGTGACAAGCGCAATTCAGAGGTTGAATTTTTCCCACCAACATTACATTTTTACTCTAGTGATGGTTAGGTTTAGGGTTTGGGTTGGGGGGTACATTTTAAAAAATATGCATTCCTCTTCACTGTACAGCTGTAACAGCCTGTACAGCTGAAAACAACTCGCTTTACAGCTCGCTTTTGTCACACCTTTCTGGACATTTCAGCTAACACGTGCCCATACACTCAACAACATTTGTGGCAGTGTTTCAAATTTTGGTAAGCTCAGACCGATTTCAGCTAAAGAAAACTCAATCTACTGCTCCCGGTTTCACTGTGAGATCAGTATGAATGCGCAACAGATAATAAAAATAAAAAAAAAACACTTTCACACCAACCAAATGGAGCACACTCTGACATCTAACAGACTCGACTCTGCACCAAAAGCTCTAGTTTGAAAGCATCCTACAGATATAACACTTGTGAGCAATAGTTATGAGTTAAACTTAAAAATATCAAGAAAATTATACGTTGCCTCACAGATGGCTTTTTTTTTTTTTTTAAGAATTTAATTTTATTCATCAGAAAGGTTAATCGAGTGTATAACAACTTTAATTTAAAACAGTCTCCGCTGAGTTGTTTGATATTAAAGCACATTACCTCAAGATACCCTCCATTACACTTGCATATCTTTTAAAAGATGCACATTTAAAGGTGTGTGCTCAACCTCAGGCTCCCACACAGACAGAGAGAAGGTCTTCTTCGAGGGATGTGTAATTGCACTGTTGGAAAGGCCTTCTTTGATTATCAAGCACTGAAAAATCCTTTGGGAGGACTTATGAGCCTTTGTTATATAAAGTTCTGATGAAATAATTTTGGGTGGTAAACTGATTTGTCTGTGTACAGTAAGGGTATTGCAATATGTCTTAATTTGCGACAATAGATCTTTTTATTTTTTTCCAAGAATATTTACTCTTTTATCACAGACCCACACAATAGAGTTGATTTCAAAGGATACTATAAAGATATGCATTAGCATAAGCATCCTTTCTCCCAAGCAAAGCCAATGCAAAGCCAGTGACTTGCCTCAATCCGGGTGGCGGAGGACGAATCACAGTTGCCTCCGCGTCTGAGACCGTCAGTTCACACATTTTATCACATGGCTTTTTGAGCGCGTTACCGCGGAGAATAGCATGGGCCGCACAACTCACCACGCACCCCACTGAGAGCAAGAACCACACATTATAGCGTCCACGAGGAGGTTACCCCATGTGACTCTACCCTCCCTAGCATCCGGAGCAATTTGGTTGCTTAGGAGACCTGGCTAGAGTCACTCAGCACACCCTGGATTCGAACTCGCAACTCCAGGGGTGGTAGTCAGTGTCAATACTCGCTGAGCTACCCAGGCCCCTGTAAAAAACTTTTCTGAGCAAACATAAAAATATGCCTTATGTGGTAAGATCTAAATCATATAGTGCTTGCCATGACATAAGAGGTTTTATTCAATTAAAAAATTGGATTCCATCTGACTAAATTTATCTGACAAATTAGGTAACATCAGTGATGTTACATAATGGGTTAGATGAAGTAGAAATACATCTTTGAGGTAACAATTGCAGGTTATAAAACAATAGAAAAACATTATATATATATTTACAAACGCTGCATTCAGCTCACACTTTAACAAAAAGTTGCAGAGGAGTCACATGACGCTATGCGAGTGTTGGCCGCTTAGAGGCAAGCTCCACTTCATTTTGCTACAATTATCCTTTTAATTATTATTAACTGGTGAGAACTGAAATAGTTTTGATTATTAAACTGTGCTGGGAGTTTAAGATGTAGAAACATTTTAAATTGTTGGCCTGTGGGGACATTAAAAAGCACTTAAAAAGCACTTACGTTCTCACACGTCTGACGCCTCGAAGGATCAAGATGGCAGGTGTGATAATGACAGCGAGCCTCATGACATGGGTCAAGATATTGCGAACATTTATGCAGCACTTACGAAAATCTTGACTGACACGGATGGCCTTGCAGAAATACATGGAGGCAAAACCTTCCACCCTGATTATTCCACAAGAATAGATGATGTTGAAAAGCAAGTCGAGTTTCTGGAGTCGGCCAGGAAAGAGCTACAGGCTAACCCACCTGACACCAAGGCTGATATGGACCAGGTGTGGGGAAAAAAATAGAGGATATGGAAAATCGGAGCAGATGTAATAATGTTTGTTTCATTGGAATCCCCGAAGGGGAAGGAAAGTCAAGATATGGGGAAGTTTTTGGAGAAGCTTATCCCAAATTTGATCGACACAGCAAGCTGCTAGCTCGAGATAAAGCATGTGCATGGAGCTCTCGGTCAGTTTCCCAAAACAGGCCATTTTTGCAAGATTCTTGCGGTCGGCAGACAGAGACTTTGTTCTACGAGTGGCAAGGAATAAAGGCAAGTTGTGCTGGGAGGACTGCAGCATTATGGTTTTTCCGGACTTTGCCAAAGCTACACAAGCAAAGCGGGATAGTTTCAAAGAATTTAAGAAATTTCTGCACGAACAGAAGGTGAGCTTTGCATTGCTTTACCCTGCTAAGCTGAGAATTGACACCAGGGATTGATGTAAGACATTTACATGCCCACAACAAGCTATGGCTTTCATTAAATCAATGGTGTGCGTGGGTAACTTTGCCTGCACGTAATCAATAATATAAACTACACATCTTACATTTTGCTGATACAGTCTGAGAGGGTTTGTTATTCTTTTGGCTGCCCACTGACTCTTGCTTTTTTCCCCTCTTTCTCCCTTTATTGACTTATTATTGAGTTCATTTGTTAATTTTGTGGGTTTGATATTATTTACTAGGGCCTATTTTATTGAAAACATTTATGTGCAATTTAATGGCCCGGTTTAAGTAAAAAAAAGTAATCTTGTAGCAAAGTTGTCGTGGAAAATCTTGTGAGTATGCATGGACCGTTGGATTTCCGGTGGATGGACGCCAGTTGGAACTGTTGTGCGTGGGGTTGAAGCACATCTTTTTCTGTGGGTTATTAAGGATTTTATGGTTACATCAATGTTGAATAGTGATCTATATAATTTAGCCTTGGGTACATTATTTTTCTTTGCATGTTAATATGTCACACTTTAATATAGGTAAAATGTTTCTCTCCACATGGAATGTTAATAGGCTGGGGCAACCAGCGGAAGGCTTCGAAGCGCCCCTGAGATGGGCGACCCAGGCACGTGGAGACCTGCTGCAGGCCTAGACATGGTAAGCAGACCACTCCATCCCCCGGTGGAGGGCCGGGAGGAGAATCCTTTGCCTTTTCTTTAATTCGGGAGCGGTTTCCTCATTCTCTGGGTCACATATCCGGTGCTCACAGCCATCATTATCATGACCACCGGCCACCGTTCCTTTATGGCAGGTATGGCGCTCCCGGGGGCGGCCGCCCCGCCCCTGCGCGCCCAGCTGTTGCACAAACACGCCCATGCCAGGCCGGTTCTGATGGACTGCAGGGATGACTTTCCTCCTCCCCCCTCCCTGACCGGCCATATGGTGGGAATTCGGAGCCAGGTAAGTGCTTCAACGTTCCCAGACTCAGCACGGCCATGAAGTCGGGGCTCCAGCCCCCTCGACGTGGAGCCTCAGGCTCCGACCTGTTGCGAGGCCCCACCCACTGGCACGTCTGACGAGATTGTCCCCTTGGTCCCCCTCGCCCGGAGCTTGGGTTCACGGCAGTAGACCTGAAGGACGTGTACTTCCACGTCTCGGTTTTACTTCGACACAGACCCTTCCTGCGGTTTGCTTTCGAGGGCCGGGCGTACCAGTACAAGGTCTTCCCTTTTGGCCTGTCCTTGTCCCCTCGCATCTTCACGAAGGTCGCAGAGGCAGCCCTTTCTCCGCTAAGGGAAGTGGGCATCCGCATCCTCAACTATCTCGACAACTGGCTAATCCTAGCTCACTCTCGGGATGTGTTGTTTGCGCACAGGAACCTGGTGCTCACGTACCTCAGCCGGCTGGGGAATCGGGTCAACTGGGAAAAAAGCAAGCTCTCCCCGGTTCAGAGCATCTCTTTTCTCAGTTGGACTCAGTCTCGCTGACGGCACACCTCACGAACGAGCGTGCACAGTCAGTGCTGAACTGTCTGAAGGTGTTCAGACAGAAAACAGCGGTCCCACTGAAACTTTTTCAGAGGCTCCTGGGGCATATGGCATTCTCAGCGGTGGCCACACCGCTCTGGTTGAAGTATATGAGACCGCTTCAGCACTGGCTTCAGACTCGAGTCTCAAGATGGGCATGGCACCTCGGGACACATCGCGTGGTCGTCACACGCCTTCTCCTTCTCTGGAGTCAGCAGCACCTCAAGTCGCTACGAGCCACTCACATCCCAGGTGACCTAAACACCGCAGCGGACGCGCTGTCACGACAGGTTACGCTCAGGGTAGAGTGGAGACTCCACCCCCAGGTGGTCCAGCTGATTTGGAGTTGATTCGGTCAAGCGCAGGTAGACCTGTTTGTTTCCCGGTAATCCTCCCATTGCCCGCTATGTATGCCCTGACCAAGGCAACCCTCGGTATAGACGCACTGACACACAGCTGGCCCCCCGGACTACACAAATATGCGTTTCCACCAGTGAGCCTACTTGCACAGACCGTGTGCAAGGTCAGGGAGGACGAGGAGCATGTCGCCGTAGTAGCACCCTACTGGCCCACCCAGACATGGTTCTCGGACCTCATGCTCCTCGCGACAGTCCCACCCCCCCCCCGGCGAATTCCCCTGAGGAAGGACCTTCTTTCTCAGGGATGGGGCACCATCTGGCACCCGTGACAAGACCTCTGGAATCTCCACATCTGGCCCTTGGATGGGACGCAAAAGACCTAAGTGGCCTACCACCCGCAGTGGTAGGCATGATCACTTAGGCTAGGGCTCCCTCTATGAGGCATCTGTATGGCTTGAAGTAGCGTCTGGTCGCTAAGTGGTGTTCTACCTGACGCGAAGACCCCCAGAGATGCGCAGTCGGATCAGTACTTTCCTTCCTGCAGGAGAGGCTGGAGGGGCGGCTGTCCCCCTCCACCTTGAAGGTGTATGTAGCCACCATTTTGGCACATCACGATGCAATAGATGGTAAGTATTTGGGGAAGCACTACTTGATCATCAGGTTCCTGAGAGGTGCTAGGAGGTTGAATCCCCCCAGACCGTGCCTCATCCCCTCGTGGGACCTCTCGGTAGTCCTTCGGGGTATACAGGGAGCTCCCTTCAAGCCCCTGGAGTCAGTTGAGCTAAAGGCTCTCTCTTTGAAGACTGCCCTCCTGACTGCGCTCACTTCCATCAAGAGGGTAGGGGACCTGCAGGCGTTCTCTGTCAGCGAAACGTGCTTGGAGTTTGGTCCGGGCTACTCTCACGTGATCCTGAGACCCCAACCGGGCTATGTGCCCAAGGTTCCCACTACCCCGTTTAGGGATCAGGTGGTGAACCTGCAAGCACTGCCACAGGAGGAGGCAGACCCAGCCTTGGTGTTGCTGTGTCCAGTGCGTGCTTTACACATCTATTTGGATCGCACGCAGAGCTTTAGAAGCTCTGAGCAGCTTTTGTCTGCTTTGGTGGTCAGCGGAAAGGGAGCACTGTCTCCAAACAGAGGATCGCCCACTGGGTCATTGACGTCATCATGATGGCATATCACGCTCAGGGCTACGACCCCACTCTACTAGGAGTGTGGCGGCCTCCTGGTCCCTGACCAATGGCACCTCTTTAGCAGACATCTGCAGAGCAGCGGGCTGGGCAACACCCAACACCTTTGCGAGGTTCTACAATCTCCGGGTTGAGCCGGTCTCGTCCAGTATATTATCAGGTATGAGCAGGTAAGTTCCGGGACAGCTGGCCGGGTGTACCGCTTACGCATAGCACCTTTCCCCTCCCCTGAGGTGAAGATGTGTGCTTTGACTCTCAGTGGTGTTCACAAATTTGTGATCCCTGGATGACTTTCCTCCTTAGCCCTGTGGCAGACAAGAACATGCTGCCAGCCTAGAACATGTGCTAACTAAGCCCTTTACTGGGGTAGGTGCTCCACATGCGCTGGTTCCCCATAGGTGACTCCATGTGATATATCTTCCGCTAAATTGTTTCCTTGTCGGTAAACTGCGTCTTCCTTGGGCAGAGGTTCCACTGCCCCCAGTCACCGTGTTTCTAGAGCTCCTCCCCCCTTGGGTAGGACCTACCATGGGACTTCTCCACATGACAAGACTCGGTAAGACCATTTGATGTATTTCCACTCAAAATACCCCCCCCCCCCCCCATGTTCCCAAGACAGACAAACTTTGAGTTGAATGATTAGGCAGAGAAACTTCATGGCAGATACATAAAACAGAGAGAGTTTTTTTCCACCATTCTTTCAGTGAAGTCTTCTGGAGTCAATATATTTATCTCTGCCACAGATATTAATAAGGCCTTTAAAGAATTCTATTTTGATCTTTATAGTTCCACGTCTTCGTCTACTGATAAAGATATTAGCAACTTCGTAGAGCCATTAGAACTTCCTAAATTGACGAATGATCAAAAATACTTTCTTGACTTGGATATTACTTTGGAGGAGCTTGCTGAGGTAATTAAAGCATTGCCAACAAGTGAGGCACTGGGGCCAGATGGTTTTGCCACCAGATTTTTTAGATCTTATGTCACAGAACTGGCTCCACTTATGTTAGAAGTTTACACAGAGTCATTAAAGAAAGGTGAACTACCACCAACCATGGCGTAAGCCCTAATCAGTCTCATTCTTAAAAAGATAAAGACCCAAATTAAAGAAAAAGTTATCGTCCAATTTCCCTGATCCAGTTAGATGTAAAAATATTGTCTAAAATTCTGGCTAATCAATTAAGCAGAGTAATTGCATCTCTTATACATAAAGATCAGAAGTCAGGTTTATTCATGGTCATAGTCCTTCTGATAATATTAGACGTTTTATAAACATTGTGTGGTCAGTTGCGAATGATCAGACCCGAGAGGGCATTACTATCTTTTTAAGATTTTGGAAATTTACGGGTTTGGGAATACTTTTATTGGGTGGATTAAGTTACACTATAAACATCTGTCAGCAGCAGTGCAAACTAATGGATTAATTTCAGATAATTTTTGTCTTGGTAGGGGAACCCGGCAAGACTGTCCTCTATCCCCTTTGCTGTTATGTCTTGCCCTGGAACCATTAGCAGCCTCAATAAGAAAAGAGGATGATTTTCCTGGTATTTTAGCAGGTGGTGTGGTGCATAAACTTTTACTCTACACAGATTATGTATTATTATTTGTCTCCGACCCTAAAAGATCTATCCCTAATCTCCATATATTTATTTATTCTTTCTCCAAATTTTTAGGATACAGGGTGAATTGGTCTAAATCGGAAGCTCTTGCTCTGACAGCATATTGCCCTACCACAGCTTTCCAATCTGGCGCTTTTCAATGGCCCAAGCAAGGCATTAGGTATTTAGGCATTTCATTTCCAGCAAATTTGAGAGATTATTTAGAGTTAATTTTGACCCATTAATTAAAAAGTTCTCATGTGAGTTTGATAGGTGGGCTTCACTACATTTCTCTATGGCTGGGAAGGTCAATGTTATAAAAATGAATTATATCCCCAAATTCAATTACTTACTGCAGTCTCTCCCTCTAGAAGTTTCCTATATGTTCAATTTTGAATTTTTTAAATCAACCATGCTCAAGATGGCGCCGAGTATGGCTGCTGCGTTGCGAGCTCCGACACAACATGGTAGTGTTTTGTTTGTTTTGTTTACAATTCTTATGTTTTTTGTCTTGGATGTTGTCTGCCTTATTGTCTATGACAGACAAACACTTTTGGACATTGGTTCTGCAATTTCACACCGTAAACCAGACTTCAAATACCTCAATGCCGACCCACTGTTTACAAACATGCAAGCGGAGCCCTTTGTCTGTGCTGCTCAGCCGCGGAAATGCAGGAGGAAAAGGGGAAACAGAGCCGGCTTTCTCATCAGAGTAAGACGCCGTGCAAATCGACCCCCGCTACCCAGTATTCTACTGGCAAATGTTCAGTCTCTGGATAACAAGCTCTGCGAGCTGAAAGCGCAGATTTCTTTACAACGAGAGACGAGGGACTGCTGCATTATCTGACTTACGGAAACTTGGATGTCTGCGGAGATTCCAGACTCAGCCATTGAACCCGCGGGGTTCTCCGTGCACCAAGCGGACAGAGCGAAAGACCTCTCAGGTAAAAGCAGAGGTGGTGGTGTATGTTTTATGATCAACAAATCCTGGTGTGATCAGAGGAACGTACATTCTATCAAGTCTTTCTGCTCTCCTGATCTGGAATTTCTCATGCTTCTGTGTTGACCATTCTGGCTACCGAGGGAATTCACAGCGGTCATTATCACTGCTGTGTACATCCCGCCACAAGCAGACACAGACCGGGCACTGAAGGAACTGTATGGGACTATAAGCAAGCAGGAAACCACGCACCCTGAGGCCGTGTTCATTGTGACAGGGGACTTTAATAAAGCCAGTTTCAAATCAGTTGCACCAAAATACCACCAGCACACTAGTTTCAACACACGAAGGGATCGGGTTTTGGACCATTGCTACTCTCCTTTCCGGGATGGCTACAAATCCCTCCCCCACCCACCATTTGGCAAATCGGACCACTCTTCCATTCTGCTTCTGCCCGCTTACAGGCAGAAACTGAAACAGGAAGCACCCACCCTCAGAACAATCCAGTGCTGGTCGGACCAATAAAACTCTACGCTACAAGACTGTTTTGATCACACGGACTGGGAGATGTTCCGGTCCGCCTCTGATGACGACATCGAGCTTTACGCTGATAGCGTAATGTGTTTCATCAGAAAGTGCGTAGAGGATGTTGTTCTGACCAGAACAACACGGATCTATCCAAACCAGAAGCCATGGATAAATAGCAATGTTTGCGCGGCACTTAATGTGCAGACCTCCTGCTTTTAATTCTGGGAACGTGGAGGAGCATAAACATGCC
This sequence comes from Myxocyprinus asiaticus, assembly GCF_019703515.2. Taxonomy (NCBI): domain Eukaryota; kingdom Metazoa; phylum Chordata; class Actinopteri; order Cypriniformes; family Catostomidae; genus Myxocyprinus; species Myxocyprinus asiaticus. The sequence goes on along the minus strand of NC_059376.1, from coordinate 17,019,447 downwards.
AGTTATGCCCTCCGAAAAACAGAACAGCAAAACGCCAGTACAGGAACAAGATTGAAGGACAGTTTAACACCACCAACTCTAGAAGCATGTGGCAGGGAATAACATCATCACGGACTTTAAAGGGAATAAAAACTCTGCCATGAACACCGCTGCCTCTCTCCCGGATGAGCTAAATACTTTTTATGCTCGTTTTGAGGGAAATAACACCGCCCTCCTGGAGAGAGCTCTCGCGGCCGAAGCTACAGAGGTTAGTTCACTCTCCATCTCTGTAGTGGATGTAACCCGATCCTTCCGATGGGTGAATATCCGCAAAGCCGCAGGCCCAGACGGCATTCCAGGCCGCGTCATCAGAGTGTGCGTGAACCAGCTGGCTGATGTTTTCATGGACATTTTCAACCTTTCCCTCTCTTTGTCTGTAGTCCCCACATGCTTTAAAACTTCCACCATTGTGCCTGCTCCAAAGCAATCAAAAATAACTTGCTTAAATGACTGGCATCCTGTTGCTCTGACCCCCATAATCAGCAAATGCTTTGAGAGACTAATCAGAGATTACATCTGCTCTGTGCTGCCTCTCTCTCTAGACCCATTGCAGTTTGCTTACTGCAACAACCGCACCACTGATGATGCTGTTGCATCTACAATACACATTGCTCTCTCCCACCTGGAAAAAAAGAACACTTATGTGAGAATGTTGTTTGTAGACTACAGCTCAGCATTCAACACCATAGTGCCCTCCAAGCTAGATGAGAAACTCTGGGCTCTGGGCTTACACAGCTTGCTGTGCAGCTGGATCCTGGACTTCCTGTCAAGCAGGGGAATAGAATAGGCAGCAACATCTCCTCATCACTGACCCTCAACACTGGAGCCCCACAGGGCTGTGTTCTCAGCCCACTCTTGAATTCCTTGTACACACATGACTGTGTGGCAACACATAGCTCCAATGCCATCATTAAGTTTGCTGATGACACGACGGTGGTAGGTCTGATCACTGATAATGATGAAACAGCCTACAGAGAGGAGGTGCACACTCTGACACACTGGTGTCAGGAGCACAACCTCTCCCTCAATGTCAGTAAGACAAAGGAGCTTGTGGTGGACTTCAGAAGAAGAGACAGAGAACACAGTCCCATCACCATCAATGGAGCACCAGTGGAGAGAGTCAGCAGCTTCAAGTTCCTGGGTGTCCACATCACTGAGGAACTCACATAGTCCATCCACACTGAAGTCGTTGTGAAGAAGGCTCATCAGTGCCTCTTCTTCCTGAGATGGCTGAGGAAGTTTGGAATGAACCGCCACATCCTCACACGGTTCTACACCTGCACTGTAGAGAGCATCCTGACTGGCTGCATCTCCGCCTGGTACGGCAATAGCACAGCCCACAACCGTAAAGCACTGCAAAGGGTGGTGCAAACTGCCAGACACATCATCGGAGGTGAGCTTCCCTTCCTCCAAGACATATATACCAGGCGGTATGTGAAAAAAGCTCGGAGGATCATCAGAGACTCCAGCCACCTGAGCCATGGGCTGTTCTCACTGCTACCATCAGGCAGGCGGTATCGCAGCATCAGGACCCGCACCAGCAGACTCCATGATAGCTTCTTCCCCCAAGCAATCAGACTTTTGAACTCTTGATCTCCCACGATCAAATACATCAGCACTGCACTTTATAACTCTTACTCTTATATCTCACACCGGACTGTCATAAATTATATTATTATTATATTATATTCTCTCTTAACAACTTACTATCAACCGACAGCCTGAATGTCAATACAGTACAATACAACCTACTGTACATTCTATATATACTATATATATTTTTTTATTGAATAATGTGTATCTATATTGTGTGTATTGTATATTGTACAGTGTATATTATTATTTGTATATTGTTTTGTGTGTAATTATGTGTATATTAGACTTTAAATTGTGTTGTGTTAATTTGATGTTATTGTAAATTGGTATATGTCTCATCACTGTCACGACTGATATGTTGATCGGAAATGCACCCAAGAATTTCACACACCATTCCACTTGTGTATATGGCTGTGTGACAATAAAAGTGATTTTGATTTGATTTGATTTTGATACTTACCTAAATGTTTCCTTAAGTATATGTCCCAAATTATGTATCAAGTCCCCCTTTTGCTTAAATTAATAAATGGAGAGGGGTGTTGCTACACTTGGTGACCTTTATGAAAATGGAGCTTTGAGATAATTTGAAAATATAACACAGCAAAATTCTACGTCTCAATTTGTCAGGTATTTACAGTTGCGCCATTTACTTTTACAGTTGTGCCATTTACACAGCCCCCTAAGGCTGCAGACACTCTTTGTATGGTGCTCACAGCCTTTGGAAAGGGTCATGAAGTGTCAGTGTACTACTCCTCGTTGATTCAGAGTCTGGGTGATGGGAATGTAGGGCTTTACTGGTTGTTTAGATCAGTGTTACTATCAGAAATAATTAATAATTATTTCTTTAGTTATTAATTAATATTTAAATTAATTAATTGAATCTAACTCATTAAAACCTCATATGGGGCTCCAGTAAATGTAGTGTGCTACGTTTAGGAGCGGGTTTGGTTATAGGTTGAGGACTGTGAGGGGGATAGGGAATTAATGGGGGTTAAAGGGGGATAACGGTTGACTCTGTGCATGTATATTTTGCTTTATTCTGTGTTGTGTTTGTGAATCAACCATTAAAAAATGTTAATCTGAAAAAAAAAAAAAAAAGTTGCAAACAGCAAAACCTCTAGATCATTTAAACTCACTTTACACCCTCTCTCCCCTAAGGCTGAGAGAGACTGACTTAAATAGCCTAAACTTCTTCCAACATGCACAGGAATACACCAGCTCAGACCATGGGGTGAAACAAACACAAACTGTAACAATACAGTAAATTACTAATGACAAAAATTAAATAAATAAATAAATACTCAGTATAAACAATGATCAAATTTGGGATATTATGAATTAAGAATGTGATCAAATCGAAACAATTCTTTACCTTAATATTTTAGAATAACTGCAATAAATGGCCTTGCACACCCTTTAAATGTGCACCCCTATGGGCTATAAATGCCCGCACCTTCCAGGGAAACATGCAGCCCACCCAGAAGTAGTGAGAGCACTAGAATGCCAGAAACTTTATAAACATGATGGTATAAACAGAAAGGATAATGGCAACTAAAGAATGAACAATGTCAATAAAAGGTCAACTGAACGCAGATTGTCTTAATATCATTTGAGAATGGGAGTAATGATGGAACCTATTATGATATCCGCGGACATGTGCACCTATCCTGAATATACACAACAGTGCCTCCACCTAGATACCTAACTGTAAAAACATATAAATATTGCAGATAAACTCAAATGCAACAGCTAACATGACCAGAGTGTATTCTTTTATGATATAGCCAGGTAGATCATTTGTGGGTATTAATAAACAGACTCATGCAGCTGACTATCATCACACTGTGATTTAAAACTATTATTATTATTATTATTATTATTAAAGCATTTAGTTTTTCAGTACTGTGGAAATGTGTAAAAGCATGTATTTATCATGGTATGATAAAGAAAGAGTTGAATAATGTAAAAAAACAAAAAAACAAAAAACAGTGGTTATGCATAAATCTATTACGCGTATTGCAAAATCTGCCCAATTTATTTTTGTAGTTACGAGCCACTACTGGTCAAACCTTTGACTTTTGACTCATGCAAGCAGACTGGTGCAGCCCAGTTCCTCGGAAGTTATTGAGCCAGCCAGTCAGATTGAAAAAGGTGATTTTTACCCTTATGTTGTTTTCGGTCATTTTGACCTGGAAGACTTTTTTTTTTTCTTTTTTTTCTTTTTTTTTTCTTCTTACAATTTGTTTATTTATTTAATCGAATTGGAATAAAATTCCTTGACTTTGTTCACATATGGTATCTGAAAACACACAAACGTACACAAAAGTGACCATTTGCTTCACATATTTTTTTAGTTTTATTTCACTTTGTTACACTTGTGTTCCCAGTCAGAAATGACCAGCCATTGGGAATGAATGGATTAGAATATAAAATACAGAAATATTAAGTGTTCAGGAGCATCCCAGTCTTTTAGATGAGCACATATGTGGATGAGTGTTTGCAAATACAAAGTATATATATAATATTAATATTGCATACACCCCCGGAAATAGGTAGTTTCACTTGGATGGATGGATGGATGGATGGATGGATGGATGGATGGATGGATGGATGGATGGATGGGTGGGTGGTGGGTGGATGGATGGATGCTGATGCTGTGCGATCTGCAGTCAGAAATAAAATTTGTTCCAAATGTGTTTATCAGGATTGAGGTCATGGATTGACTCTGCAAGTCTACCCTCACTTACCACAAAGTAACATTTCAGTAAAGATTTCTCACTGTTATCTTGAAATAGTAAAATGAGTTTCCCAAAATGTTGTCAACAGTTTGGAAATGCTTCTAGAAAACATTTCCCTTCCACTGAACTAAAGCTACATTCACACAGTCTGTGTTTTGGAATGACAACCGTATTTACAAACGAGTGTGACATTTTTCCCTCTTGAACGTTAATTCAGTGCCCCCTATTGTGTGGCACCCCTGAAGGGTGTCACTTCAGTATGATCACAGGAAACCAATATGTTGCTGCCGAATGTTCTGATACCCTGAAATAAACCCAATTTTGATGAATTATTGACATGCGGCATCACACATCAAACATATTTGCATCAGTTCAACTGTATCAACCTTTTCCTGTGGTGCTACTGATAGTATGTTGTGCGAGCAGCCTCAGAAACATTGGTTCTGGTCCCATGGAAACAAGGAAGTAATAGCATTCAAAATAACAATGATGAGCACAATTCACTCTATCAGGCATTTTCACTCTAAAATGTATTTGTTTTTACTCCACTGATATTTAGGTTTAGGGTTGGGAATTGGGTTAGGGAGTAGGGTTAATAAAATATGCATTTATAATGACTATATTACATCATTTAAACTGACCTAAACAGACTGAATTTTTGCAGCAGAACTTTCAATCTACTTTCACTGAATTCACTGAAATCAGTCAAGTCACATTTCTTACTCACTTTCGTTCATAACCGAACTGTGTGTAAACATAATCGTACTATATTTAGCAACCTAAAACAGAACTGACAACCATATTCTGCTGCTATGCAAATGTAACCTAAGAGACCATGCATCAAACCTTGAAAAACACACAAACTATTATTCAATCTCCACCAAATTTTACAGTTTGTTCTACCCATTCAGGCATGTAGTGTTTCTCTGACATCTGCCAAACCCATATTCGTCTGTCAGACTGCCATATGGTAAAACATAAATCATCACTCCAGAGAGTGTATTTTCACTGCTCCGGTGCAATAGCAATGAGCTTCACACCACTCCAATTGACACTTGCCATTTTGCATGATGATTTTAAGCTTGTGTGCAACTACACGGCAAAGGAAACCCATTCGTGATGCTCCTAACAAACAGTTCTGACATTGTTTATGTACAGGGCAGGGCAGATCACATCTAGATATGAAAGGACTGCACTGGTTAGACTATAAGGAAAGAAAGGCTGCAAACAGGATGTCAAATTGTTAGAAAACATTGAATTTTGGGCAAGTTGTGATAAAATCTTTTCATTATATAATACTGTTCTTTTTATACTGTTTCACATACTATGTAAAGTGGCATTCAGTAGTTCTCTAGCTAGCGTAAACACTGCTCTTCTTCGTGTACTATAAGTACTGATACGACAGTGGTGTTAGATGCTGTACTGCCATTTATCGATGTGGATAAGCATGATCATCTCTATTGCCCCCACCAGATTTGGAATATCATTTGCATCTGGAAAATGTCAGAGTTTGGGGTAATTTCTAAAGTTATTTATGACTACTGTAATATAATTGCTTTGCCTAAAAACAAATGTCAGATTTCAAGCAAACAGACTTCTACAGTTAAGGACAGATTATTATTGTTCCTCATACCAATAATCTTTGGAGACTGTCTACGTTTCACGTAATTTCTAAAGACAGTTATTACCTTTATTAGAGAACTGCTTAGCATGAAATAAACCTCAATTATAATTATAATTATAATTATAATTATAATTAATTAATGATACAGAATGTTATGGTAAAGGAAAGATTAGAATTGTTTTTGATGATCAAATTTAGCATGTCCATGAATACTGTATTTGAAGAACTCGTTTTGTTTACAAGCAAACCAACGTCATGGTTTACTCAAAATCCACAACAATCGCTGAGCCAAGCTACTAAACGAATGAAGACGTATACCATTTCATACAGCTGGAGGTAGATGGGCCCCCCTTACTATAGCTGTGATAACAAAGAAAATAAAATTACACGTTGCTTTCCGGTTGTGTTTGAAAACACCGCTGAAAATTGTCCATTACTAACATACGTCGGACTACAAAGTTTGAGGGAAACTTGTATGAGTTTTCTGTAAATTCCACTGATACTATTTTAGAGAACAATTAATAATGTCTTGCCTGTCCAACAAAAAAGAAGCAACATCGGCATCACTATGTTTTTCTCTGTCATCAAATCTTTCCACCTTGTGTATGCCGTATCAATGTTTACTCTAGTTTTTTACCTTTGCCGGTCTTTCTGTTTTCTTGCTTCTGACCTTTTTCGCTTCTTCGGCAGTACAGCTACTGAATCTTCTTTTGTCTCTGCTTCTAAAGCACGATAATAAGTATGATCCATTGTATTATTTTTTGCTCTTCGCTTCACCAAACAACACTGCGCTAAGCATAGACACGCATATCTACATAGGCAGCAGCCAATGAGCGTGAGGATTTTCTTCTTCTACGTTTAGTGAAACACAGCGGACCATATCATTTTAACATGACAATACACACTGAAGGGGTGACCCATTCCATGTATAATAAAAACACTTTATAGAAAACTATAATGAGTAATGTCTTCATCTCATGCAAGTGTACACCATTCAGATCACTCTTCACAAAAACAATTAATTTGTTAATGTGTAAAACATTTTAAATTAGCCCCAAATTACTGAATGCACCATTAAAACATAATAGGCAGCATGCCGTTCTTGTTTTTATACCTTACACAGTTTTGGTTCCTTTTTCTTTCACCCTTAGACTGAAGATGAATATAGGATTAGATGAGCACTTTAGTCCAACTTTCGATGTACTCATCTTTTTTTAAACAAACGGTTAAATGAGAGCAGGCTATTTTGTCCTGTCATTTCAAATGGACCTGCATGCCATATCTTTTGTTAGTGTTTCAAATGTATCCAATTTGCATGTGAAGGTAGCCGTGCAATGATGGGGTAATGGAGAGAGTGGAAGGGGTTCCTGATTATAGTGCAGCTGAATTAGCACAATGCTGCCACATCAGCTGGTATCAAAAGCTCAGAGAATTAGGGCTGGCTGCATGCCACAGCTCTACAATAGCTAGTAGATGGTGGATACTGCTTTTCCACCATTGGGCCGAACATACTGTTTCGTGCCGACCCATGCCAGTTGGCTCGGTAACAGTTTCTTTTTCCACTATGGTGTGGTGAAATCAGGAGAATATATGTAACAGATCCATCAGTTGGCGACAGAGTGAAAGGTAAACACTGGACCGAGTGTGCTATGGAGGATAATTGCATGTTCCAGTTTTTAGGACTGCTTATTTCCCTGGTTTTTACCCTGCTAATAGCCTACACAGGAAAGACACTGTCTGTGTTGCAAAAAGGAAAGCAAAGAGAAAAAGGCGAGTGGTTTACCTTCATTTGCTGAGGGCTTGTGTATGCCACTGGACATGAACACACAGAAAGGTAAAAGTTACGAAACTAGCTAAAACGGATATTTATTAACAAAATATTATATAAGTATTACATGAAAATAGTATATGAGAATATATTGATACATTTTCAGTTTTAATGAGCAAGTAATCTACTTCCCTAGCATAAAAGGCAAGTAGAATAAGAAATGTAGGCTACAGTACTAGTTAAACCATCATCATAAAATCATGAAGATGCACTAAACCAGGGGTACTCAATAGGCGGACTCCAGTCTGGATTCGGACCGAAGGACAATTAAATCCAGACTGAGATCTAAATCTTTGTGCTAGTTATCTGACACCTGGCTAAGTGACTGTGTAGGCGTATGCGCGCAGAGCGGGAATAAAGAGCGCTCAGTGCTAGAGAGAAATATTTCTCTCTAGAGCGGGAATAAAGAGCGCCCAGCGCTACACGCTTATTCGCACGCTTATCCCTGCACAGAACGTGCTTTATTCCTGCTCTGCACGCGTTGCCTCTCTCCCCGCTATAGAGGTGCGGCATAAAGCCTGAACTGTACATAGTTGAAGGCACTGTTATTTTAACAACAGTAGCGGAGACACCGCTACAGATACTGACATCTTTTGCTTAAACATACTGCAGAAAACAAAAATTAAGCAAAGTGAAATTATCTTCATCTGTCTGATGTGTGATTCAGATGGTTCATCAAAGCCAGGTTTGTGTCAGGACAAGTTAACCTTTAGTTTTTTTTGTTTTGTTTTTGTTTTGTCTAAATTTAGCTTCATTAATCAGCATGTTAGCCTTTCATAATAAACAAACAGATTTTTGTTCTAATTTTGTGAAAATTAATCAGAGATGTCATCATGGCATGGGTGGCAAGGAAACTTAAATTAAGCAAACAATATTTTTATGCTTCACTGTTGTTATATAAATTGTTTGTTTGTTTGTTTGTTTGTTTGTAGATTCTCACTTTTAGGAAAATATAAAAATGGTCCATTCAGACTTTTACATGTTTAGTAATTTTCTCTCAGAGGACACCTTTGAACCCCCATACAGAATTTTTTATTTGTCAATAGGCCTCCTATGACATGTCCCATACATATATATTCTGAATGTAAAAACTATTTAAACACAAAAACTGGACTGCTGTCATTCAGCTTTAAAACGAACTGTTAATCTTATTCTGAGAGTTTTGAAGAGACTATTTTGATTGTTTAGGATTTTTTTTTTTCAAAGAACTATTTATTGCTGCCATTGTGGTAAGATATAAAAACTATTCAAAAATATATATTATATCATTTCATAGCCATATGACACTATATAAGCTATATATTATTATTTGGACCTTTGCTGGGAAGGAAATGTAAATGACCTGCAAAAGAGAGATGGACTCCATCCCTCCAGGGAAGGTGCCTCTCCTCTCTCTAGTAATTTGGCTCATAGTCTTAATAATGATAGTATTTGACTAACTGGGGCCCAGGTGAGGAAGCAGACAAACTGGTTAATCCGAACATCTGCTAGCTGCCTTGAGACATCACACAGGTCACATAAACTACAACACATAGAGACTGTATCAACTATATATCACATAGAGACTGTGTCTGTTCCCCGAACTACCAAACACAAAACCCTCACTAAATAATTTAGAAAAAATTTGATTAAGGTCAAACTTGAACAAAACAAACAAATTAAAGATAAACACCACATAAAGATAGGGTTACTAAACGTCCTGGTTACTTTTGTAACCTCCGTTCCCTGATGGAGGGAATGAGACATTGTGTCGATGTAGTGACACTAGGGGTCACTCTTGGGAGCCCCAAACACCTCTGCTTTTTGAAAAAAGGCCAAGGGGAATTGGCGAGTGGAATTTGCATGCCACTCCACCGGACATACGGGTATAAAAGGAGCTGGTATGCAACCACTCATTCAGGTTTTGTGCTGAGGAGCCAAGACAAGGTCCTGGCCATTTCAGCAGGTAGTTCAGTGTTGTGGCAAGAGGGACACAATGTCTCGTTCCCTCCATCAGGGAACGGAGGTTACGAAAGTAACCAAGACGTTCCCTATCTGTCACTCACTCGACGTTGTGTCGATATAGTGACACTAGTGGTCCCTATACAAAACGCCACAACTAGCTGAAGTGTGTTACGTGGACTGGCAGTGCGAGACAGGCAGACCGCTGTGTGCCTCATGGCCAGCGCACCAGGCCATCATGTAACCTCCCCCAACACTCTTATGAGTGTCGAACGGTCCTTCAGGAACAAGTCGACTGCCCAACAAATAGGGATAGGCTAGCTCAACCGTGGACTCTTTTCCTCTTTTTTCCCAAAAAGAGTGGAATTTGTTAACTGACTGGGGGCCATAAATGTCTATGTCGGGGGGTGTCACTCCCAAGGGGAAGACACTGCGGAGACCACACCCCACCCAGAGAAGGGGGGGATTTTGAGTGGAAATACATCACATGGTCTTACCAAGTCTTGTCGAAAGTATGTCATGTGGAGAAGTCCCATGGTAGGTCCTACCCGAGGGTGGAGGTGTTTCTACATACATGGTGACCGGGAGCAGAGGGGCCTCTGCTCAAGGAAGACACAGTTTACTGACAGGGAAATGATTTAGCGGAAGATATCACATGGGGTTACCTACGGGGAACCACCACATGTGGAGCACCTACCTCAGTACAGGGCCTAATTAGCACACGTACTGGGCCGGCAGCGAGTTTCTCCGCAAACTCGTCTGTCACAGGGCTAAGGAGGAAAGCCATGCAGGGATCACAACTTGTGAACACAACTGGGAGTCAAAAGTGCACGTCTTCACCTCATGGGAAGGGAAAGGCACTATGCGCAAGTGGTACACCTGGCCAGCTGTCCCTGGACTTAGCTGTTCGGACCTGACAACACATGGGAAGAAACCGGCTGAACCCGGAGATTATAGAACCTTGCAAAGGTGTTGGGTGTTGCCCAGCCCGCTGCTCTGCAGATGTCTGCCAAAGAGGTGCCACTGGTCAAGGCCCAGGAGGCCGCTACACTTCTAGCAGAGTGGGCTCGTAACCCTACGGGGGGCGGCATGGTCTGGGCGTGATATGCCATCATGATGGCGTCAACGACCCAGTGGGCAATCCTCTGTTTGGAGACAGCACTTCCTTTCCGCTGTCCACCAAAGCAGACAAAGAGCTGCTTGGAGCTCCTAAAGCTCTGTGTGTGATCCAAATAGATGCGTAAAGCACGCACCGGACACAGCAATGCCAAAGCTGGGTCTGCCTCCTCCTGGGGCAGCGCTTGCAGGTTCACCACCTGTTCCCTAAAAGGACAGGCCGAAGGAGAGGATCTTGATGCCGAATGCTAAAAAAATGCGTTTTGCGTCAGCATCTTGAACAGGAGTCTGGGCAAGGCCCGGTTCAGTACTCGCAGGTCCAAGTTGGCCACAACCCACCACCTTTCTTCGGTACAATGAAATAGGGGCTGTAAAACCCCTTCTTCATCTCGGCCGGAGGGACAGGCTCTATCGCACCTGGAGGGACAGGCTCTATCGCACCCTTCCATCATAACCCCAAGGGGGGCAGCATGTCCTGGGTGTGATATGCCATCACGATGGTGTCAACGACCCAGTGGGTGATCCTCTGTTTGGAGACATCGCTTTCTTTCCGCTGTCCACCAAAGCAGACAAAGAGCTGCTCGGAGCTCCTAAAGCTCTGTGTGTGATCCAAATAGATGCGTAAAGCATGCACCGGACACAGCAATGCCAAAGCTGGGTCTGCCTCCTCCTGGGGCAGCACTTGCAGGTTCACCACCTAATCCCTAAACGGGGTGGTGGGAAGCTTGGGCACATAGCCCGGTCGGGGTCTCAGAATCACGTGAGAGTAACCCAGACCAAACTCCAGGCATGATTCGCTGACAGAGAACGCCTGCAGGTCCCCTACCCTCTTGATGGAAGTGAGTGCAGTCAGGAGGTCAGTCTTCAAAGAGAGTGCCTTAAGCTCAACTGACTCCAGGGGCTCAAAGGGAGCACCCCATAGACCCCGAAGGACTACAGAAAGGTCCCACGAGGGCATGAGGCGTGGTCTGGAGGGATTCAACCTCCTAGCGCCACTCAGGAACCTGATGATCAAGTCGTGCTTCCCCAAATACTTACCATCCATTGCCTTGTGATGTGCTGAAATGGCGGCTACATACACCTTCAAGGTGGAGGGGGACAGCCGCCCTTCCAGCCTCTCCTGCAGGAAGGATAGTGCCGATCCAACTGTGCATCTCTGGAGGTCTTCGCATCAGGAAGAACAACATTTAGCAAACAGATGCCACTTCAAGGCATACAGGCACCTCGTAGAGGGAGCCCTAGCCTGAGTGATCGTGTCTACCACCGCGGGTGGTAGGCCACTTAGGTCTTCTGCGTCCCATCCAAGGGCCAGACGTGGAGATTCCAGAGGTCTGGTAGTGGGTGCCAGATGGTGCCCCATCCCTGAGAAAGAAGGTCCTTCCTCAGGGGAATTCGCCGGGGGGAGCTGTTGCGAGGAGCGTGAGGTCCGAGAACCACATCTGGGTGGGCCAGTAGGGTGCTACTAGGGCAATCTGCTCCTCATCCTCCCTGACCTTGCACAGGGTCTGTGCAAGTAGGCTCACTGGGGGAAACGCGTATTTGCGTAGTGTGCAGGCGCGTCTATACCGAGGAGTGCCTCAGTCATGAACATGAATCCTCTATGGTGTCGCAGAACAGGCTGACCTGGGAAATGGTGGTGACCAGGTTGTGCCATAGGTGGTGCTCCTGGACCACCTGGGTAGACATCGCTTGCCCGAGAGACCTCACCGTGACCTTCGTCGCCCGGAGAGCGAGGTCGGTCGCCGAGCGCAGCTCCTGCCTCAATCCCGGGTCAGAACTACCCTCGTGCAATTCTCTTAGCGCCTTGGCTTGGTCCACTTGCAGGAGAGCCATGGCGTGCAGGGCAGAGGCGACCTGTCCAGCGGAACCGCAGGCCTTAGTCACCAGAGATGACATAACCCTACAGGTGCTGGATGGGGGTTTCAGGTGGCCCCGCCAGGTGGTGGAGTTTTGCGGGCACAGGTGCACCGCAACCGCCTTATCCACCTGGGGAATCGCCGAGTACACCCTGGCAGCCCCACCATCGAGGGTAGTGAGAGCAGAGGAGCTCAGAGACTGGGTCCAAGCAGTGAAAGGTGCCCGCCACGACCTCGTGAGCTCCTCATGCACCTCCGGGAAGAAAGGGACCGGGGCGGGGCACGGCCGTGAGCGGCGCTCCGGGCCCAGGTACCAATCGTCAGGCTGCGAGGGTTCAGGGGGGGTGGAGGGTTCCACTCCAGCCCGAAACACACAGCCACCCGGGCAAGCATGGCTGCCAGCTGTACGTCAGGCTGCGACTGGGCGACCACACCCGAAGGTGGGAGCCCAGTCAAGTCCTCAGCGTCAGACTGGACAGCCCACTCTCTGATGCTGCAATCGAGAGCTCATCCACTTACCGAGCGCCAAAACGATATCGTGAACTCGCCCTGAGACGAGCTGGCGGTCTCATCCCAGCGGGGCAAAAGAGCGTACTGGGGAATGGGAGGTCCGTGGGGAGTTACCCGGTGGAGTGGCTCCCATTGGGGCTAGTGCTAACCGACACGGCCTCAAACCCGTAGGTAGGAGGACCGAGGCAGGGAGCCACAAGGGTGGTCTTTCCCTCTAACGAACGAAAAACCACGACCGCAACATTGCCATGGTCACACTCTCGCAGTGAGAACATGACCCGTCCATGAACGCTGTCTCCGCGTGGGCAGCGCCCAAGCACGTAAGACTGTGATCGTGGCCATCGGAAGTGGAGAGGTAATGTCCGCAACCAGGAAATACACTCAAACGGAGAGGCATCTTTAAAAAGACGCTCTCCGTTAATGCCACTCTTTTAAGAAGGGAAAATATACTCTTTTAGTAGGAAGAATATACTCTTTTAGCTGCTGAAGCGCCCAGGGGTGTTCTCTGCACTTCATCAGTGCAAGAGGGGGAGAGGCCACTGTAATGCGGCGTAAATCCAACAGATTTTCGAGGTGAATGGATCAGCAGAGTAATTCAGCTCGCTGAACACAACCGCTTGGCTCCGAAGAGAAAATCTGAATGAGTGGTTGATCAAAAGCCACAACATGTTTGTTAGATCCAGTACCAACCAAGCTCTTAAAAGAAGTATTCCCAGTAATCTCAGAACCTCTTCTTAATATTATTAACTCCTCAATATCATTAGGACATGTCCCAAGAAACTTTAAAATGGCAGTTATCAAACCGCTTATTAAGAAGCCACAACTTGAACCTGGAGAACTGGCTAATTATAGACCAATTTCAAATCTCCCGTTTATGTCGAAAATATTAGAAAAGGTAGTATCCTCCCAAATATGTTCATTTCTACAGAGAAATAGTATATGTGAACAACTTCACTTATCAGAGTTACAAATGACTTTCTCTTATCATCTGATCGCGGCAGCATTTCACTTCTGGTGCTTTTAGATCTTAGTGCTGCATTCGACACGATAGATCACAACATTCTCTGGAATAGGTTGGAGAATTATATTGCCATTTGTGGAGTTGCATTAGCATGGTTTAGGTCCTATTTAGCAGACCGCTACCACTTTGTCTGTGTAAATGAGGAATTGTCAAACCAAACAAAAGTAAAGTATGGAGTGCCACAGGGGTCAGTTTTAGGGCCTCTGCTTTTCTCCTTGTATATGCTTCCCCTGGGAGATATTATCAAGAATTGTGGAATAAGTTTCCACTGTTATGCTGATGATACCCAACTTTATATCTCTTCAAAACCTGATGAGATTTCACAATTCTCCAAATTAGCAGAGTGTATCAATGAAATAAATTGTGGCTGATGGTTTTTTATTAGACAACATTTTTTTTAATTTTTTTTATTTATTTATTTTTTTACAATTTCTCTGCATTGTAGTTTCACAAATTCATGTGTGTGTGTGTGTGTGTGTGTGTGTGTGTCAGATGGCAAGTGGAGGAAACGTTACCAAACCTTGTACTGCTCTGAGGAAGGAAACATCAATTTTAAAAACAAAGGTCAAATGGGCTTTTAATGGGGACCTTTAGCCCCTCCACCAAGGAGGCTTAAATACTATCCTGTCACTTACTGGACAGCTATTGAAAAACTTTGGATTTAATCTTCTTGAACAAAACTGACAAAATAGTATTTTGCCTGAAAATAAATTCAGGGTTTTAATTTGCTACTGTTTATAAATCTATTTACCCTATATCTGTTATTTATCATTTAAAGCCTAACAATTTTTTGTAAAATGTTTTGCTTGAGAATTTGTTTCAATAAATTTCATTTTGTTTTTAAAACTTTTTTCGCAAATGCAATGACATTCGTACATTTTTAGTTGTGACTTAAGTGTCCAAATACATTTTGGGGCCACTGTATATTTCTAACAAGTCATACTTTACTATAATTTCAAAACATACATCAGATATATGTGTATACTCTTAATAGAAAGAAATGGCTTATTTTTGGCTTCTTTGTGTTTGTGATAGAGGGAATGAGAAAGTCACGCTAGTCAGGAATGGAGAGAGATAATTAAACTCGCATGAGAGAAATGGCATAAAGAGAGAAACACCCCTCCTCGGGCCCATCATCAATTCCCCATCCCCGGTAATTCAATGCAATCTATTGTTAATTCACATGGAAGGAGACTTCTGATTAATACAGTCCTAGTGGACCACCACACTCCCTTTAATTAGGACACAACAGTCAGCAATACATTTCTCAGATTTCATTAGCATTCAAGTGGCCTCCCTATTCGGTCCCAAAGGACAACCAGGCAGTGCTGCGATCAGTTGTGTCAAAGCTAAAGGAACCACATGCCGCCACAATGCGGCCAAATGCATACATACATATATATATATATATATATATATATATATATATATATATATATACATACTGTATATACTACATGTGGCCAAATGTATACATATATATACATACTGTATATATATATATATATATATATATATACAGGGTTGGGGAGTAACGAAATACATGTTATAGTTATTTATGCTATTATAGGTATAGGTATATAGATTACGTATTTAAAATACTAAATATAAGTAACTGTATTCCACTGCAGTTACAATTTAAAAAATTGGTATTTAGAACACAGTTACATTCAAAAAGTATTTTGATTACTGAAGAGATTACTTTACTTTATATTGTCATTTGCTTCATTTAATATTTAGTCCTTTCAGATGGAAAACATTTATACATATAAATGATGCGATCCTAAATGCATTTGAACAGCGGTGAAACACTTTCTTATGATATGTTACATTCATACGAGCAGACAGAGAAGTAAGTTTGAAGTAAGTTTGGAGCAGAAGAAATAGAAATAAACTTTGTGTAAATTGTCAGCTTTATGCTAAGCTAAAATGCTATTTCTAGCCATTTTACATGCACATGTTACCAGGCATGATCATATTTTTTATCAAGAAAATTCACGATGGATCATTATTTCTTTTTTTCTAGTAAGACCTTTGACATTAGGACAAAAATCGTATTCTTGATAATTTTTGTATTGTTTTCCTGTAAAAATATCTAAAAATCCTTAAAACAATATCAATTTGATTGATCTTGTTTTAGAAACAATGCCGCTGGTTTTTCAGAGAATGTATTTTTAACATGTATTTTGTCTTACTGTACTGGCAGAGTTTTTATAGTCAAAACAAGTGAAAAAATCTACCAGTGCTGAAGAAGTAATCCAAAGTATTTAGAATACGTTACTGACCTTGAGTAATCTAACAGAATACGTTACAAATTACATTTTACAGCATGTATTCTGTAGTGGAATACATTTCAAAAGTAACCCTCCCAACTCTGTATGTATATATATATATATATATATATATATATATTTAAGCAATATCACACTCACAATCGTGCTATATGGCCCTAAATCAGCACTGCTGTGATTACCTGCTGCACTCCGCCTGTGGCCGAATCACAGCAGTGCTGATTTAGGGCCAAATAGCACGATTGCGAGTGTGATATTGCTTATATACAACAGTTCAATGAACAAGTACATTTTTACAAAATTTGGAAAAACTGAGTACGATCATAAAAACGCATTTGTGCATGGGACTACTTTGTTGTATATATATATATATATATATATATATATATATATATATATATGTATATATATATTTATATATATATAGTATGCTTGAACGTAAAATTGCGAGCACTTTACTGAAGAACACTTCAGTCGTGTTTCCACATGCTCTTCTGGCAGATGAATCTCATGATTTCAGCTTACCTGGACATCATCGCCTGTGTGTGATCATGACTAGAAAATATTCAGAACCGGAGACAAAACATGTTGTTTTCATGTTGATATTATGCTATACGATTAAACATTTACTGAAATATAACTTATTTTGAAATGGAAGAATTTATTATTTTTACATTATGTACAACCCAGTGTTAATCGTCAACGAAATCACTGCCAAAAACATTCGTTGATGAAGGGTTTTTTGATTTTGTCAACGATAACGAAGACGAGATGAAAAAGGCACATCATGGCGATAATTAAATGATTTTATTAAACCATACTGATACTTCAAGATATTAACAGTGCAAGATATAAACAGAGGAAGAAACATCTTGAGAATCTGTATATAGAAGAAGATGTAAGATATGGATTAATCTAATTTATAAATCCAGTATGTTAGGCATTTCTCCACTTGAGCTGCATGAGTTAAATGCGCTGGCAAAATGAACTGCTTTAACACAGTAAATATACCTCATTCAAACGCATCCTATTTATACATGAATCCTATTTTCATCAGTATACTGTATTTACAACATTTATGGAACAACTTACATCTGCACAGTGAAGCGAATGAACATGCGTAATTGCATTGCATAAATACACGGTTTCCATAAGAAATACAACATGCTATGTGATATCCTTTCACGGAATATTAATACGTTTCTAAAGCATGAAGAATTCAGAATACAGGTTAACTTCTAAAAAGTAGCTAATACTTCATTCTATGCATTATTTAATTTTTCACAACTAGGACAGTATGTACATACTGTATGTTTGATACATTTTTACATTGGAAAATGTTTATAATTTTTTGTCTAAATGTTTGAATATTTGATTAAAGTTTGGTCTGTTACTGTTTGACACTTTTTGTCCATTTTGCACGTCATCAAATAAAATATATTATTTTTATTGACTAAAATTATCATTTTTTGTAAAAGTAAAACTGACTAAAATTATGTAAATGACATGATGACGAAATATTGACTATTTGTAAAGGACATTTTCGTCAAAAGACTAAAACTATGACTAAAACAAAAAACTGTGAAAAAACAAAAAATGAACAGCCTCAGCTGATAATGCAAGTGAAACCATAACATCGTAAACTAAAAACATAAAATGAGGATTCCTTAGTGATTGGAATAAAATATACTTTATTAAAAAAATAAAATAATATGCTTAAATATGCATAATTACAAGAATTACAAACAATTGAAAAAAAAAATTACAAGAAGTCAGTTTCAGAAGTCATACATATTAGTAAACATGTCACAGCAACTTCACCAGACAATGTTGATTCATCGCGATCGGTTAACACACAAGTAATATTCGATTCATAAAAGCATGTCAACCCTATCAGACATTACTAATTGTTTTCACAGTTTTTTGTTTTATTCGTAGTTTAAGTTTTTTGACGAAAATGTCCTTTAAAAATAGTCAATATTTCGTCATGTCCTTTTCATAATTTTAGTCAGTTTTACTCTGACTAAAATTGTCACTTTCGTAAATGAAAATAACATCTTTTACTTGATGTGCAAAATGGACAAAAAAAATGTAAAACAGTAACAGACCAAACTTTAATCAAATATTCAAACATTTAGAAAAAAAAATAAAAAATACTTTCTCCAAGCAGAAGGTACACAACTTCGCCAAACAGATAACAGATACAGTATACATCCATCCAGACTGCAGCGATGCTGTCCTGAACTGGGAGTGTGACTGAACACGAGACAGCTGGTACTTCTTTCCTGTGTTTACAGACATGACATTATGACGCAAGTATGAACGACATAAGCCAGCGATTTTGCGCCACATCCGACCTGACAGCTCAAAATACAAATCATTTTTACAGGCTCACCGTATTGAATCGAGGTAGGTAAGAACTCTGATAATGGAATTTGTTAATTTTTAACAAAAACTCTTCAATTCAATTCAGCATTCAATATGTTTTATATCTGTATGTATAGTGTCTAATACTGCATTGGCAATGTACACTTAATTTTCTCTTGCCAATAAAGTTTGATATGAATTGAATCTGCCCATTTGATCCCATTATAAAGTCCATTGGAAAAGGCCAGAAGACTGCCCAAATTTTAATTACAACATGTCCACTGATTTTATGGCATATATACATATACTTGTATCAAAGATTACTACCTGTAAAAATGTGTTTATTAGCTCAAAAAAAATAAATAATAATAAAAAAAAATTAACGTACATATTTAAATAATTAAAATAAATGATGACTATATACTGTGCACATGCCAGGACTGGTATGCAAATTTAGAATTAATCATATCTTATTTAATGATTTATAGCCCAGAGTGTTTTCCAATTAAGTGAACGTGTAATGAGAATTCTATTGTTTTAAACTGTTATACATGTCGGGACTCTGGGCCGATGGGCCATTGCTGTGTGAGTCACTGTGTTTGTGTGTGTGCATGCAGGCTGCGTGCCACCACGTGCTCTTTGTTGTGTTTGGTGTTTTTGAAAGTTGTCAGGTGCCGGCGCACATGTGTTTCCCGTTGGGGTAATTAGCACGATGGTCAGAGGTGTTATTGTCATCACCTGTGTCTCATTTGCCGGCATGTATTTATTTCCCCTGCCTTTGCCAGCTTGTTGCTGGTTTATCTCCAGACTGCATCAGTTTGTGTCAGTCTCTCTGAAGAGTTTAGCCATTAATGTTACTGAGCGATCTCTTGCTCTCTGTTTATTCTGTCTACTCTGATGGCGATAATTCGCTTCTTGTATTTATTTTTGTCCTTTTTATTTTTATTTACTATTTACACTGTTTTCCTCTCTGTTGCCAGCCCAGTGTCTGCCTTCTTTGTTTCCAGCCAGACCCCATGGACCCGCTGGTGGTGACACTTCAATGGGTGCTTTCTCTCCCTAGATGTCCTTCCATTCCACTCTGTAGGCCATCCAAGGACCTTACTTTCAATACTGCTTACTCTGAGTTTCATTGACTGTTTCATTAACGTTTTGGTCACCTGCATTTGAGTCCTGTGTCTCAATACCATGACAGATAAACCAGCCAGGATGGACCAAGCCACACTCGCTCAGCAGGCAGAATTGCTGGAGCAGCATTCCGAGCTACTGGCTGGATCCCATGAGGCATGGATGTCGATGTGGTCAAGCTGTCTGAGCTCTCCACCCAGGTGGAGGAGCTTCGCCTTTCTCCCATTGTGGCAGCAAACTCCTCCGTTCTGTTGTCGGTGCCTAGTCTGGAACAACTCGCCGCGCTCATCAGGGGACCCTGCCTCAATCCGCTGGCTCCTTACTCCATCGAGCCAGATGGATGCTGTGCGTTCCTGTCGCAGTGCTCGCTGGTCTTCATGCTTCAGCACTCTTCCTTCCCGACCAAGACGTCCAGGGTGGCTTAAGTGATCATGCACCTGGCAGGGCAGGCTCGTGACTGGGGAATGGCTGCCTGGGAGAATAAGTTGCTGTGCTGTGAGTTGTTCCAGGCCTTTTCAGAAGAATTGTGAAAGGTTTTTGAACATGTGGCTCACAGTCAGGAGGTGGTCTTCAGTAGATCCCAGGCCACATCTCTACTTCCGTGTTGCCCATACGACTGTGCTATTGATCTCCTCCTAGGCACTTCTCCATCTCATGGGTGACTTTTCTCTCTCTCTGCTCCAGAGCGTGAGGCTATGGAGAAGTACATCAGGGAGTCACTAGCAGCCAGCCTCATCTGGCCATCCTCTGCCCCGGCCCATGTGGGATTCTTCTTTGTGAGTAAAAAGGATGATTCTTTGCACGCCTGTATTGATTATCGGGGGTTGAATGACATCACTATTAAGAATAGGTATCCGGGGGCCTGGGTAGCTCAGTGAGTAATTGATGCTGACTACAATCCCTCGAATTCGAATCCAGGGTGTGCTGAGTGACTCCAGCCAGGTCTCCTAAGCAACCAAATTGGCCTGGTTGCTAGGGAGGGTAGAGTCATATAGGGTAACCTCCTTGTGGTCGCAATTAGTAGTTCTCGCTCTCAGTTGGGTGCGTGGTAAGTTAAGCGTGGATCACGGAGAACAGCATGAGCCTCTACATGCTGTGAGTCTCTGCAGTGTCATGCACAGCGAGCCACGTGATAAGATGCGCGGATTGACTATCTCAGAAGCGGAGGCAACTGAGACTTGTCCTCCGCCACCCGGATTGAGGTGAGTAACCACGCCACCATGAGGACCTAGTAAGTAGTGGGAATTGGGCATGCCAAATTGGGGAGAAAAGGGGATAAAAAAAATAGCTATCCGTTACCTCTGATGCCTTCAGCCTTCAAGTTGCTGCAGGGGGTGACCGTTTCCACAAAGTTGGATCTCGACAACGCGTACCACCTTGTGAGGATCAGAAAGGGGGATGAGTGGAAGACGGCTTTCAACACCCCCACGGGGAACTTTAAATAATTGGTGATGTCGTTCGGCCTCACCAACGCCCCAGCTGTCTTCCAGGCGCACATTAACGATGTGGTCTGGGACATGATTAACAAGTTTTCTTCGTTTACGTGGACAACGTCTTGATTGTTTCTCCATCTCTTTGGGTACACACAGGGCACATCAGGCTGGTGCTGCAGAGGCTGCTAGAGAACAATCTCTTCAGGAAGGCGGAGAAGTGTGTGTTCCATGCACATTCGCTTCCATTCATGGGGTATGTCCTGTCGTCTGAGGGTGTATGCATGGACTCTTCCAAGGTGAGAACCATCACCAATTGGCCAATCCCAGAATCCCACAAAGCTTTGCAAAGGTTTCTGGGATTTGCCAATTTCTACTGACTTTTCATACATAATTTTAATTTTAGAAGAAGTTTACTTCTGCCACCATTTTAGTCATTCCGGATCCAACCTGTCAATTTGTGATGGAGGTAGACTTGTCAGACTTGGGCGTGGGTGCAGTTCTCTCTCAGCACTCATTCAAGGACGGCAGGATTCACCCCTGTGCATTCTATTTGCACCACCTCACGCCAGCAGAACAGAATTACAACATCGGCAACCGTGAGCTGTTGGCCGTCAAGCTCGCTTTGGAGGAGTGGCACCACTGGTTGGAGGGGGAAGGTACACACTTTCTGGTATGGACTGACCACAAAAATCTTGAGTACATTCGGTCAGCCAAGAGATTAAATTTGTAAAAAGGGATCATTTTCTATCCGTTCCGGAGTGGAACTTCAATAAATTGCCCTTGAAGGTCTCTGCGTTGTTCTGTCTTTTCTGAGCACTGAAGTAAAGCAATTATTGTTATTTACACTTTACAAATTGATTCCGTCATTTTATCTGACTCCAATTTTATATTAATCTGACTCCAATTTAAGTTGACCTCTAATTTAGATTACAGCTCTAATTAACTTCTGATCATTCTTTTAATTTGATATTTTTAAATTATTGATTACTCTGAATCATCTTAATTTTCATTATTCTTTCATTCGGGTCCCGATTGTCGCTTAGAGTCATATGCCGGCCGATTAATTGCATAGATCTCATGGACACAAAATAGCCAGCCCGTTCATAGTCAGCGGTTGCAGGGTTTACTAATATCATTTGGTTCGGCCGCCTACTTGCTTATAACCAGATGATAGTTGTATTTAGTCACATTTCATACAACTTGCTAAGACGGTGATAAGCAGTGACTGGTAGTCTTACGTGGTTTTCTCCTATTCATAAGCTCCAGTAATGATCATTATCCTGGACATAAGTTTGCGGTAACAAAAGGCATCCCTCGAATCTACCAGTGATAAATGATTTTGGATGAATACAGAATAAATCAAAAAGTAACAATTTATTTGCCAGGTAGGATTTAAAATGTAAGTTACAAAATCAAAGCCAATTTCACACATGATCAGAATAAATAAACATTTCTAAAAATAAAAGACAAGTCAAAGAAACATACCTGACAAAACTACATGCAGCGGTACAGCATGCAAGATCTGCTTACAGATTCCTGGTGAAAACTACTACACACATCAATTGCACAGGATATCTGCTTACAGATTCCCCGAGATTCTTGTCAACTTTCCTTAAATACCCAGACAGTGTACCAAATGGTATTATCCTTTGAACAATAGGAATTTGGGGGTAAATGGGTTCTTGACTTCCTGGGGTTTAACCTTTTTAACATAACCTCCAGAATTATGCAGTATTTGGCAAAGACCTTATAACTTTGTTACCATTAGTTTTATCAACATGGGAAAGAGACCACTATACCAGTCACATAGAGACCTCTTAAATGATATCAAACACATACAGTTGCATTCTTTGTTTTCATGGTATTTGTTATATTTTTACATATAAATCTTGTGTCATGTGTTGGTCCAGAGCTGTTGAAGGGGAGAAGGGGGAGAGAGAAGAGGGGGCAGCAAGGTGATTTGCAATTTATCACACTGTGGTGATATTCAGGTGAAGATTTCAGCTTTGTAAAACAGTGCAAAGGCGATTTGCAATTTATCACACGTGGTGATATTCATGTGTAGATTTCAGCTTTTGTGAGAGAGTTCTATGATGTTGATTCTTGCAGAGTTCTTTGACTTTTACCGGAAATGGCGCCTTTTGGTTGTAGACATCCTGGTGCCAGCCTTACAAATCCTTCTTGCTCGGATCCTCCCGACACAGTCATTCCTTGCCACCGAGTGGTGCCTGCTGTTTCTGGGAGGTCGAATCAGAGGTACGGAGGGTGCTTGATGGCCCCGGAGGGAGTACCTGCAGGTCCGTTATTTGTGCCGAGGTCAGGACTATCCACCTCCCATGGATTTACGGTTGTGTTGTAAGGTGGTGGACAGGTTCTCGAAGGCTGCCCACTTTATTCCGCTTCCTGAACTCCCCTCAGCTCGCGGGACAGTGACTGCTATCTTGGATCATGTCTTTCAGATTCATGGCATTCCGACGGACGTGGTTTCTGACAGGGGTCCCCAGTTCATGTCCTGGTTCTGGAGGGAGGTATGTCACCAGCTGGGGGCTTCGGTTAGTTTGTCATCTGGGTTTCACCCCTTGTCCAATGGCCAGACTGAGCAGGATAACCAGACTCTAGAGGGGATGCTTCATTGTGTGGCCACTAGGAACCCCTCATCCTGGAGCAAACATCTTACATGGGTCAAGCGTGCTTACAACTCACAGTCGGCATTGTCTATAGGCCTCTCCCCATTTCAGTGCTGTGTCGGGTACCAACCACCACTATTCCTCTAGCTCGAACCCTCGAACCCCTCGCACTAAGTGGTGCCCTCAGTCCATACATTTCTATCACGTTGTCGGTGGAGACTGGCTTGACAGGCACTTCTCAGGGCCAGGAAATGTATCAAGACACAGGCAGATTGGCATCAGTTGGAACCTCCCAGGTACACAGTCGGCCACAAGGTCTGGCTGTCTGCCAAAGATATACCACTCAATGTCCTCTCGTAAACTCTCTCCCAGATTTATTGGCCCTTTTTTTGTGGCTAAGGTGCTCAGTCTAGTGTCTGTCCGCCTGAAGCTTCCCTATGCCCTGTGACGCATACACCTGTTCTTCCACGTCTCCAAAGTCAAACCCATCTTGTGTCCCCCGTTTCAGAGCAACGACACTCCCGGACCCCCTCCCCCTAGACTTATTGATGGGGGCCCGGCTTATACATCAGTCGATTACTCGACATCAGGCAACGGGGCAGGGGACATCAGTATTTGCTTAATTGGGAGGGGTATGGTCCGGAGGAGAGAAGTTAGGTTCCAGCCCAGGACATCTTGGACCGCTCTCTCATCCGTGAGTTCCACCGACATCGCAGGGCCGTGTCCTTTGAAGTGCCAGGTGATGCTTCATCGGTGGGGGGTACTGTAGAGACTCTGGGCCGATCGGCCATTGCTGTGTGATCCGCTGTGTTTGTGTGTGGGTGTGTGTGTGTGTGTGTGTGTGTGTGTGTGTGTGTGTGCAGGTGGCGTGCTGCCTCATGTTCTTTGTTTTGTTTGGTGTTTTTGACAGTTGTCACGTGCCGGTGCACATGTGTTACCCGTCAGAGGTGTGTCTCGTTTGTCCACGTGTATTTCTTTCCGCTCCGTTCGCCAATTTATTGCTGGTTTATCTCAAGACTGCATCATTTTGTGTCAGTCTCTCTGAAGAGTTCTAGCTGTTAATGTTATTGAGCGATCTCCCGCTCTTTGTTTATTCTGTCTACTCTGACGGCGATTATTCGCTTCTTGTAATTATTATTGTCCTTTTTATTTTTGTTTACTATTTACACTGTTCTCCTCTCTGCTGCCAGCCTGTCTGCCTCCTCTGTTTCCAACCAGACCCTGCAGACCTGCTGGTGTGTGTTCTTCCTGGGTGTCCTTCCATTCTGTGAGCCATCCACAGACCTTACCCTCCAATACTGCTTACAGTTTCATTGGTGGTTTCACTACATTTTTGATCACTTGCATTTGAGTCCTACATCTCAATACCCTGACAATACATGTCCTTAATGCCTGATTAAAAATGCATAAAATGCTTTGATTTAAGCACGTGTTAAATGTGTAAAATGCTGTGAATGATATAATCATGTATTAAGGTGATGTATGCTGATGCGTATGGGTAAGATAATGCCGTTTGTGTTTTCATTTAACATTAGTCTCTACCGTATTTTGTTGTAGCATATTTAATTTTTGTATTTCATTTTTTGTAATTATTACAATAATTTTATTTTTTTGTAAACGGCTCCATCGACCGCTTTTTTTTTTTTTTTTTTTTTTTTTTCTTCTTCTTCTTCTTAAAAGCAGCCATCAGAATAAAACCCCAAAAGATATTTGTGTATCCATGGTGATTATTTACCGGCTACATTTTTGGTACCAGGAGTGCGGTATCTGACTGTTGGGAGCCTATTTTAACGTTGGTGTCTAGAAGTGGAAAGGAAGAGAGGAGATGCAGGAATAGAATCTTTCAATCCTTTAATTACAATCACTGGAGTGGAACAAAACGCTGGAGTAGAACAAACACTGGACTAGTACACACTAATAAACTAATCAATAGTAATTGATGGAGTGGAACAAATGCTAAAGCTCAAAATGCAAACTTAACACTACATAACACTTCAATAACTCAACGTAACACTTCAAGAACTGACAAATGACTGAACAAATCTAGAGGGTATTTATACATAGAAAACTAATGAGGGAATGGGAGGCAGGTGAGGATGACGATGAACAGATGGAAGTGATTAGGGAAGTGTAATCTGGGAAAAATAGTGCATGGGAAAACTTCAAATAAGAGTCCTTGAAGAAGATGAGGGAGACAGACTGTGACACCTATAAGTCAGTTTATTTTTTTTTTATTTATTTTTTTTTTTATTTTTTTCGTGTCCATCTTGAAATATGGTAGAGGTGAAGATAGGTGCCTGTGGGACACAGAGTGGAGATAAAACCCAAAATATATTTTTGTATCTGTGGTGATTATTTACAACCCACCGGCTACATAATCTTTATAGAAAATTATAATAAAGCAAGGAAGTTTATTATACCTGGAGAAGACTCTCAGTTAGCGTTCCCATTTATCACAATGGTAGTTGCTCATCTGGCACATGACTCCCCTGGAAGTACATGATTGGATGCTGCCATTTTTGCTCATGAGCACTCAGTTCTGGGCACATAAATGTTTGAGCTAATCACCTGAGCCAAACAGTCACAATATAACAAAATAATTGTGATTCATGATTATTTTGAAATGTTTTATTTTCTACAGAATGTGTGGCTACTTTTGAGAATAGTGAGTGTTTACGTAATAGGCCAACTTGACCA
Organism: Myxocyprinus asiaticus; assembly: GCF_019703515.2. Taxonomy (NCBI): domain Eukaryota; kingdom Metazoa; phylum Chordata; class Actinopteri; order Cypriniformes; family Catostomidae; genus Myxocyprinus; species Myxocyprinus asiaticus. Next base: position 16,992,635 of record NC_059376.1, on the reverse strand, counting down.
TGTTAATCACCCTAACTTGATCCCTTGCTAGAAAATATATTATAACAGGTTTTTAGAGGCATTTTTTCAGAAGTATTACACAGTGGATTTGGAGAGTAAAGCTGGGATTCAGACAATGTATGGTATATACAGTATATCATAGTTCAAATAATAACTAGAATAAGCAGATGAAAATAACAAGAAAAAAATTAATGTGCTAAGCTAAACAACTTGCCTAATTCAACATAATCATTAAAAACAAGTTCTTCATGCTACATTTCAGTCTCTGTAAAAGAGCAGTCAAATCTGTCGAGATAAAATAAGCTGTAGATTTATTAATTATATTTTTGCACCTTTCAACTTTAAAAGCCACCATTTATAGCCTTTCTAATGGCTCCCTTTTAACAACATCAAAACCACTGCTGATGTAATGATGTGTAAAAGCAAGAAAATTAGATGATTTAGCCCAATTTAAGAGATGAGTGAAAATCAAATGCAGTCTGGCTGTTTGTCTGAGTTTTTGTCAAAGTTATGGACAAGTCACATGAGACAGTTAATGAGCAAAAAGAAACAGCAATCAACAAATATTAGCAAGACAAAAAATAAAAAATAAAAATAAAAAATAAAACCTAATTATAAACATCCTGACAACAAAATTTAACATTTAAGTGTGTCTGTGGACCCAAAACTATGGACAACAACTAAACAGTATTAACAGGAGTATGTATCACTATTTTGTCCTGACAGTCCAGTTGGGCTCTGGGGCAAACATGCATCAGTCTGTCCCACTATGTAAGATTTTCTGTATTTCTGCCATGACTGCCCAGATGAGGCACACTGGGTTTTTATCCTGTGGTTTCAGTGTGTGTCTGTCCTGTTACATATGTAAAGGCCTCAGGCAAGAATCAGTGTTGTATATTTAAGCTGTGAATGTAGACTGTCTATCACTGACTGGTGGCACACACTCACCACCTCCTGTGAGGAGCTGTCATCAGTGTGACAAACCACTCAAATATCTTGCTGCTATGCTGACTATGTAAAAAAGAACTAGAACAAGGTTTGAAATAATAACAGGACAAAAGTTCATGTGCAAATGCATCCTGAATCCTGATGTTATTATTAGGGATGCTCTGATCGATCGGCCACCAATTGGTATCGGCTGATATCCACGTCCTATGACTCGACCGGTGATCTGTTATTTGGCAGATCGCATAAAACGATCGCTCATGTCGCAAAACACTTGCGGCTCCTTTTCCTTTAAGACTTCAGCAGCACAGTCATGGCATGACGGAGTGTGGGGAATACTGGCATAGTGTCAAGACAACAAACTTGATTCAGCAGTTAAGAATAATGCGGTGGGAGAGGTATGGCGAATATGAAAAGTTTGTATACTGTACTGTTAAATTGCGTTTCACACGCAACCAGGCAAAGGGAAAAAAGCGCAAGCTGTAAAACAGTCCTTTATCTGGTTTATGGCTGCAGCTTCTCAGTCTCTGCCGGGCGTGAGCATCTCAGTAATAACATCAGTTACAAGATGTGGTATAATTCAAACATTTTTATTAAATATCTCCCAATTAAAAGGCATTAACAATAGTAGCACCTGTAGAGTCCAGAAAAATACACACTTTCTCTGCTTTCCTTTAATCTCTTTCCCTCATGAGAGAGCGTGTGTTGCCCTAATTAAAGTTTTAGCAGCAACAAGTGAAAAAAGAACTATTAATACAATCACCCAACTAAATGAAAAGGCAAGGAAGGAATTTATAAATATAATAATTCTTTATACAATATTAAGATACCATAATATAATAGATCAAATATAATGCAAAAATAAAATATAAATAAAATAAAATAAGTAATAATAATAACCCTGCAAACACACAACATTCACCTAATGTTAGCACATGGTTCCGTTTGGTATTTTTATAACCATAAACTAACATTCCCAGAACGTTGCAGGGTAGTTTTTGTCAGATAACCTAAAAATAATGTATACAGAACGTTCTCTTATTGTTATTTTTGTTTTATATTTACTATATACTATACTATATTTTTAATGTTATATTCTGCGTCTAATACATGGTCCGCACACGCTTTATTTGGGCATCTTCCAAATAGCTTTTTTGCATCCTTGAAGGACACTGCAGAAGAGTATGAATCTCAAATCGTTGTCCCCAGTCAAAGTAAGAAAAAACAAATTTCCATGAAGGGCCTTTCTACAAGACTGCTAGTGAAGAGTACATTCATACAGTAATGCCATGCTCCCTTCAGAGTGCCCAGATCAAGAGCTGAGTGAATAGGGCATAGGGAGGATCAGTTTCTATTGGAAATCGCCCTTGCTCTATATAAATCTGCATGCTGCTGAATTAAAAAATGAACCAGAAAAAAAAAAAAAAAAAAAAAAAAGATTGTTGGAACTTTTTTGTTGTTTTTATTGTTTATTGGCAACTAATGACGAGAAGCACAGATGTCACTTCTAAAGGCCTGCGCGTCAGAGGTAAGAAATGAATCTAATGTTAGCCTTGTAGGATCTAAGTGTATATTTACACGACAATGATGTACTAAAAAAAGAAACGTTTTTCCTTTGTGTTTTTGAAAAGTTTTGCGTACAGACGACAACGTTGTCAAAACGATCCCTGTTCACACGGATCCGCGAAAACGACTAAAAGCGCTGTATTATGCATGCCAGGCCAGTAGTTGACGATGTCACTTTGTAAAGAAACACTACGCACCTGTGCACATAAGCATTCTTCTACAGAGCGGTGAATACAAACAATGAAGATGGTGAAAGCATCGAGCAATTTTGTCTGGACAAAATCTTGAGCAGCACAAACACAGTCCTGTAGTCCGCCATTGTAGTTTTGAATGTCTTGCGCGTTGTTTTGAAGAACTCGCACGCATGTTTATAGACTGAACATGTAATACGCGTGTGACATCATCGTTTTCACAAATTCAAGTTTTTGTATGTTTACACGGAGATGATAACGGCATCGTTTTCAAAAACGTTCACTTTGAAACCCATTTTCAAAAGTTTGCGTTTTCAGGCCCCAAAACGCCATTGTCGTGTAAACGAACAGCCAAAACGCATAAAAAGTTTTCAGTTTTTATTTGAAAACTTTGTTGTGTAAACGGCACCCGAGTAGCCGGGCAGAAGGAAATGAAGATGAATTGAGACTGAATTAAACTAAGATGGCCTATAATTCCGGGAAATTCCTCTAAGCATTAAAAAGATAGAAATTCGGACTGGCACCAAGGAGTCTGAGCTGACCCGCATCTAGCCAATGTAACTGTTACAAAACAAGGGAGGGTGTCCAGAAAAACACATACTTTACCCAAAACCCTCACAACTGGCAAGCACATTCCAGAGAAAGAACTGTGACCATGGAAGCCTGGGGTTTCCAGAAATCAAAAGAAGCTCCTTTGTTCCATTCATTCAGTCAGAACACACGAACACTTAAAATTATATACTGAATGATCATCATGGGTAACTCTTTATTTTGATGGTCCCAAATAGATATTTAACTGACTATAAGTGACTTATCAACTGGCTTGCTATAGCTAGTAAACAGTGTTTCAACAAACATTCAGTAGCCTGTATATAGATCTTTATTAATGACCTACTTACATTATTGTTGAGAACATCAGTTCATTAAAAGGTCATTAATAGAGATCTATATACAGGCTACTGAAAGACTACTGAATGTTTGTTGAAACACTGTTTACTACCTATAGCAAGTCAGTCGATAAGCTGTTATTTTGCTGCTGTTATACAGGCTATTGAAAGTCTACTGAATGTTTGTTGAAACATTGTTTACTAGCTATAGCAAGCCAGTTGATAAGTCACTTATAGTCAGTTAAATATCTATTTGGGACCATAAAAATAAACTGTTACCCCATCATGTGACAGTCAGCCATTATACCATCACATGCTTAAAACTCATTGTTCAAGACAGAGAGATTGAACAGACTCTCACTGGATCTGAACTTTTGGAAACCATCTTTAGCCAGACCAAAATGGCCTTTTTGAATTTTAAAAGGCCTTTACATAAAGGATTGTAAATCAACTTTGAAAAGAGAGGGAAAGAGGTGTCCATGTAACATTGTAAAGTCACATGTGACTGGCTTAGAGCCTTGTCAGGGTTGGACCAAACCAAAAGGGTTAAAAGGCCATGCCTGACCACCTCTCTCTCTCTCTCTCCCGTTCCTCCACACTTATCATCATTTGCCATCATCAATCCAGCGTGTATAGTCAAATTCTGCTGAAACCGACCCTCCAACTTCTTCAGAACTTCAAGACCAACTAAACCCAAACTTCCACAAGCCAAGCCAAAGGACATCAAGGTTTTCAATGCCATACAATGTAACACAAGTACAGACCTCCAAGCTTTTGCTGAAAGTGCTGATGTTTCTTTAATTTATAATTTGAGTAACCCTATCTCAATTCACAGCATACTAAATGAAGTATTAAGGGTTCTAAAGGCATGGTGTAAGAACTCTCAGGAATTAATTTTCCTGTTACAGGTAATTTCATTCATTCTCTGTCAAAACTCATTCATTAATCTATGTTCATGTATCATCTGTGTATTAGTTTAGTTTATGATGTAGTTTAGTCATTAAAGTTTTGTTTTATTCAAAGAGAAGTTGACTATGGTATATTTTGATAAGTAACTCATCACTTGATTCTTAAGATCTACGCTCCATGCTCAAACAATATTTCAACATATTTGTGATATTATTTTCAATGGCCATGAGAATAATATTACTCTGAAGAGTTAACAGATACGTCATATCAACTCAGCGTGGGCCACAGAGTGATCAGACTTAAACCTTAATTCTTTCAATATTCCCCGAATTAATCAATTCCCTTCTTGAGCTAAATTCCTCACATATAAATTGTGAGCAGATGAAATGAGACAGTTGTATTACATATTTAATGGTGGAGAATTTTTAAACAGATTTCTAATCTGATTATTTGTCATTTATCCTACATTTATTGGTGGTTGAATGTGGCCAAGATTAATTAACTAATTATTTACATATAAAACCCTACACATTATTTGTGAAGATACGCAAGTTGAATTTAAATTGTGAGCATATTGCAAATCACTTAGTCTTTGTGCTGTATTTTATATTTTTTTCCTTACAACCTATAAGATTATTTGAATGTTTATAAAATTTTTAATGTATGACAATACATTTCTGATTTCAAAAATCCTCAAAATCATTGATTATTTGGAATAATTTACTTTAATATCTGTATAATGTCCGGTGCTGAGGTACCTGAAGAAACACAAAAATCATAGCTCAGTTTTCAGTATGTTAGACAATGTTAGATAAAAAATACATGTTTCAGCAAATCTTACATATTAATGGAAATCTTACATGTTAATTAAATACACCTGTTAGTGTTTCCCTGACTTAATTCCGTCCGAGGTACCGCAGCCTTACACAAGTGGGTAAAAATAATGAATAGATGGATATTAATTTATCCATTAATTTATCACTCCATATCATGTGTGATGATGTGTTTAACTTATTTTGTAACTTACATTGCATATAAACATCCTTAAAAATAAATACAGTACATTAATCTGAGAACCAAACTGCAGAGGATTAAGTTTATTTTATCTTCAATTGACAAGATTCATGACAAAATACACAAAACAACTCTTAATGTGTAATGCATGTTTGCTTCTCATGTTAATTTATATTTTTAAGAAGATTTAGATATTTTTACTGAAAATATATATTTGTTTCCTGTTGTGCATAACATCGTACCACAAGACGTGACCGTGCGCACACTTCGTGATATTAAAGGCCTATACAGGTGCATCTCAATAAATTAGAATGTCGTGGAAAAGTTCATTTATTTCAGTAATTCAACTCAAATTGTGAAGCTCGTGTATTAAATAAATTCAGTGCACACAGACTGAAGTAGTTTAAGTCTTTGGTTCTTTTAATTGTGATGATTTTGGCTCACATTTAACAAAAACCCACCAATTCACTATCTCAAAAAATTAGAATATGGTGACATGCCAATCAGCTAATCAAATCAAAGCACCTGCAAAGGTTTCCTGAGCCTTCAAAATGGTCTCTCAGTTTGGTTCACAAGGCTACACAATCATGGGGAAGACTGCTGATCTGACAGTTGTCCAGAAAACAATCATTGACACCCTTCACAAGGAGGGTAAGCCACGAACATTCATTGCCAAAGAAGTTGGCTGTTCACAGAGTGCTGTATCCAAGCATGTTAACAGAAAGTTGAGTGGAAGGAAAAAGTGTGGAAGAAAAAGATGCACAACCAACCGAGAGAACCGCAGCCTTATGAGGATTGTCAAGCAAAATCAATTCAAGAATTTGGGTGAACTTCACAAGGAATGGACTGAGGCTGGGGTCAAGGCATCAAGAGCCACCACACACAGACGTGTCAAGGAATTTGGCTACAGTTGTCGTATTCCTCTTGTTAAGCCACTCCTGAACCACAGACAATGTCAGAGGCGTCTTACCTGGGCTAAGGAGAAGAAGAACTGGACTGTTGCCCAGTGGTCCAAAGTCCTCTTTTCAGATGAGAGCAAGTTTTGTATTTCATTTGGAAACCAAGGTCCTAGAGTCTGGAGGAAGGGTGGAGAAGCTCATAGCCCAAGTTGCTTGAAGTCCAGTGTTAAGTTTCCACAGTCTGTGATGATTTGGGGTGCAGTGTCATCTGCTGGTGTTGGTCCATTGTGTTCTTTGAAAACCAAAGTCACTGCACCCGTTTACCAAGAAATTTTGGAGCACTTCATGCTTCCTTCTGCTGACCAGCTTTTTAAAGATGCTGATTTCATTTTCCAGCAGGGTTTGGCACCTGCCCACACTGCCAAAAGCACCAAAAGTTGGTTAAATGACCATGGTGTTGGTGTGCTTGACTGGCCAGCAAACTCACCAGACCTGAACCCCATAGAGAATCTATGGGGTATTGTCAAGAGGAGAATGAGAAACAAGAGACCAAAAAATGCAGATGAGCTGAAGGCCACTGTCAAAGAAACCTGGGCTTCCATACCACCTCGGCAGTGCCACAAACTGATCACATCCATGCCACGCCAAATTGAGGCAGTAATTAAAGCAAAAGGAGCCCCTACCAAGTATTGAGTACATATACAGTAAATGAACATACTTTCCAGAAGGCCAACAATTCACTAAAAATGTTTTTTTTATTGGTCTTATGATGTATTCTAATTTTTTGAGATAGTGAATTGGTGGGTTTTTGTTAAATGTGAGCCAAAATCATCACAATTAAAAGAACCAAAGACTTAAACTACTTCAGTCTGTGTGCATTGAATTTATTTAATACACGAGTTTCACAATTTGAGTTGAATTACTGAAATAAATGAACTTTTCCACGACATTCTAATTTATTGAGATGCACCTGTATACAGTAGTAGAATATTATTTATTTAATTGTTCTTCGAATTGTTTAATGTAATGTCCATATAACTCACATTGCCTTTTTTATTTCTTTGTTAAATTTGCAGATGGCAATTGTGGAAGATGTTCACCTGTTATTTCAAGTGGAGAACTTTACCAAAAACTTATCAGATTTTACAGTTACAATTAATTTTTTAATGTTACAATGTTCTTGCACATTTGTATCTATGAAAATGTTTTCATGTTTTTGTATTAAATGATAATTAAATGTTTTGAATTAAACAATGGTGTGGTGGTGGCGTAGTGGGCTAAAGCACAGAACTGGTACTCAGAAGGTTGTTGGTTCAATCCCCACAGCCACCACCATTGTGTCCTTGGGCAAGGCACTTTACTCTAGGTTGCTCCAGGGGGATTGTCCCTGAAATAAATGCATTGTAAGTTGCATTGGATAAAAGTGTCTACCAAATGCATAAAAATTGTTAGCCAGGAATTATATGAAAAAATTACAATGAATCAAAAACTCACATTATATTTAATTGCACCTATGGGTTATCAGTTTGTCTTCAGTTTGACTCTGCTTCATTTTTTATAGAGCTATCTATCGTAATATAGAGGACATTTTGTTAGCCTATACTTATTTTAAAGTCTCACAAAAAAACCTTTTAATAAAGCCTTTTAAACTTTTCTTAAATTTTTTAAACTTTTTTTTTTCAGCATAAACTAATCAAAGTTCTATTACTGGGAAGAGGAAATCAACGCTCTTAGGCAGCTATACAAATGGCTTTCTGCGTGGGCGACTCCACTCGCCTATTGCTTTCAGTGTAGAGTTTGATGTTAGCATGTTGCAAAGCCAATGACATGATACTCTAATAAGCATAAAAATACATAGCACATAAAAAATATTGTGTACAATAATCTATTTGAATTATAAAAAATAATTTTATCAGTACTTTTCACTATTAAATGCAATTTAAGTTTATTTCTAGTTGACATTTCTCTCGACCTCGGAATTATTTTCCTCCTCACAATGCATTCTGTGATTGTTCCCTATCTGTCACTCACTCGATGTTGTGTCAATGTAGTGACACTAGGGGTCACTCTTGGGAGCCCCAAACACCTCTGCTTTTTTTTAAAAAGGCCAATGAGAATTGGTGAGTGGAATTTGCATGCCACTCCCCCAGACATACGGGTATAAAAGGAGCTGGTATGCAACCACTCATTCAGATTTTCTCTTCGGAGCCAAGAAGCTATTCATTGAAGCTGAATTCATCTGCGAAGTTCATTCACCTCATCTGCTGGATTCTACAATGCATTTCAGCGGCTTCTCCCCCTCTGCACCCATGGAGTGCAGAGAACGCCCCTGGGCGCTTCGGCAGAAACAACTAAAAGAGTATATTATAAAAAAAAAAAGAGTATATTTTCTTTCTAAAAGAGCGGCACACACGGAACATCTTTTTAAAGATGCCTTTCCGTCTGTGTGTTATTCCTGGTTGCGGTCGATATCCCTCTGCTTCTGACGGCCACGATCACTGTCTTTTGTGTCTGGGCGCTGCCCACGCGGAGACATCGTTCATGGATGGGTCTTGTCCTCACTGCGAGAACATGACCATGGCAACGTTGCGGTAGCGGCTTGCATTCGTAAGAAAGCAAGCCACCCCAGCGGCTCCCCGCCTCGGTCCTTCTACCTACGGGTATGAGGCCGTGCCGGTTAGCACTGGGGGCGATTAGGGAACCACAATGGGACCACCTCTGCCGGGTATCCCCCCACAGACCTCCCATTCCCCAGCATGCTCGCTTGCTCTGGTCGGGCGCTCGGACGAGATCGCCAGCTCGTCTCGGGGTGAGTTCGACATCTCGTTCGGAGCCCAGGAAGAAGACGAGTTATCGAGCACAGTATCGGAGAGCGGGCTCATCCAGTCGGACGCAGAGGCTTCGACTGGGCTTCCTCCTTCGGGAGTGGTCGCCAAGTCCCAGGCCAACGCAGAAATGACAGACATGCTTTCCCGGGTGGCCGCGAGCATCGGGCTAGAGTGGAACCCTTCGCTCTCCACTGAACCCTCACGGCTCGACGATTGGTTCCTGGGATTGGGGCGCCGCCCACGGCCATGGCTACGCCCCGCCCCCCCGTTCCTTTCTTCCCGGAAGTGCATGAGGAGCTGACAAGATCGTGGGAGGCACCTTTTACTGCCCGGTCCCGGCTTTTTCTTGTTCCCTGGGTCACATGTTCGGTGTGCACAGCCGTTGTCACGTCCACCGTCCCATCTTTGCAGGTATGGCGCTCCAATGGCAGTCCCCCCTCCCCTGTGCACCCAACTGTGGCACAGACACGCCCACATGGGATTGGGTCCGGTGGACTACAGGGAAGAGACTCCTCCTCCCCCCCCTCGGCCAATCTTATGGTGGGTGGCAGGAGCCAGGTAAGTGCTTCAATGTCCCTGGACTCAGCACAGCCACAGGGCTCGAATCCCCTCGACGTGGCATCTCGAGCTCCGCCCTGCCACAAGGCCCCACCCGCCGGTACGTCTGACGTGATCATTCCCCGTGGCTCGTGCTTTCCAACACGTCGCGGTGGCTGACCCGGACCATCCGACTCGGCTACGTGATTCAGTTCACCAGGCACCCGCTCAGGTTCAGTGGTGTCCACTTCACCTCAGTGAGGGGCGAGAACGCCGCTACCTTGCATGAGGAGATCGCTACCCTTCTGCGCAAGGGCGTGATAGAGCCTGTCCCTCCAGCCGAGATGAAGACAGGGTTCTACAGCCCTTACTTCATCGTACCGAAGAAAGGCGGTGGGTTGCGACCAATCCTGGACCTGCGAGTACTGAACCGGGCTTTGCACAGACTCCCATTCAAGATGCTGACGCAAAAATGCATTCTAGCGAGCTTCTGGCATCAAGAATGGTTCGTGACAGTAGACCTGAAGGACATGTACTTTCACGTCTTGGTCTTACCTCGACACAGACCCTTCCTGCGGTTTGCCTTCGAAGGCAAGGTGTACCAGTACAAGGTCCTCCCCTTCGGCCTGTCTCTGTCCCATCACATCTTCATGAAGGTCACAGAGGTGGCCCTTGCCCCGCTAAGGGAAGTGGGCGTCCGCATCCTCAACTATCTCGACGACTGGCAAATCCTAGCTCCCTACCCCGCCGTCTCCTTCTCTGGAGTTAGCAGCGCCTCAAGTTGCCACTCACATCCCGGGCGACATCAACACTGCAGCGGACGCGCTGTCATGTCAGGTTACCCTAAGGGGAGAGTGGAGACTCCAACCTCAGGTGGTCCAGCTGATTTGGAGTCAATTCGGTCGAGCACAGGTAGACCTGTTTGCTTCCCGGGAATCCTCCCACTGCCCACTTTGGTATGCCCTGACCGAGGCACCCCTCGGTATAGATGTGCTGGCACACAGCTGGCCACCTGGACTACGCAAATACACGTTTCCCCCAGTGAGCCTACTTGCACAGACCCTGTGCAAGGTCAGGGAGGACGAGGAGCATGTCATCCCAGTAGCTCCCTGCTGGCCCACCCAGATGTGGTTCTCAGATCTCACGCTCCTCACGGCAGCCCTCCCACCTGGCGAATCCCCCTGAGGAAGGACCTTCTTTCTCATGGACGGGGCACCATCTGGCACCCGTGACCAGACCTCTGGAATCTCCACATCTGGCCCCTGGATGGGACGCGTAAGACCTAAGTGGCCTACCACCCGCGGTGGTAGACACAGTCACTCAGGCTAGGGCTCCCTCTATGAGGCGCCTGTATGCCTTGAAGTGCCGTCTGTTTGCTAAGTGGTGTTCTTCCCGATGCGAAGACCCCCAGAGATGCGCAATCGGATCAGTGCTTTTCTTCCTGCAGGAGAGGCTGGAGGGGCGGCTGTCCCCCTCCACCCTGAAGGTGTATGTAGCCGCTATTTCGGTGCATCATGATGCAGTAGATGGTAAGTATTTGGGGAAGCACGACTTGATAATCAGGTTCCTGAGAGGCGCTAGGAGGTTGAATCCCTCCAGACCGCACCTCGTCACCTCATGGGACCTCTCCGTAGTCCTTCGGGGTCTACAGGGAGCTCCCTTTGAGCCCTTGGAGTCAGCTGAGCTTAAGGCACTCTCTTGAAGACTGCCCTCCTGACTGCACTCACTTCCATCAAAAGGGTAGGGGAACTGCAGGCATTCTCTGTCAGCGAATCATGCCTGGAGTTCGGTCCGGGTTACTCTCACGTGATCCTGAGACCCCGACCGGGCTATGTGCCCAAGGTTCCCACGACTCCTTTTAGGGATCAGGTGGTGAACCTGCAAGCGCTGCCCCAGGAGGAGGCAGACCCAGCCTTGGCATTGCTGTGTCTGGTGCGATCTTTAAGCATCTATTTGGATCGCACGCAGAGCCTTAGAAGCTCTGAGCAGCTCTTTGTTTGCTTTGGTGGACAGCGGAAAGGAAGCGCTGTCTCCAAACAGAGGATCGCCCACTGGGTCATCGACGCCATCACGATGGCATATCAGGGTCAGGATGTGCCACCCCCTGCGGGGTTACAAGCCCACTCCACCAGGAGTGTGGTGGCCTCCTGGGCCCTGGCCAGTGGTGCCTCTTTGGCAGACATCTGCAGAGCAGCAGGCTGGGCAACACTTAACACCTTTGCGAGGTTCTACAATCTCCAGGTTGAGCCGGTCTCATCCCGTGTATTGGCAGGCACGAGCAGGTAAGTTCCGGGACAACTGGCTGGGTGTACCGCTTGCGCATAGCGCCTTTCCCCTCCCTTGAGGTGAAGACGTGCACTCTTGACTCCCAGTCGTGTTCACAGACTGTGATCCCTGGATGACTTTCCTCCTTAGCCCTCTGGCAGCTGAGTTTGCGGAGAAACTCGCTGACCAACTCAGTACGTGCGCTAATGAGCCCCAGTACTGAGGTTGGTGCTTCACATGTGCTGGTTTGCCCCCATGTGATATCTTCCGCAAAACTGTTTCCCTGATGGCAAACTGCATCTTCCTTGGGCAGAGGCCCCTCTGCCCCTGGTCACCATGCTTTGTAGAAACTCCTCCCCCTTTGGGTAGGACCTACCATGGGACCTCTCCACATGACAAACTTCTGACAAGACTCAGTAAGACCATGTGACGTATTCCACTCAACATACCCCCCCCCCCCTTTGGGTGGGGTGTGGTCTCCGCGGTGTCATCCCCTTGGGAGAGACACCCCCCGACGCAGACACTTATGGCTCCCATTCAGTTAACAAATTCCACTCTTTTTGGGGAGAAAAGAGAGGGAAAAGAGGCCTCGGCTGGGCTAGCCTGTCCCTATAGTTGGGCAGTCGACTTGTTCCTGATGGACCAATCGACGCTTATGAGAGCATTGGGGGAGGTTACGTGATGGCCTGGTGTACTGGCTATGAGGCACACAGCAGTCTGCCCGTCACACACCGCCAGTTCATGCAACACAGTTCAGCTAGTTGTGTGTTTTGTATAGGGACCCCTAGTGTCACTACATAAACACAACGTCGAGTGAGTGACAGATAGGGAACGTCCTGGTTACTTTTGTAACCTCCATTCCCTGATGGAGGGAATGAGACGTTGTGTCCTTCTTGCCACAACAATGAACTACCCGCTGAAAAGGCCGGGACCTGGTCTCGGCTCCTCAGCACAAAACCTGAATGAGTGGTTGCATACCAGCTCCTTTTATACCTGTATGTCCGGGGGAGTGGCATGCAAATTCCACTCGCCAATTGTCATTGGCCTTTTTTCAAAAAAGCAGAGGTGTTTGGGGCTCCCAAGAGTGACCCCTAGTGTCACTACATCGACACAATGTCTTGTTCCCGCCATCAGGGAACGGAGGTTACGAAAGTAACCAGGACGTTTTCTCCATAAAGGATTCTCATTTTAAATTTGGGCAAAACAAGTTATCTAAGGAAGCTGTGTAATTAAGATTTAGGAACCTTTTTGGAATAATGTTCAGAATGGGAGTGCTCCTAAACTATGATGCCTTAAAATGCAGCTCACTAGTTTTTGGAACAAAGCATATCTGTTTCGTGTGATTAATCCTGCTGTTACCAAGGGTAATATAGAGTTGTTGTTTTTTTTTTTTTTTTTTTTTTTTGTGGTTAATTTATGCGGTTTATGTGTCTTAGAAAACATGCTGCCTATGATATTAGTTTGTGATAATGGTTAAAAATTTATATTTACATGGACAAGATGTCTTCAGAGTTCATTGGGATCAGTTTTAACCAACCACATTAATTATGAATTTCATGAATTTATAATGTTATGAATGATCGATTTTGCTATAATACACAAGTGTTCTAACCCACTTCACATTCTCAGCTTGTATTTAATGAAATAATAATCTGTGGGTTTTAAAAGTGCTCCTCTGTTCTTTTAAAATAATTCTCTTTACATCTAAAGGAGGCTAAGGTTTAATTTTACATATTAAACAGCATAAAGTATTTAAAGGCTACTTGAATACAACAAAAAACAAGTTTACTTCTCAGCTACTTTTCAGTTTGCTGGGTAAGTCACAAAGAGACATACACAGCCATGACATCTAAGTGCAATGTATAATTTGAATAATTAAACATTACTGGCTGTGCATGTCTTCTGACTTGATGTGATCGCTCTGTGAGAGTGCCTCCCCTGGAGGAGAGTGTAGTATAATATAAGTTATACAGCCCCTCAGGACATCAAAGAGCATGACATTGTCCTCACCAAATCTCAACGGGAGGGTATACAGGCTCATGATATAATGAGACAGAAAGCCACATAAAACAATATCTCGATGACTGAAATTAACTCCATGCATGTATCCAGGCAATGAGACAATGTGAGTGCGAAGAGGCTTTTAATTTCTTACAATGCTGTGGTTTCCTGCATGTTTTTGAACTCTTGTTCTAAGTAACAAGAGTGTCTTGTAATATCAGAGGGTATAGTATTATGAAGTATCTCACTGTATTTAAAAGCACACTTCCATTGGTAGAAATAGAGACAAAAAGACATTTTCGCCCTTTCTGTTGGCACAAATAAGATGGGAGTGGCACAACAGATCCTTAATTTGGACAGAGGTAATAAATAAATAATTAAATTATGAAAGGATGAGCCGCAAATACTGCTGTTTGTGCAAAAGCCCAGCATGTCAATCTACAGACGCCAGAAGCACCCACTAGTGTCTGTTTTTCAATGCGTCCGGCAAGCGCATTGCTTTAAATGAGAAACCTTTGGCATCAGTAGGCTGATGCGAAGAGCATCAGATATTATCATTGTTGAAATTACGTATATGTTGGGGTACAACTTTGTCATCATGACATGATATGTTGGGGTATGATTTTTTCTTTTACCTCAGCAACATTTATTCACAGTTGTTGAAGTTTCATCAACAATATTTATTTCTTTGCAGTGTTTAATGTTTAATCCATTGTTTTCTCACAGTCCCCCAGCATCCGCCTAAACAGATCTCACACTCGTTTTAGCATTCAGAAATTGCCGCTTCTTCCTCAAAAGCATTACAAATCAGGTTTGATGTCAAAGGCCATTGGCTTTCGCAATGCCGATTACATCAAGCTCAAGTTCAAGTATCTTTTGACCGGTATTGTAGAACTCCTTCGATGTCACTGCCTTCACGGAGGCAGAACATTTTCAGCAATTAAAACCTTCTGTTTCACTCTGTATTAACCAAATGTCAATCCTTTGAGTCACATAGGGGCTGTTGAAAGGGGTAGTTTCTGATATGTGTTTCCACTGAGTTCCCTATCTGTCACTCACTCGAAGTTGTGTCGATGTAGTGACACTAGGGGTCACTCTTGGGAGCCCCAAACACCTCTGATTTTGAAAAAAGGCCAATGGGAATTGGCGAGTGGAATTTGCATTCCATTCCAGGCCGCCTCCGCCCTGCACGCCATGGCTCTCCTGCAAGTGCACCAAGCCAAGGCGCAAAGAGAACTGCACGAGGGTAGTTCTGACCCGGGATTGATGCAGGAGCTGCGCTCGGCGACCGACCTCACTCTCCGGGCGACAAAGGACACGGCGCGGACTCTCGGGCAGGCGATGTCCACCCTGGTGGTCCAGGAGCGTCACCTATGGCTCAACTTGGTCGAGATGTGGGAAGCTGACAAGGTACAGTTCCTTGACGCCCCCGTCTCCCAGGTCAGCCTGTTCGGCGACAACGTCGAGGACTTCGCCCAGCAGTTCTTGGCGGTGAAACAGCAGATGGAGGCTATTCAGCACATCCTGCATCGGCGCTGTTCAAGACCTCGCACCTTGTCTGCTCATCGCCAAGGGCGTCCTCCTGCCGCAACAACACCGGCTCCGTTGCAGCCTGCCCCCACGGCCCGGCCCCGGCATGGAGCCACTCGCAGGAAGCAGACACCACCCGTCTCAGAATACATGCTGTAAAATGTCATTTGTAACGTATTCCGTTAGATTACTCGAGGTGAGTAACATGTTCTAAATACTTTGGATTACTTCTTCAGCGCTGGTAGATTTTTTCACTTGTTTTGACTATAAAAACTCTGCCAGTACAGTAAGACAAAACACACGTTAAAAATACATTCTCTAAAAAACCTAAATATCTTATGCAGTGTTGTTTCTAAAACAAGATTAATCAAATTGATCTTGTTTTAAGGATTTTTAGATATTTTTACAGGAAAACAATACAAAAATTATTATCAAGAATATGATTTTTGCCCTAATATCAAAGGTCTTACTAGAAAAAAATTAATTATGATCTAACGTGAATTTTCTTGATAAACAAATATGATCGTGCCTGGTAACGTGCATGTAAAATGCCTAGAAATAGCATTTTAGCTTAGCGTAAAACTGACAATTTACACAAGGTTTATTTCTATTTCTTCTGCTCCAATCTTACTTCAGACTTACTTCAAACTTACTTCTCTGTCTGCTCGTATGAATGTAACACATCATAAGAAAGTGTTTCACCGTTGTTCAAATGCACTTTGGATCACATCATTTATATGTATAAATGTTTCCATCTGAAAGGACTAAATATTAAATGAAACAAATGACAATAAAAGGCAAAGTAATCTCTTCAGTAATCAAAATACTTTTTGAATGTAACTGTATTCTAAATACCAATGATTTAAATTGTTACTGCAGTGGAATACAGTTACTTATATTTTGTATTTTAAATACATATTCCCGTTACATGTATTTCGTTACTCTCCAACCCTGACTACAAGCACACTCATTAACACAATAGAAACGATAGACATGGTCAAAAATGTTTGTGCTTTCCTGCCAACAACACCTGACTTCCACTTCCCCTGTGCTCAACTAAATAACACCTGCTATGCCATCAAACACCACCGAGTGTGTAACAATTAAATAAAAAAAAATAAAAAAACAAAAAAAACAAGCAAAAAAAAAAACAATACAAAATACAAATGCAGTCAAATAAAGAAATGGCTCCTTACACACTTTGTTCCTAAGACAAAGCTATTGTATTGTTGAGAATACTATTATTGTGCTTTTATGTCATATTTTTTCAAATAAATTACTGTGACTACTTGTATCTACTTGGCTTCCCAAACACCCCATTTCTGCCATTGGTTAAACAGATAGTCTCACCAGTGTTGCTGTGTTTGAATACTCAAAGAGAGCACTGTTTTCATAGCGCTACTGAGCTTATCCTTATGGTTGTTTCTGAATTTTAAGGCCGGGATAGAATAGAAAAAAAGTATTTTTACAAAATTACACACTAGCTGAAAAAAAAACAAAAACAAAAAAAAAACACTTCAACTTTAAGAAAATAATTATTGTAGTGTTTTCTTCTTTGCCATAGATGTACTGTTAAGTAAATAGTAGCAGGTAAGACCCCCACAATAAAAATGATTAGAGAGTTACGAATTAATTTTTAAACAAAAAACAGTACAAATTAAAACAATTAAATACCTCACAAATGGGTATAAACATTAATATTAACAATGTTGGGAAGTGCATGTTATGGTTTCTTAAGTAGGCATCATAAAGGAGTATCACCATAATATAAATAAACTTAATGTAAAGTGCACGTAAACCAAACCAAGTGGTCTCAGATGTTCAAAAAAACATGTACTCATTACTGGGGAGTCTGGGGCCCATCAAGTACACAATCTATTGTACCATGATGTTTTAGGGGGGTCTGGAGGCATGATCCCCTGGGAGATTTTTAATTCTTTATTTATTTTTGCAAAAACAGCACCAAAGCATTAATTTCCGGTGATTTTAGGAGCATCTTTTGAACATTTTCTTTAGTAGTAAGTAGGGTTGCAACGGTATGAGATTTTCACAGTACGATAACCGTCTAAGAAAATATCACGGTTTCACGGTATCACGGTATACGGTATTACACAATTATTATTATCAGTTACAATGACCCTTAAAGGAGTGAAAACAGATTTGTTTGTTTTTTTTTTTTTGGTTTTTGGTTGAACAAACACTTTATTATAATTGAAACTTGAAACCATTTTTTTTTTTTTTTTATGGAAGTATGTGTAAAAAAAGTTTCCCTTTTGAAAATAAATAGAAAAAAATAAGAAAGCTAACAGAATGATTATAATAAACTGAATTATAAACATGATAAAATAAATAAAATAAATAGCATGTAACTATAACATGTTATATAACTAAAGAATGTTAGTTTACATGTTAGCATAGCATGTTAAATTAACTACTAAATGAAAAATAACATCAGCTGTGTGAGCTTTTAAAGTAATGTCCTATGATTATTAACAATTAACATATACTGTAGGTATGCGACAGCACAGCCAGACTGCTTCTGTCTGTACATTTAACTCAGTGGTTCTCAACTGGTTTTGCTTCAGGATCCAGATTTTACATTGGAAGTGAAGTGGTGACCCACCATAGTAAATATGTAACCTATATTTAGTGTATCCTGGGTCGCAGTTCCTTTTATGTTGCATAGTTTTGTTCATGGTTTTCAAGTACAAGGACATGCATCAAGTGACATTATTTTTGCTGTTGACATCAGCAACAAAAGCGACAGGAAGTTTTCTCTCCCCCTTTTAAAAATTGAAGAGCATATTTACTTATATGGGCCCATTATTATCCCGTTTCTTTCCTAATTTCAAACATAATTCAAACAGAACATACATATTACACAGGAGGAAAGGCTCCTCATTACCATGGTTAGGTAAGTGTAGCTAGTCTTAAATAACAGTAATAATAATAACAAATTATATTATTTATGAAAAAATAAATACTAGCTGAAACACATCTTGAAACTTTAACTACAACTGCCACTGTTGATATAAAATGAGGTCTAATAGATTCTTCCTTTAGATTATTTCATAAGAAACTATAACATTTTGTAAAAATATAACAGTTACTTTTATTCATGTAAAATCGTTAAACAATTTTGTAAAGGTGATGATGCATAATGAAAAAAATTAAAAATAGCGCATAGCACAGTGTTGCTCTTTTCCTCCCCAGTGCTGTTTGGCAAGTCATTTCGACTTGACTTCCTCTGTAACACTTTAAACTAGAAAGGTCTCACTAGAATTGAAATTGGTCACATCAGATTTGAGGTCTGTGCTCCGCAATATCGAGGGAAGCCCGGTTGTTGCGGGCGCGCCAGAGAGAAGAGTATATCATGATCGCGAGCTGGTTCTGTTACACTCGTGGGAAAGTGCAGATTAGAAGCCTTTAGCTGATTGCGAGATTATCATTAAATCTGCCTCGCCAGTCCTAAATAGGCTATCACTTGGGCAGCCGCCGAAATGTCTTCAATGGGAGAACCATGGCATTGTTCTTTCCCTGCTGTCCGCGACCCAGTCCGAATAGACCCGCAACCCACTTTTGAGTCGCGACCCACCAGTTGAGAAACACTGCTTTAACTCACACACACACGCTCACTTATGTCAGACCCCCTTGCATCTCTCTGACATTTTCTCCACTGCATGCGTGTGTGTGTGTGGCGTAAGTTAACGAGTCTGACAGGCAGTCGAGGAGGAAAGGAGAAGCGCACGCACAGGTGAGATTCTCCGTCCGGTTGCATTTTTTTTTCTCAATACCGTAGATAAGCAAATGTACATGGTATGAAAACTGTCAATTTTCATACCATAGTATACCGTGAAACTGGTATATCGCTGCAACCCTAGTGGCAATTTTATCAAAGTTATCTTTCTCAAAAACCTCAAAAAGTGCTTTCATGTAATGTTAGTATTTTGATACTCTTTTAGAAAATGTCTTTATTTGCAAAAAAACAGAGATTATGGGAGGTAAGGCATTCAGTACACGGTCTATATGTTCCATGGAGGGCGCCACAACACGTTATCAGAACGCACAGGGTGTATTTTGTTCGTGTCATGGGAGGATTCATTCTGTCTGTTTGTTTCTATGCGTCTCCCACGTGTTGTTGCAGGTGTGGGGTTAATCACGTGGCAGCATTGCCCAGCAACGCTCATTACCAGCCAATGTTTGATTAGCTCAACACCTGCACACTATCTTCTCTTTCCCTTATAAGCAGCCCTTTTGTGTGAGTTCAGTATTGGATCGTTCTTGTGTTATATGCCATGTTTAATTGTGTTTCTCATGCCTTTCTCTTGTTTTCTCTAGTTTGGATATTTTTGCCATTTTCCTGTGCTCCAGCCATTTCCATCTCCTCCATTCACCGGATCACTCAATTGTGTTTCTCTCTGCTCCAGTCGCTGCCATTACACACATTGGAATATTACCTCTACTCTCTCCCAGAGTCCTTCACTATCATCTTCTCCCACATCATCTCTGGGCTGATCCGTTGTTTGTGCTACTTCTCATTTATTAAACATTGTTATATTTTTACTCCTGTGTCTGGGTCCTATTTATCATGACAGTTCGACACAGATTGAACACATGCTAAAATCGGCTCGTTAGATCGGCGCCACCGAAGCAATGCCACCCTAGGTGCTCACCTATGTCACCTAATGGGTTGACCGCCCCTGAACCTATGTAATGTGAGTCAAGCTTCTCTTGAGTTGAACCTAAAAACCTATATATACTGTACATACACATAACCTCAAGCAAAACTTCAATGAAAAAGAAGAGATAGCAAAGAATTGGTCTTGGAAAAAAGTTCATGCTTATGTACAAGTAAAGAAAGTTTTGTCCAGTGTTTGCACAAAGAAGATGAAATCATTGATATGAAGAACAAAGCTGATGCTGAACCTGAATGCAATTCTTCTTTCCATCATCTCTATTTTATAATGATGGCTAGATCTTTTTTACCCTGTTGTAATTCCACTGTGTATGATTCTTATATCTAAGGGCATATTTTCACTTTGCCAGTTCATGTGTTTTTACTGATCAGATAGCTATTAGATCATAAAAAGACCAGGTGCAAATGCCCTAAGAAATGCATTCAAGGCGATTTCCAATCCGATCTCTCAAACCACTTCAGGGGGTGGTTTGAGATGCATTCCATTTGTAGCTCGGTCAAGTGTAAATGCATCTGGCTGTTCAAGACACATTTGTAAACTTTACTCCGCCCAAACAGCGCTACGTCAGCATTGGGAAAACAAATATAACAGCTGCTACCGAGTATTTGTGTAGGGCTCGCATCGCACAATAAATAACTAATTAAGACACAGATGCACGTTGTAGGAAAGACAGGAATTTTTTTCGTCATTTATTTAATGCAGATGGCTAGAGAAACTGAAACTAAACACTGGCAATGAGCACGGCTGATGTGCATGACACATCTTACCTATGAGAAGCCCAGAGGTGGGGAAATACTGTGCACCACACAAACAGAGACACATGCGCACTGTTCAAATTCAGTTGGAATCAAATAGTTAAATCACATCTTTTAAATATTCTGCCAGGCATTAGCATAATCACGGAAGTGAACTCCATGTTATTTGCATATAGTGCGGAAATTGATGATCAGATTTATATCCATTTGGCAGAGACGCATTGATTTGGCCAAGTGTAAATGGAATGTGCTTATTCAGTCGTATAGCAATCCGATCAGAAAAAACGCAAAGTGACCAATTGTAAATAGGCCCTAAGATGTAATTTGTTCTTTTGGATTACTGCTTCCATTTGTCATTGCCTGTCTTCCATTAAGACGAATGGAATTGGTGCATACTGCACAGTATGTACTGTACAGTGCCTATTTTTTTTTAATAATACTGTAAATGGTTTCATACTGTTTAGTAAGCAGTATACACCAATAAACATTTCAAACTGTATTATGCTACATTGTTGTAGCATACTTACTACATTGCGCTACAAGTGGCATCCAATTTTCATGAAACATTTCTTTTGGAAGATGTCATTTGGAAGTTATTGTATTTATTATGTAATGTTTCATTATAAAAAGTCTAGCTTACTTTATCAAAACAGATCTCTCTCATTAGATTCAAACAAGCATATTTTTGTTGTGGCACATCAAAAATGTCTTTTAAAATGTCTTGTATGACAGCATTTTTAACCGTTGTGGTTAAAAACAGTAAATTAAACCCCTAGCTGTAGAAAGTTGCAAAGAGACATAAATCAACCATAAATCAAACCAGTATTTCTGAGCAACAATAAAATGCCTTTTAATAAGGTGCTTAAAGGACTGAGACAAATGTTTCAGATCTCTCAGGACTTGTTTCCATCATCCAGAGAGGATATAAATTATTCTGTGTGTCGTTTCATTAGATTTAACTGAAGAAACAAAAATGCTTACTCTCATTTATCACTTTACACATCGCCCGGCTTTCAGTTAACTTGGCTCAATTTTAATAACAATACTCCAGTGAAAATTACTCACACCCTACACATGCAGCATGTTTTCAAGATCCATTTCATAGCACCTATAGTAAAAATCTATAGTTGTTGTATAGGCTATACATATCCTGTATATACACTACTGGTCAAAAGTTTTGAAACACTTAAATAGTTATAATTTTTTTTTCTTTTTTTTCACATTTAGAATAATAGTAAAGTCATCAAAACTATGGAAAAACATAAATGGAACAATGGGAATTATGTTGTGACAAAACAAAATCCAAAATAAATCAAAACTGTGTTATATTTTAGCATCTTCAAAGTAGTCACCCTTTGCCTAGAATTTGCAGACATGTACTCTTGACATTTTCTCAACCAACTTCTTGAGGTATCACCCTGGGATGCTTTTTAAACAGTATTGAAGGAGTTTCCATCTATGTTGGGCACTTATTGGCTGCTTTTCTTTATTATTTGGTCAAGTCATCAATTTAAAAAAAAAAAAAAAAAAAAAAAACTTTGTTTTTTTCTTTTTAATTAAATTTTAGTTTTATAATGAAATCAATAAATATGGTGGCACAATTATATTTTTGTCTACAAAACTAATTTCAAACATTTAAGTATACACCTTCAGATCAAAAGATTTTTAAGATCATGAGAAACATTTCAGTCAAGTGTTTCAAAACTTTTGACCGGTAGTGTATATATCGCTTTTTCTTCTTGGGCTACCTAAATTTGTTCAGTCAACATCAGTTATTTATTGTTATTTATTTGAAATTCTGGATGCAAACTTGCAGAAATTAGTGAAGAAATTATTTAATTATTTAAATTATGAAGTGGCTCTTTCAACAGGATAACAATCCAAAGCATTCCAGCCGTCTTTTGAAAGAATACTCTAGCAACAAATAAAATTAAGGTCCAAGAATGGTCCTCCCAGAGCCCTGAACTAAACCCTATAGTGCACCTATGGGATGTAATGAAGAAGAAAATGTCAGATTGTCAATGTTCTACTGTGGTGGCTGAAACCTGAAGGAAACTTTCACCACAGCTTTTACATAAAATTGTTGATTCTATGCCCAGATGTTTTCAAGAAGTTCTGCAAATGAAAGGATTGCAAACTAAAAACTAAAACACTTGTAATCTTTAATGAAGACATTATCAAGTGTCCAAATATTTTTGTCTTAATTTTAAACCATATATCTGTTGTTTTATAATCGTTGCACTCTTGTCAGTTGCTTTCAGGTGATGGGTTGCAATCAGAGATCTGAGGTAATATTTGAGGGCTTTAGGGCTTGTTTCCAGGGCTGTGGTCCAGCATCAGAGGATCATGAACCTGTGGCCACAAAGCGCTCTTTAGGGTTGAGGGAAACAGCACCCCTAGAGCAACCATGAGAATCTTGATCTTACAATAGCTCAGTGTGAGGAACAGAATTAAACTTTTGGTAACTTAAGAAAAAACTTACACTCTGTGAAGGCAGTCACATCTAATTCAGATATATATATATACAAACATTTACATGTCACAATCTGTCACAAGAAACGCGAGTGCGATGTGACATCACTAACATCACAGCTGCCGTAATGCTTTGTGACACCAAATCAGAGTTCGTGTGTGGAAATGAGGAGACGGGGAGCAGTGACACGCTTTAGGTAGGCTTTTATTTCCTTTGCCTCTGTGCACAGCGTATGCACTCTTTCTGTGCTTTTACTCAGCCCAATAACACTTTCAAAATGAACAAACTTCTTCACAACACTCAGTAGAATAAACATTCAATATCAACAGACACCAACCCAGTACACTCGACTCGTTCTCTCTCTCTGCTAACACTGTAATGACAAACAGCTGTTAGAAATCATGCCAGCCAGCTTGACGATCCACACCACTCCCTCTCTCCCGCAGACAGACAAACGACCACGCCCCCATCACCACACACTTGTTGAGGCACCAATTTTGAATCTCACTGTTTTGGCAGATGAGGATGCTGATTTCTGCTCGATTTCTTACTTTCATTTGGATCTGTTCCTCACACCCACCATCACACACAGCCTTGGAAGATCCGGAATACAGTGCACAAATAGCATGGTTTATTTTTATGATCATTTTTAAGTTGCTTTTCTAATTTTTTGATATGTGACTCTGACTTTCTGAAAACTCCCTTTGTGTCCCACAGAAGGCATACAATTTATTTGAAAATGTGTAATTCATTTCATTTTAAAATGTAGCCTTGATTAAAGTATTGAAATCCACTGAAAATGGTTGAATATGGCATCAAAGTGACATTTAAAATACGGCAAAGTTGTTTTAGGGATGTATCCTTATGTGTGTTGTTTTGGAAGAACTATTCCTTTAAGATGGAATATGAGAAAGAACATTGTCATATACCTGTATACAGTAGATGCACACACTGATTAAAAATAACTGTTTAGGTAGACATTCTTTGCTGTATTGTTTAATACTCATAGTACCCTGTTATGAAATAAAACATTTCTTACCTGTTTACTCTCTAGACCAAATCAAGCTGACAGTAGAGAGTTGATTATTATCACCAATTAGTAAATTGCAAAGCAGAGGTGGACTGGCATTTCTTCCAGGACTTTTGCTGTTGTAGCAGAATTGTGAGGGCTATGTTTTGGGGTAAGTTGTTTGCAGACTGAAATGAAAAGGCACCGCAAATAATGGTAATAACTAGGAAAGAAGGAAAATGACATTTCATTAAGTCTGCAGAATTTTAGATTTTAATGTGAATGCTCAAACTGGCCTGGACCAGTGAAGAAGACAGTCTCTGTTGGAGTAATGGACTCTGAGTGGTGAAGTCATTAAAGGTTAAGAAGTTTATGACAGTCTACACTTAAAGCATTTCCTAATATTGCAGACTTATTGAAATGTTAAGCTCTACAATGGTAGCCATTAATAATATTTGTTTATTATTTTAGGATTGCACAGCACATAAACATAACCTGTACAGTTCTGCCCACAGCAGCACAAGACATAGTATGGAGAAGATGACGGTACTCCACTGTATAACTGCAGCTGTCCTCAGCAATTTACTAAATGGTCTTTGCATTGAGCTCCTGTCAAATTTATTGACAATAAGAATTCTGGACTTGTTCGTTTTTTGTTTAATGCTCCTACGTGAGATCTAAATTGTACAACATAGTAGTCATTCAAAATCTGACATCATGAGTGTGTAGATAAGACAGATTATTTATATTATGAAAGAGAAATAACTTTTTTGTTCTTGTTCTGTATTCTGTGGAATGCAAAGCTTGCTTTCATTTCTAAGTGTACAGTATTTGTGAGGCCCACAAGGTAATCCACATTCAAGGCAGATTCAAACCATCGTCTGCAAATGGGCAGCTGAATCTAACAAACTTTTCTGACCCTCCTCTGTGAGCTTCTGACTTACTCTGAAGGCACTCTAGAAATCTCAGAAATGTCAGCATTTTTTTTTTAAATTACTTTACAAAAGAGGCTGTTGGTTGCATATTAGAGCATTCTGTGTCTACACAATCCTACTTTAACAACGGAAATTTCACTGTGTTGTTTGCTTCAAATGGTAGCAGGTTGCATTTCCACAGCACAGCTGTGTTCCTCATAGGTTGATCCAAAGGTTTGCATTAGCCACTGCTGAAGTGTTGCATAATTAATGGCTCAGCTGAATCAGTAAAGACATGGCGGGAGTATCAGTAAACGAGTGGTGCAGAACAGAGTGGACACATCGCTGAATAGGCCATTATTCACTTCTCATACGGTCTATTCTCAGAGGCGGTAAGATTATTTTTACTGAGGGGGCAGGCTGGGGCTAATTGTGCTTTCAGGAGGGGCAATGTGTCACGGTCCTGTCACTCTGTCAGTCTGGTTTTTGGTCTGACAGGACCGTGGCATTATCCGCCCATGTCTGTCTTTTGTGTAAGCGATCTTCAGTCTGTTGTGTTTCATGTTTGGAGTGTGGTGTCTGGGTGCTGACTTCCTGTCTAGATCGGTTTCGGTCTGTGTCGGGACCCAGACATTCATACTCCTTGTCCGTCTGTTATTAATGTGGGTACATCGTGCTTGTGTCATCTTGGATGTGTGCACTCATGTCAGTAATCTATGTCAGTCATTGTATCTGTCGCGTTGCGCTGCGCGCCCCTGTCACGAGCTGTCTTCATGTTGTGCTGAGGTTCGGTCACATTGGCAAGGTATCGGATGTGTGGCCGAACTCTCACACAAGTGTGCTCTCTCGTCTTGTTTGTCGATTGGCATGAGTGTATATCGCCTTGTTGTCTTGGCGATGTGTGCTCATGTAATTTGGATGTTTTGCCCTCTTGTGAGAACACTTGTTTCCATATCGCCGCTTGCTTCTCTGTCTTACGTCACACACCGCCTCCTTGTTTGTTCATTATTGTTTCATTAGTAACACCTGCCCTTTATTAACCTGCTTGATTTCTCTCCCTATTTTAGTCTCCTCGTGTGTGCTGTCCAGTGCCAGTTTGTCTTGTTCGCCAGTCAGTCCTATATGTTTTTCCTAGTGCTCCTGTCGTTCCTGATCCCTGTTCCTGGTCTCGGTCCAGTCGGTCCTGATTCCTCGTTCCCTTCTGCCCCAGCCTGAATTACCCTTTTGTCCCCTTCAGGGTTGTTTGTTTTCCCCCTCGTGGGAGTTTGTTTTATAAATAAAGTATTTTGGTTCATCTCTGGGTTTTGGTCCTCATCGTTGCAAAACGTGACACAATGTCCTATTATGCCCCAATCCCTTCCCGGATGGAAATAAAAACACCGTAAACTAGCTGAAAAATGTTTGTTGGCTTATTATACTTATTTTTATTATTATTATTATTCCCCAGCATGGAAGACATAATAATGGGGTATAATATGACCAGTCTTGGGTGTAATCTGATTACAAATTAATTAGTTACTGAAATCAAATTACATTATTAGTCAAAAAAGTAGTGTAACACATTAGAATTTAAATTCTTGTAATTAGATTTTAGTTTCTGACTTTCAATTAAGTTAATAACTTTTAAGTACATTACTTGGGTTACATGTACAGTGCCTTCATATAGTATTCAGACCCTTTAATGTTTTTCATGATTTTTGACAACTTTATTAAAAAGTACATTTATTAAAAAGAAAAAACTGAAATATCACATTAACATAAGTATTCAGACCCTTAACTCAGTACTTTGTTGAAACACCTTTGGCAGTGATTACAAATTCAGGTTTTTTTGGGTATGATGCGACAAGCTTTGCACACCTGGATTTGGGGATTTTATGCCATTCTTCTCTGTAGATCCTCTCAAGCTCTGTCAGGTTGGATGGGGACCGTCAGTGGACAGCCATTTTCTGGTCTCTCCAGAGATGTTAGACTGGGTTCAAGTCTGGGCTGTAGCTGGGCCACTCAAGGACATTCACAGAGTTGTCACTAAGCCACTTTTGTGTTGTCCTGGCTGTGTGCTTAGGGTCATTGTCCTGTTGGAAGGTGAACCTTCGGCCCATTCTATCACTACCATCTTACAGGACCTGAAGTGGGAGACCCACATTGACCTTCACCAGTTAAGGAAGTTCAACCTGCCACAGGTGTTGCTGATACAGTTCTACTCAGCAGTCATTGAGTCTGTCCTCTGCACTTCTATAACTGTCTGGTTTGGTTCAGCTATGAAATCGGATATCAGAAGACAACAAAGGACAGTTCGGACTGCTGAGAGGATTATTGGCTGCCCCCTGCCCTCCCTTCAAGAACTATACACTTCCAGAGTGAGGAAAAAGGCTGGAAAAATCACTCTGGACCCCACTCACCCTGTCCACTACCTTTTTGAATTGTTGCCTTCTGGCCGACGCTTCAGAGCTCTGAGCACCAGAACCGTCAGGCACAGGAACAGTTTTTTCCCTCAGGCTATCCATCTCATGAACAGTTAAAACTGCCCCATTGAGCAATAATTAATGTGCAATACACAGCTTAGTCTTTTTATATTATCCAACACATCCAAATCTCTTCTGCCATTACATT
This sequence comes from Myxocyprinus asiaticus, assembly GCF_019703515.2. Classification (NCBI taxonomy): domain Eukaryota; kingdom Metazoa; phylum Chordata; class Actinopteri; order Cypriniformes; family Catostomidae; genus Myxocyprinus; species Myxocyprinus asiaticus. The sequence continues at coordinate 16,964,605 of NC_059376.1, read as the reverse complement.
CCCTTGCACTGGATATAACTGATTTGTATTTAGATTTGCACTACGTATGTGTGTATGTATGTATGTATGTGTGTGTTTGTGTGTGTATGTATGTATGTATGTGTGTGTATGTATGTATGTATGTGTGTGTGTGTATATATATATATATATATATATATATATATATATATATATATATATATATTGTCTATTCCATATATACTTTTTCCTTTTCAATATTTCTTTCTTTTTTTTTTATTCAATTTGTAATTATTTTTAAGTCTTGTTGCTGTTTTGTATTGTTGTGTACTGGAAGCTCCTGTCACCAAGACAAATCCCTTGTATGTGTAAGCATACTTGGCAATAAAGTTCATTCTGATTCTGATTCTGATTCTGATACAGAGACAAAACATGAGGGCAGTTCACTTGTGTAATTCACTTGTGTGATTATCAGTTTGTAATGGATTACTATTTTTGAGCAACTAACACAACACTTGGACACTGCCCCTCCTAAAAGCACAACTGGCCCAGTCTAGCCCCCCATTATAAATGGTCTAGAACTAGAACTGATCAAAACCTTAGACTGATTTAAGATGTTTTTTCTACATGGTTGAACTTTTAATGTCCAATGTACATCAATCCACAGTTTTCCTAACCAAACACTGGGCAGAACAATGATGATTCTTATTGCTACTGGACTGTTTTCTGGTTCTTCCATACAAAGCAATTTAAAAAATCAGAACGAACAATCCAGACAGAAAACAACAGCCATTTTAAGGATTTGTTGCAGTAAAAATTAGTTCACTTGTGCAGCTGTTGGTTGTCACACCAACTCAAAATAGTTGATAATGTCAATGTAAACTTTGACAGATGAGGCACTGTCAAAAGATGGTCATCGCAACTCGGTATTGGCACTACGGAGCCACATGTTTTTATGTTCCCTATCTGTCACTCACTCGACGTTGTGTCGATGTAGTGACACTAGGGGTCATTCTTGGGCGCCCGAGACACCTCTGGTCTTTGATAAAAGGCCAATGAAAATTGGCGAGTGGTATTTGCATGCCACTCCCTTGGACATACGGGTATAAAAGGAGCTGGTATGCAACCACTCATTCAGATTTTCTCTTCGGAGCGGAACGGTCATGCTCACTGAGCTGAATTCCAACGACTGTTCATTCACCTCTGCTGGATCTGACGCCGCATTTCAGCGGCTTCTCCCCCCTTTGCACTGATGCAATGCAGAGAATGCCCCTGGGCACTTCGGCAGAAATAAAAGAGTATATTTCTCTAAAAGAGTATATTTCTCTAAAAGAGCGGCACACACGGAACGTCTTTTTAAAGAAGCATCTTTCTAAAGATGCTTTTCCAATTGTGTTATTCCTGATTACGCTCGTTATCTCTCGCCTTCTGACGGTCACGATCACTGTCTTTCGTGACTGGACACTGCTCACGCGGAGACAGCGTTCGTGGATGGTCATGTTCTCATTGCGAGGACATGTCCATGGCAACGTTGCGGTCGCGGCTCGCCTTCATAAGAAAGCAAGCCACCCCAGAGGCTCCCCGCCTCAGTCCTTTTACCCATGGGTATGAGGACAGCGCGGCTAGCACTGGGGGCGATTTGGGGACCCCAATGGGGCCGCCTCCGCCGGGTATCCCCCCGCAGACCTCCCATTCCCCAGCATACTCGTCTGCCCCGATTGGGCTTCCGGATGAGTCCACCGGCTCGTCTCAAGGTGAGTTTGACCTCTTATTCGGAGCCCGCGAAAGTGATGAGCTCTCGAGCGCAGAATCGGAGAGTGGGCTCGTCCAGTCGGAAGCCTCAGCTGGGCTCCTTCCTTTGGGGACGATTGCCCAGTCACAGGCTGATGCGGAGATGACGACATGCTTTCCCGGGCAGCCACGAGTGTCGGCTAGACGCCCCGCCCCCTTTCCTTTCTTCCTGGAAGTGCATGAAAAGCTGACAAGGTCGCGGGAGGCACTTTTTACTGCCCGGTCCCGATCTTTTAAGCTTCCACGCCCTCACTACCCTCGATGGTGGGGCAGCCAAGGGCTATTCGGCAATCCCCCGGTGAATAAAGTTGCTCGCGGTGCACCTATGCCCGCAAAGCGCCGCCACCTGGTGTGGGTGCCCAAAGCCCCCGTCCAAGGCCTGTAGGTTTACGTCGTCTCTGACGGCCAAGGCCTATGGTGCCGCTGGACAAGCCACCTCCGCCCTGTATGCCATGGCTCTCCTGCAAGTCCTAAAGGAACTGCACGAGGGTAGTTCCACCCCGGGATTGATGCAGGAACTGCGCTTGGCGACCAACCTCGTTCTCCGAGCAACGGAGGTTGTGGACCTCCTAGTGGTCCAGGAGTGCCACATTTGGCTCAACCTAGTCGAGACGGGCGAGGCCGACAAGACACGGTTCCTTGCTGCCCCCATTTCCCAGGTGGGCCTATTCGGCGACACCGTCGAGGACTTTGCCCATCAGTTCTTGATGGTGGAGCAGTAGACAGATGCTAGCCAGCATATCCTGCCCCGGCGTGGCTCAAGAGCCGCACCCCATCTACTCATCGCCAAGGGCATCCTCCTGTGGTGACTGCACCGGCTCCGCTGCAGCCCGCCGCTTCGGCCCGGCGTGGAGCCCACCGCAGGAAGCAGATGCCACCCATCTTGCGGCCGCCCAGAACCCATGAAAGGCTACAAATCCGCCCCCGATGTGATAGTCTCCACGAGTCACGAGGACAGGTCTCTTCCTCCCCCATCCCAGGCTGTTTCGAGGGTGGTCACAAGGAGCCAGGTAAGTGCTTCGATGTCCTTAGACTCAGCACAGCCACGACGTGGTGTGGCACCTCGAGCTCCGCCCCACCGCGAGGCCCCACCTGCCGGTACGTCCGATGACGTTGTCCCTTTGGTCCCCCTTGCGCGGAACTTGGACGCATGGCTTGTGCTTTCCAATCCGTTGCGAGGGCTGGTCCGGACCATCCGACTCGGCTACGCGATTCACTTCGCCGGGCGCCCGCCCAGGTTCAGCGGTGTCCACCTTGGTGAAGGACGAAAACGATGCTACCTTGCGCGGAGATCGCTACCCTCCTACAGAAGGGCATGATAGAACCTGTCCCTCCAGCCGAGATGAAGAAGGGGTTTTTCAACCCCTACCTCATCGTACCGAAAAAAAGGCGGTGGGTTGCGGCCAATCTTGGACCTGTGAGTATTGAACTAGGCTTTACACAGACTCCCGTTCAAGATGCTGACGAAAAAACGCATTCTGGTAAGTGTCTGGCATCAAGATTGGTTCGCGACGGTAGACCTGAATGATGCGTACTTCCACGTCTCGATCCTTCCTCGACATAGACCCTTCCTGCGGTTCGCGTTCGAGGGTCAGGCGTATCAGTACAAAGTCCTCCCTTTCGGCCTGTCCCTGTCTCCTTGCAGAGGCTGCCCTTGCCCCATTAAGGGAGGTGGGCATTCGCATTCTCAACTATCTCAATGACTGGCTAATCCTAGCTCACTCTCGAGACATGTTGACCGCACACAGGGACCTGGTGCTCTCACACCTCAGCCGACTAGGGCTTTGGGTCAAATGGGAAGCTCCTCCCAGTTCAGAGCATCTCTTTTCTCGGATTGGAGTTGGACTCAGTCTCCTTGACGGCACGCCTTACGAAGCGGCTGGCCTTACGGCTGGCCTGTTTGAAGGCGTTCAAACAGAGAACAGCGGTTCCACTGAAACTTTTTCAGAGGCTCCTGGGGCATATGGCGTCCTCGGCGGTGGCCACCCCGCTCTGGTTGATGCATATGAGGCTGCTTCAGCACTGGCTCCAGACTCGAGTCCCGAGATGGGCATGGCGCCACGGGACACATCGCGTGGCCATCACGCCAGTCTCTCATCGTCTTTTCAGCCCTTGGACCGACCTCTCATTTCTACGAGCAGGTGTTCCTTTAGAACTGGTCTCCAGGTGCGTTGTGGTCATGACAGACGCCTCAAAAACGGGCTAGGGCGCTGTTTTCAATGGGCACACAGCCGCCGGCCTCTGGAGAGGTCCGCGGCTGCATTGGCACAGCAACTGCCTCGAGTTGTTGGCAATTCTGCTTGCCCTGCGGAGGTTTCGGCCGTTGATCCAGGGCAAGCACGTGTTAGTTCAGACAGCACGACAACGGTAGCATATGTCAACCGCCAAGGCTGTCTGCGCTCTCATTGTATATCACAACTTGCCCGCCGTCTCCTCCTCTGGAGTCAGCAGCACTTTAAGTCGCTGCAAGCCACTCACATCCCGGGCAACCTCAACACTACGTGCACGGACGCGCTGTCACGACAGGTTACCCTCAGGGGAGAGTGGAGACTCCACCCTCAGGTGGTCCAGCTGACTTGGAGTCGATTTGACAGGCACAGGTGCACCTGTTCACCTCCCAAGAGTCCTCCCCACTGCCCGCTCTGGAATGCCCTGACTGAGATCCCCTCGGCATAAACACGCTGGCACACAGCTGACCCCCTGGCATGCGCAAATATGCGTTTTCCCCCAGTGAGCCTACTTGCACAGACCCTGTGCAAGGTCAGGGAGGATGAGGAGCAGGTCGTCCTGGTAGCACCCTACTGGCCCGCCCAGACGTGGTTCTCGGACCTCAAGCTCCTCGCGACAGCTCCCCCGGCAAATTCCCCTGAGGAAGGATCTTCTTTCTCAGGGACGGGGCACCATCTGGCACCTGTGCCCAGACCTCTGGAATCTCCATGTCTGGCCCCTGGACGGGACGTGGAAGACCTGCAGTGGTAGACACGATCAGTCAGGCTAGGGCCCCCTCTACGAGGCGCCTGTATGCTTTTAAGTGCCGTCTGTTCACTAAGTGGTGTTCTTCCCGTCGGGAAGACCCCCAGAGATGCGCAGTCGGATCAGTGCTTTCCTTCCTGCAGGAGAGGTTGGAAGGGAGGTTGTCCCCTTCCACCTTGAAGGTGTATGTTGCCGCCATAGCAGCACACCACGACACAGTCGACGGTAAGTCCTTAGGGAAGCATGACCTGATCATCAGGTTCCTAAGAGGCGCCAGGGGGCTGAATCCCTCCAGACCGTGCCTCGTTCCCTCATGGGACCTCTCTGTAGTTCTTCAGGGTCTACAGAGAGCCCCCTTTGAGCCTTTGCAGTCAGCCGAGCTTAAGGCACTCTCCTTGAAGACTTCCCTCCTGACTGCGCTCACTTCCATCAAGAGGGTAGATGACCTGCAAGCATTCTCTGTCAGTGAAACGTGCCTGGAGTTCAGTCCGGGATACTCTCACGTGATCCTGAGACCCCGACTGGGCTATGTGCCCAATGTTCCCACCACTCCTTTTAGGGACCAGGTGGTGAACCTGCAAGCGCTGCCCCAGGAGGAGGCAGACCCAGCCCTGTCGTTGCTGTGTCCGGTGCGCGCTTTACGCATCTATATGGATCGCACGCAGAGCTTTAGTATCTCTGAGCAGCTCTTTGTCTGCTTTGGTGCACAGCGGAAAGGAAGCGCTGTCTCCAACCAGAGGATCACCCACTGGCTCATTGACGCCATAACTATGGCATATGTCACCCAGGACATGCCGCCCCCGGTAGGGCTACAAGCCAAATCTACCAGGGGTGTAGCGGCTCCCTGGGCCCTGGCCAGGGGTGCCTCTCTAACAGACATTTGCAGAGCAGTGGGCTGGGCAACACCCAACACCTGTGCAAGGTTCTACAGCCTCCGGGTGGAACCGGTTTCGTCCCAGGTAGTGGCACGCAACACAAGCGGATAAGCCCGGGATATCTGGCTGGGTGTCTCGCTTGCACATAGCGCCTTCCACCTCCCTTGAAGCTGAAGACATGCGCCATTAATTCCCTGTAGTGTTCACAAACTTTGTTCCTTGGTTGACTTCCTCCGAGCCCTGTGGCAGTCGAGTTTTCGGAGAGACTTGCTCCCCCATTGGGCAGGATCTACCTTAAAGACTCTCCACATGGTTGGAAAGACCATGTGATGTATTTTTTCACTTAAATATCCCCCCTCTCTTTGGGCGAGGTGTGGTCTCCGCGGTGTCTTCCCCTTGGGAGGGACACCCCCAGACTAGACCTGGTGGCCCAGTCGGATAATCCTCCTTCTTTTTTAGGGAGTGGAAAAAAAGAAGGGGAAAAGAGGCCACGACTGGGTTGAGCCTGTCTCTATCTTTTGGGTAGTCGACTTGTCCCCAAAAAGGGCCGTTCGACACTCATAACTATGTTGGGGGAGGTTACGTGTCGACCTGGTGTGCTGGCTATGAGGCACACAGTAGTCTGCCCACCACACACCGCCAGTTCACATAACACAGTTCAGCCAATTGTGGCATTTCGTATAGGGACCCCTGTTGTCACTACATTGACACAACGTCGAGTGAGTGACAGATAGGGAACATCATGGTTACTTGTGTAACCTCCGTTCCCTGATGGAGGGAACGAGATGTTGTGTCCCTCCTGCCACAACGCTGAACTTCACGCTGAAATGGCCGGACCTTATATCGGCTCCTCAGCATAAAACCTGAATGAGTGGTTGCATACCAGCTCCTTTTATACCCGTATGTCCGGGGGAGTGTCATGCAAACTTGCCAATTTTCATTGGCCATTTATCAAAGACCAGAGGTGTCTCAGGCTCCCAAGATTGACCCCTAGTGTCACTACATCGACACAACTTCTCGTTCCCTCCATCAGGGAACGGAGTTTACACAAGTAACCATGACGTTTTTTTTTTTACATTTTTACAAATGTAATATTCTAAACATAACATTATCTGTTAAAAGCATACACTGAGTAAAATCATGGGAGACCGGAAAACAAAAACAGGCTTCCATTATGAATCGTGGGACATGACTGCATTTAAAAAAGGGTAGATATACAGACAGGTGTCTATATATCTGAGGTCCTGGGTGTTCTGGACCAAGTTTTCATTAAAGATATCTCTGTATTTTGCTGCATTCAGCTTTCCTTCATCCCTGACCAGTCCCCCAGTCCCTGCCGCTGAAAAACACCCCCACAACACGATGCTACCACCACCACGCTTCACCGTTGGCACAGTATTGCGCAAGTGATGAGCGGTGCCTGGTTTCCTCCAGACATGATGCTTGAAATTGGGGTCAAATAGTTCAATCTTCATTTCATCAGACCAGAAAATCTTGTTTCTTGGTCTGAGAGTACTTTAGGTGCTTTTTTTGCAAATTCCAAGCGGGCTTTCATGTGTCTTGCACTGAGGAGGGGCTTTATACAATAGCATGGGCAGCGCTAGGGCTTGGCTTACGGGGCTTAAGCCCCAATTGTTTTCCATTAAGCCCAGAATGTTTTTTTATTTTATTTATTTATTTATTTTTTTTTATCATATCACATATTATATATTGTAATATTTTAACAAGACATTTTAATATTAAGTAATATATTGTATACAGTATATGCATTAATGATACCTGTCTTTCTACAGTATCAACACCAAATAAGACCATAATCTATATAAAAGTAAACTATGCATGTGCTGTCTTGTTGGCAACTGCTTTCCTGCACTCATGTATGTGCGTGCATGCAAGACAAGCACTCGTGACATGGGACTGCGGCTTTCTGTGTCTGGTCAACATTCCTGTCTGTCTTGGTGAGATACTGGGAACTGTGTTGAGTTGGTCCATTCAGATGACAAGTACTATCTATTAAGATACATAACCCTGAAAACAAAGAATAATATATTCAGATTGAGGAATTTACAAACTTTAAGTCACAAGCAGGACATTTGCGTTTTTTGCAAAACTCTTTTATTAATTAGGACACGATGCCATGAACCTCGCAATCTCTGGCAAAACAAATTTTTTTTATTTTTTTTTATCATAAGCACCCATTTTAGCCTATTTACAGCCAGCTATTTTCTAGTACACAGTGTTAAAAGCACACAATTTCTGATCTTCGAGAGTATCTGAACCTGAAACAAAAGTAAGTGGGACCGGGACCTTTCAGTTTTAGTTTCAGTAATATTTAAAGATTTACTATATATAAATGATATACAAAACTAATTACAATTAACAAAACTAATTACAATTAAAAAGAAACCCCCTTATCTCACATCTTGTGGTGCTGCTCTCCCCTCAAGGTAAGTAATTTGTCACCCGTTCATTGTTTCTTGCCTGTGAAGTCTGGAGTTGATATATGTACATACTGTATATATATACAGTTGTGCTCAAAAGATTGCATACCCTGGCAAAAATTGTGAAATTTTGGCATTGATTTTGAAAATGACTGATCGTGCAAAAAAATCAGTCTTTTATTTAAGGATAGTGATCATATGAAGCCATTTATTATCACATAGTTGTTTGGCTCCTTTTTAAATCATAATGATAACAGAAATCACCCAAATGGCCCTGATCAAAAGTTTACATACCCTTGAATGTTTGACCTTGTTACAGACACACAAGGTGACACACACAGGTTTAAATGGCAATTAAAGGTTAATTTCCCACAACTGTGGCTTTTTAAATTGCAATTAGAGTCTGTGTATAAACAGTCAATGTGTTTGTTAGCTCTCACATGGATGCACTGAGCAGGCTAGATACTGAGCCATGGGGAGCAGAAAAGAACTGTCAAAAGACCTGTGTAACAAGGTAATGGAATTTTATAAAGACTGAAAAGGATGTAGAAAGATATCCAAAGCCTTGAAAAAGTGAAAAATTTGGGGATCTCTTGATACCAAGCCAAGGTCAGGTAGACCAAGAAAGATTTCAGCCACAAATGCCAGAAGAATTGTTCGGGATACAAAGAAAAACTCACAGGTAACCTCGGAAGAAATACAGGCTGCTCTGGAAAAAGACAGTGTGGTTGTTTCAAGGAGCACAATACTTGTTGACCCCTCTCCAAACATAGCGCTTATGGTTGTGAGCATAAAGCTCTATTTTGGTCTCGTCACTCCAAATTACAGTGTGCCAGAAGCTGTGAGGTGTGTCAAGGTGTTGTCGAGCATATTGTAACCGGGCTTTTTTCTGGCATTGGCTTCTTTCTGGCAACTCGACCGTGCAGCTCATTTTTGTTCAAGTATCGTCATATTGTGCTCCTTGAAACAAGGGTATGGGTATGTATATATATATTCAAGGGTATGTAAACTTTGATCAGGGCCATTTGGGTGATTTCTGTTACCATTATGATTTAAAAAGGAGCCAAACAACTATGTGATAATAAATGGCTTCATATGATCACTATCCTTAAATAAAAGACAGTTTTTTTGCATGATCACTCATATTTTCAAAATGAATGCCAAAATTTCACATTTTCTGCCAGGGTATGCAAACTTTTGAGCACAACTGTATATCTATATATCTATCATATATATATATATATATATATATATATATATATATATATATATATATATATATATTATTGGTGTTTGGACTGTCTATGATTTACTGTATGAAAGCACCAGGAGAAGTAACTATTTCTCATAAACTATTATGTCTCGTATAAAATATTTGAAAACTGTAGAAGAGTTGCAGTACAACATATCACATTTGAGCCTGCAATGATTTGATCACTACTAACAGAAAAAGGCATCAAGAAGTGTGATAACTCATAGGCACCTAGACAAATATGAAGGGATTATTTAAAAAGGTTGAAGAAGATTTACTCCTGGCAAAAATAAATAAATATAATAAGGCTGGAAAAACTCCTGATAATGAAATTCAACAAATTTGTTCCTGATTTCATCCCTGATCAGGCCCTCTTGCAGCAGCCTGTAATTGGATTGAGGAAGAGGGGCTGAATTCTGATTAATGAGAGTACTGGAGGTGTGTGTGTGCAGTCACAGAGGACAGGAAAACTTTGCTGATAGGGGAGGTAATGAGGAAGTAGCCCAGGCACATTTGCCTTATCTTACTGATGGTGCACTAAAATGGTGCTTAACCCTGGGATTGTGAATGTTTAATGAACAAATTAACACCTGGAGGTATACATAGACTGGTTCGTTAACTAATCTTATCCTTACCGCTACCATTCCACCTCATTAGAAATGGATTAATGTTGAGTCCGTGATTGACATTAAGAATTCAATAAAACATTATATGGCAAAACCGTGTTTTTTGTTAAGTTTGGTAAATTACAAAATATACAACAAAATGAATGCAAATTCAGTCAAACATATTACCAAAGTTGAGACTATGCTGTGATTAGGCCTGCTAACTGTCAGAAGATAAATTGTCCTAGTAATTGTGATGACTAATACTGTTAAAATTTCTAAGTGACTGTGACATGCATATATAGTATTTCAGTATTTACAGTGTATATTTGCATAATCGGCAGCTCCAGACTGAATCTGCGTCCACAGAAAACTCTTCTACAGAGTTCCGCTTCTGTGTAACAGTTCTGTGTGCGCAGATTCTGTCTGCAGCTGTCGATTATGCAAATTGGTTTGCGACATCTGTAATTCATAAAAGTTCTACATACTGTATTTCCCACCCCTTGCATGTTTGTTTATTAAATATTTTAGCTAATTTCATGATGCTTTCAATTACCATATAGAGTGTAGTACTCTCAGCTCAGTTTAAAATATTTTAAAGTTTAAATCCCTTCCGCAGATTTTCCCTAACATTTAAGCCACAATATGCAAAAATAAAAAAATCTTTACGGAACTGATAATCAGGGGTAAGTTCATTAAACAGTTATGTCATTTCTGTGTGTGGTATTTCAGTGCAAAAAGAGTAAGCATTTTCGTCACTTACCCCACAATCCATACAAGTCATTGTCATTCACAATTAACATCATGCGATCACCTTTCATAGAAAGCAATATTTGTTAGCATGTTTGCACAGTTAACTAATTTGCATAATTCCTTTAGTGACTCTAGTGCTAAAATAATGCGGAATGTACAAACGTGCAAATAAATGACACAGACGGTGCAATTCCTTCTGAATAAATTCCTCCCTTAGTGCTCAAAAATACACTATGTAATCAATAGAAGTATCTATCTTTATTTATCTTATCTGTTGGGTCAGTGAAATAATGTCTTGTCAGAGGCTTGTCACCACTAGCATGTCCGATAACCCTCTTGTTGTGTCGAGGTTATTAATCCAAGGGACAGAACTTCATCAGAGCTGGGGCCTGTCAGATATTGATTCCAGATTATTGAAGCCTAATAGGCTCCCCAAACTACAGTTGTACACCACATAAAAATCAGAGACTAAAGATAAATGAATTTTTCTTGTCAGTTTGGCAAAATCAAAATGTTTAATGATGTTGTGCTACAAAAAAAAAAAAAAAAAAAAAAAAAAAACACTTTATTGGTTGACAACAGCTCACAACATTTCAAAAATCTATATGCCAAACCTTACTTTGATTACATTGTGTGACAGCAGAATGAAGTCTTCAATCCAGCTAAGAAACCCTTCAACAGTATATTTTTAGACTGACTAACCATACAAATTTCATGAGGAGCACATTTGAACACCCTCTTGTTGACATGTATCTGTTTACCTAGACATCAATTTGTGTCAGTCAACATTTGAAAATGTTGTTTGAGAAATAGCATGAAGTCCTAGGTAATGAATGCCTCTTTTCTGAACAGTGAGCAAAACATTTCTTTAAAAAAATGCATCCGACAGTTGACATGAAAATGGAAAAAAGCTACAAGGAACTTTACATTTTAAAAGCTTTGTTGATTTTGAGAAAAGGCAACAGAGCCATCAGTCCAATCCAGGGGTGTCAAACTCATTTTGGGACATGGGCCTGATTGGACCAAGCGACATTGCTTGGTGGCCTAAGTTTATCTTTATAAATTATATGTACTGTGTGTAACATCCGAGGTTGTTACCCCTCTTACCAACCACCAGAGGGAGCCCTCTGCCAAATACTAACTCTGTACCTTTGGCTGATTTCTGGATTTTCTGCTTTTTTGGATACCCCTTTGTTTTGTTTGCCTTGTTGGACTGTCTTTTTAGTTTATTGGATTATACCGCCTGCATAACGACAATCTCTATATGCCTGCCGATTTGGATTGTTTGCTTGTGTTCTAATAAACTTCCAACACATGGATCCTAACACCATCTCCATGGCCAGTTCATTACAGAATACTTCGCCTATCATGGATCCAGCAGAAGTTTCACAGCTCCAGGCCGCATTCGCACACCAGTGTGAGGTATTAAGGGGTTACCAAGACCAGCTGAACAAACTACGAGCTGCCAATGAATGTTTGACACAATACATCCACTCACTGCCAGCTCCCCATGCTAATCCGGTGAGCTTTGCTCTCCCTGATAAGTTTGATGATTCTGCTGAAAAATGCTGGGGGTTTTTACAACAATGTAAGGTATTTTTTTCAAAATCAGCCTGAATCATTTGATCAAGATGCCAGGAAATGTTCTTTTTTGATGTCACTGCTTACCAGCAAAGCTCTCGATTGGCCCGCCACTGTTTGGGATAAAGATACTCAAATCTAAGTTTCATTTGATTACTTCGTTCAACACATCCACGAAGTCTTCGAGTATCCAGCGGGCGGTCAAGATATCTCTGTTCAGCTACTTCATCTACACCAGGGTCATCGATCAGCAGCAGATTATGCAGTTCTGTTCAGGACACTAGCGGCTCAGAGTGGGTGAATGATGTCGCTCTGAAGACTGTTTTCCATGAGGGGCTTAAGCTGAAACTCAGGACGGAACTAACCTGCAAGGTTGAAGGTATGAATCTTTCTGAATATATCACTATGGCCATCAAGATTGATAACCTGCTTCAGAATGCTTCATGGCCTCAGTTATGTTCCACCCCAGATTCTACAGTCTCAGTACAGGCTCAGACATCCACTGTATCACCTGAACCCATGCATGTTGCTCACACGTGTTCCATGGAGGAACACCAACGACAACGCAATGAAAACCTTTGCTTTTACTGTGGTTCACCAAGTCATCTCAGTGCTGCATGCCTACACAAGAAATCAAGGTTCCCTGAGTCAAGGCAGCACGTGAGTACTATGAACATTAAATCACCCATCTCACAATTTTCTCTTGCCTGTAGAGATCTCCATTGGTGATCATGTAAGAGGTGTTACAGCATTAGTGGATTCTGGGGCTGCTGTTAATCTCATTAATCAGGGGATTGTACAAGAACTCAACATACCCACCATTGAATGCTCTCCTAAGCTTAACATCACCACTGTGAATAACGCACCTGTTGGTACTGGCATAACCCAACAGACTGTTCCTATAACCATCAAGATTGGACTTTCATGTTGAAAATATTTCACTATATGTCATCAACTCACCCAATCATGCTCTTATCCTGGGTCATCCCTGGCTGGCCATCCACGACCCATCGATATCCTGGAACCAAGGTGAGCTCACACATTGGTCAAGTTTCTGTCATGAATTTTGTCTTCATGTTGCTGTTTCCAGGCTTTGCTTTATCACCAGTGTTTGAGAGCCCTAAATCACAGAAGGAGACCATGATTCCCAAGGAGTATGCAGAGTTCAGTGAAGTGTTTAGCAAGATTAAAGCTACACAACTTCCTCCTCATTGTCCATGGGACTGTTCCATTGAACTTCTGTCTAATACAGCTCCACCGAGAAGCAAGGCCTATGTATTGTCACGCCCCGAGACCCTCGCCATGGAGAGTTACATTGAGGAAGCCCTTGCCTCCGGGTACATCCGTCCCTCCACCTCCCCAGCTGCTGCAGGATTATTTTTCGTGGAGAAGGATGGAGGTCTACATCCCTGTATCGACTATCGAGGCCTGAACCCTGTCACCATAAAATATCTTTGCACATTTCCACTTATCCCCTCTGCCCTTGAACAACTCCGTGAAGCCAAGCTCTATACCAAACTGGATATAAGGAGTGCTTATAACCTCATCAGGATCCGAGAAGGGGATGAGTGGAAGACTGCATTCATCACCACCAGGTGGCACTATGAATATATGGTCATGCCGTATGGACTTGCCAAAGCCCCCTCGATTTTTCAGTCTTCCATCATCGAGATCTTCAGAGACTTACTGAATCATTGTGTGGTGGCTTACATTGACGACATCCTCATTTACTCACAAAACATGGAACAACATATCCAGCAGGATTCATCTCCCTCAAGTCAAGCTTCACAACTGCTCCAATACTGAAATATCCTGACCCCAATATTCCCTTCATCGTTGAGGTAGACGCTTCAGATTGTGGGATTGGAGCAGTCCTGTCACAACGTCACCAGGCAAGCTTTACCCTTGTGCCTTCTTCTCCAGAAAGTTGAACTCAGCTGAACGTAACTATGATGTGGGGAATAAGGAGTTACTTGCCATGAAAGCAGCACTCGAGGAATGCCGTCATTGGTTAGAGGGGGCAGTCCACCCATTCCAAGTTATCACCGACCACAAGAATCTTGAATATATCAAGGCAGCAAAGAGATTGAATCCACGCCAAGCCCGATGGTCATTGTTTTTCACCAGGTTCAATTTCACAGTCACTTACCGCCCTGGCAGCAAGAACAGCAAGGCAGATGCTCTTTCGTGCATACACGATCCACCTCCCCCCCAACCTCACCCTGGGTCCATCCTGCCACCATCTGTCATCATAGCACCGATTAGCCGGGACTTAATGGAAGAAATACAACGAGCACAACAGTGTGAACCATCACCACCTAACTGGCCCCCAACCAAGCACTACGTACCCCAAGCTCTACGTCAGAGGACGATCCCATAGGTCCATACTTCCTTGAGCACAGGACACCCTGGCATCCAAAGAACAATCACTCTGGTACATAATTCCTTCTGGTGGCCATCTGTGATTTCATGATGTGACTAATTATGTGAAGTCTTGCCAAGTGTGTGCCCAATCCAAGACCCCCAGAGAACTGCCCACGGGGATGCTTCAACCACTGCCCATACCTCAAAGACCATGGTCTCACCTGTCCATCGACTTCGTCACAGACCTGCCAAACTCCCATGGATACACTACCATTCTAGTAATCATTGACTGATTTTCCAAATCATGTAGACTTGTCCCTCTCAAGGGTTTACCCACTGCCATGGAAACAGCTAATGCTTTATTCCACCAAGTCTTTAGGGTCTACAGATTACCAGAGGACATCGTGTCCGATCGAGGTCCACAGTTCACGTCACAAGTTTGGCAGGCATTCTGCAAACAGCTGGACATTAATGTGAGTCTCACCTCTGGTTATCACCCTCAAGCCAATGGACAGGTGGAACATCTGAATCAAGATATTGGGCAGATACTTTCAAAGCTATTGTAGCCGTGAACAGGAGAAATAGAGTGACTTCCTGCCCTGGGCCGAATATGCACAGAACTCCCTCACCCATACTTCTATGGGTCTAACCCCCTTCCAATGCATGCTGGGCTACCAACCCCCGATGTTCCCTTGGTCAGGAGAACCTTCTACGGTGCCAGCGGTGGATGATTGGATTAGGCGAAGCGAGAAGGTGTGGGACAGCGCACATGTCCGTTTACAGCAAGCTGTCAGAGCTCAACGTTTCCAGGCTGACCGGCGGAGGCATCCCCATCCCAACTGTCAGCCGGGACCGAGGATCTGGTTGTCCACAAGGGATCTCAAGTTGCGGCTACCCTGCAGGAAGCTCAGTCCAAGGTATGTGGGTCCTTTCAGAATTATCCATCAAATAAACCCAGTTACTTACCGTTTAGAGCTTCCTGCAATTACCGTATCTCTCCTTCCATGTGTTCTTGCTGAAACCCGTCCACCCAGTGTCTGGCTCTGGAACCACGGATTCTGAGCCTCCACCTCCATTGGCGGTAGATGGAGCCCCAGCGTATATATTCTCAGAGAGATCATGGACTCAAGACGACGAGGGAGCCAGATGCAATACTTGGTGGACTGGAAGGGTTACGGACCAGAGGAGAGATCATGGGTAGCTGCCAAGGACATATTGGACCCGTCCCTGATCCAAGAATTTCATCATGCCCATCCTGATCATCCAGCACGACGACCAAGGGGACGTCCCAGCAGAAAAACACCAGGAGTTGTTTGTGGGGGGGGGGTGTTCTAGTTTGAGAAATAGACGCCTCACATGTCCTCAGCTGACAGCTTCATTGAATTCTACCCACTCATCACCAGTTTCATGTACAACAGTAAAGAAGACTCAGGGTGCAGGCCTAATGGGAAGAATTGCAAAGAAAAACCTCTTTTGAAAAACAAAAAGAAAGGTCAGAGTGGGCAACAGATAACTGGAAAAGAGTGTTATGGATCTTAACCCCATTGAGCTTTTGTGGGATCAGCTAGACTGTAAGGTGCGTGAGAAGTGCCCGACAAGACAGCCACACCTATGGCAAGGGTTGTGGGGTGAAATGACACCTGAGTATCTGGACAAACTGACAGCTCGAATGCCAAGGATCTACAAAGCTGTCATTGCTGCACATGGAGGATCTCTTTGAAGTAGTTTTCTGAAAAAATTTTTTTCAAACTGTAATAGTAATTTTTCATGTTATGAATGTCCTGAATATACATTGTGATCAGCTGAATGCCACTTTGGTGAATAAAAATAAAAGTACCAATTTCTTTCCATAAGAGCAAAATCTGTACATTATTCCAAACTTTTGGCTGCCTGTGTGTGTGTGTGTGTGTGTGTGTGTGTGTGTGTGTGTGTGTGTGTGTGTGTGTGTATATATATATATTAGGGGTGTAACGGTATGACATTTTCACGGTTTGATAACCGTCACAAAAATTACCATGGTATTACTGTAACATCTGAGGTTGTTACCCCTCCTACCAACCACCAGAGGGAGCCCTCTCCCAAATACTAACTCTGTACCGTTTCTTCTTTGGTGACTTCCTGTTTTGAACTATATAAATACCATGCTGTTCCATTGTTCACTGTGAAGTATTGCCAGTTTTCCCTGCCTTATCAAGTGTTTTTCCATTGCCATTGCTGATTGTTCTCTTGTTATGACCATTTCCCGTTTTCCTGGATTTACTGCCTTTTGGATACCCCTTTGTTTTGTTTGCCTTGTTGGACTGTCTTTTTGGTTTATTGGATTTTACCACCTGCTTAACAACTACCTCTATTTGCCTACTGATTTGGATTTGTTTGCTTGTGTACTTTAATAAACTTCCTGCACATGGATCCTAACACCGTCTCCATGGCCAGTTCGTTACAATTACGGTTTAGCAGTTCAATATTTGGTTATGAAATAGGCTATTTCTGATAAACACACAGATAAATATTTCAGTTATATCAATTCTTGAACTTTTTTTTTGGATTTCTTCAACTTAAATCCTTTAACTTTTGATCTTGAACATCAGGACACCCTCTTAATCTGACAAGGTAAAAACAAAAAAAACAAAAAATCACAAACCGGTAAACATTAATAAAAAATTTTTTGCCAACATGTGCAGTAGTCAGATTATTACAACTAAAAATATTGTTATAGTTATTTTATGATTTATGAAATTGAATTGTAATCATTTGGAATGATTATTGCCCAGGTTATCACTTAATGCATGCAAATGCATATTTTAAGTAATTTGTTGCATTTGTGATTTAGTTCAATTCTACAATACCTACTGAAAATATATTATTCATGTGCAGTTTATTTATTGCCATTTTGTCCAATACTGACAATTTCTGCCACAGTTTCACTGTCAAATTCTAGCATGCATATTGTCAATGTCAATTTCCTGAACACCAAAAGCCATGCATTTTGTAAACCCTACTTAGTACTATGTTTTACAAATAAAACATATTATTAGTATTATCAAACACATTTGCCTAAGTGCAGCGCAACAGTAGGCCAAAGAACAAACAGTTGGCACATCGTAAAGTTGAACGAGGTCTTAAATCCGTTTTTCTGCATTTGTGGATGTGACAGAAAGCATAAACATAACTTTAGCCTAACTAGTCATTACAAATCATGTAAAACTACATTGAATCTGGTGTTTTTATGAAACGGGCTATAATTTATTATCCTGTGTACTGTATTTCCACTTACATTGATCTCTGAAAATTCTGTGGGATGGTGCTCACGAAGATGGTGCTTATGGTTTGAAGTGTTTCCCGCCTGAGCCGATACTTTTTTGCAGCAAACTTTACATACTGGGTAGCCATCAGCATCAATGGTGCCTCATGGGTCTTTTACATAGCCAAGTAATCCCAGACAGCAGACTTAAACTTCTGTGGTGGTGGAAATAAAGGTTCAGGCTTGGACATGTCTGTATGTTGCGCTCATGCTGCGCTCCGCTTGTGCTGGACTTCTGTGCTCGTGATGCGCAGCGCTCTCAACACCTGCATGTCACCTTTAAAACTGAGTGACAGTCAAATGCAACATGAGGAAGGCGCAATTTAAAGATTTGTTTTATCAAGCCAAGTTTATATGATGCTGTGTAAATGTCACAGTTTCTA
This sequence comes from Myxocyprinus asiaticus, assembly GCF_019703515.2. Classification (NCBI taxonomy): domain Eukaryota; kingdom Metazoa; phylum Chordata; class Actinopteri; order Cypriniformes; family Catostomidae; genus Myxocyprinus; species Myxocyprinus asiaticus. Next base: position 16,946,328 of record NC_059376.1, on the reverse strand, counting down.
TCTTAATTAAACTGATTTGGATTTTAGGAAAGTTCTGAAAAAATCTGTATTTATCTTCATGCAATACCGTCAATGAGAAGATTTCAATGGTTATGATAACCATCCGTTTTAAAACCGAGGTATATTGTGAAACCTTGAAACTGTTATTTATAAGTTATTTAAAGGTAAATAATATATATATATATATATATATATATATATATATTCTTTAAATTTAAAGTCGCCTGCCACAGAAATAACCCACCATTGCGGATGAAATATCCACATTTGGCGGGTTGGTGGGTGCTAACTTTAAACTCTGAACAAAAGGAAAAACACTGAATTTACTAATTTCATTAACCAGAGGTTACGTCACAAATACACACACAATTAGTTGAAGGAAATCAAGCAACAATAATAACAAGAAAAAGGGAGAACTGACCGCGCTTTGGCTGGAGCTTTAGCCTCAATAAACCATCTGATACCGAACATAAATGGCAAGAAACTGAAATCTGCTTAAAATGAATAATAGTTCAGTAGACGGAAACAATGCAATAGTTATTACATCTAATATTTGTCCTTGGACCTGTCCATGTTGTCATTATTTCTGTGAGAGAAACTTAACTGTGGGAACGTGTGGCCATAGTACATTTGTCACCCTCAGACATGTGTGGCATTTGCTCAAACGCATGACTCTAACATAACATCATGCAAACTATAACATAGCTTCATGCAACACCACAAATTTACATGTTTATCTGTTCTGCTGTTGCTAATAAAATAATAGTATGAATACATCTTACCCAAGTTAAAGGCTAAATCAACATGTTTTCAAACATTACTTATTAATTTTTTCCATGAATCATCCTGCGGGCCGGAGATGACTCCTTGGCCCATATGTTTGACACCCCTGATCTAATCTGTCCTTTTATGTCTGTATCTGAAAATGTTCTGTCAAACCTAAAAAAAATCAGGTGGGATACAAACGTTCTCAAAACACATCAGAGTTTTAATTACGTTTTTACTGCTCACTTTATGAACATTTAGTTGGAGAAGAGATCCAAAATAACCTTTCGGTAAACTTAAATTAGCTGAATATTAAATTAAATCAGCGGAATAAATTATGTACATTACTTGGCTTTTTGTACAGTACATCAAATGTCAATAGAAGGGCAACAAACTAGGGGCTCTATTTTCGTGAACGCGCAAAGCGCAGCGCTACGCACAACAACCGTGCACAACGTCTTATCCAATTTTCGTGAGAGCGCTAATTCTAATCGCAATTTTTGTGCCAGCACAAAGCACAAGTGGCCATGGGTGGGAGTGTTTGCGCCATTTTGGGTATATGCATGCAGACTGTGTGTATTGTATGTTAATGAAGTGGCGCAAAGCGCAATTTGCTATTTTCCTGAGAAATAGGTCATTGCACTAAGACGTTTGAAAATCACATCTTAGCGCAAAGTTTAAACTCAGTTCTGCATTTGCAGTTTGATGATTTCACCAGCAGGTGGTAATAAATTTAATGTCCAAACTATAGTGTAACATGAAATTATGTCCCTGAGTTGTAGCCGTCTTATATGAAACTTGTGTGTAGGAATTAACATAGTTAAATAACTATTCATAATTATTTTATGAATTAAAATAATAATTACAAATTAAACTGTCCTTATTCTACATTATTATGTAAGGAAATGTATAATGGAATTAGTCGTGTTCGACAACCATTATCAGAAAGATAAATGACAAATAATTAGATTATTTGTCTGAATAAAATTCTCCACCATTAAAATCGTAATACAACATCTCGTTGTATCCGCTCACAATTTATATTGTAAGGAATTAGCTTTAATAAGGGAATTATGATTCATTCACTTATTGGAGTAATATTATTCTCATGGCTTTTTGAAAATAATATCACACATATTTTAGGTATAGCTTTGAAGTTAAATATTTTAAAAACAGGGATGAGATTATTTATCAAAATATACCACAGTCAAATTATCTTTGAATACAGACAAACTTTATTGCTATTCTAAACATAAACTAATCTAACACATACAACATGTAACAGGTTGGTGAGTAAAGTGACAGAATATGAAATAAATGATCAATACAGCTAAAATGAACTTTACAGTGTCTGTTGACAATGTCTTAAGAACCATTTATCCTTCTTTGAGTCCAAATCGATTTGCAATCGGATTACCCAAAGTATTCAGCTAATACACCAGCAATTTGAGCAAAAGTCTGGAGATGTACTTGCGTGTCATTGCGTTTCCTTGCTTTGCATTTCCTTGTGTTGCTTGGTTCTTTGGCATTTGAAGAAAGTTCGTTCCGTCAATGTCTTGGACTCGTCTCGTCTTGGTTATTGTCTGGATGGATGATGCTGGTGGGCTTTGAAGTGAGGCCTTCTGCAAGGAAGACTCGCGACTCCTGTTGGGTGTGTGAACTGTAGAGCAGAGAGTGAGAGTCTTCCTCTGGACTTTTGTGTCCTGAGTTTTCCTTGGACTCTACATGGCAGGGAGGAATAGGAAGAAGCAAGAGAGCCGAAGAGAGGAGACCAAGCGACGGTTCCAAGAGAGGATTCCAAGAGGGCGTTCTAAGAGAGGAGTTCAAGAGAGGATTTCCTGTTTTGGAAACATTTGAACTGAAATTGGCCGCACCCCAAAGGTGTCCTGAGCCAATCAGAAGTGCTTTTCCAAAGTCACATGGTCAACTGGTCTGTCCCTTTCAAAGTTAATTTACAATCCTTTTGTGGTGAATCCTTACATTTTTCCCGCTCAAAATAGTAAATGTTTAATCATGAACTTTTATATCTTGAAAACAGTGCAAGAGACATGACATTCATTGTCATTAACATTCTCTATGTAAACAAGCAAACATTTACATACTAAATGTGACATGCTTTCATGAATATTATACGTGTAAGTAACAAAACATGAAAATCCCTGGTTACAAATCATACTGGTTAATTCATTAGTTTTACAACATGTATAATACATTACACATTATGAGAAACCTGATTGTCGGGGTATATTATCAAGTTAAGCCTTGAATAGTTACGATTTTTAGTAGAATGAGATGAATCATACAATATTAAAGATTATAATCATCAATTTGTCAGTTATAAGTGATTACAAATCACTATATTTTAAAAGGTACATCAGGCTATAATCATTAATTTGTCAGTTATAAAAGTAATCACAGGTTATATAAAACATACATGATACATAAGATATATCTAAGGCAACTACTGGTGATTAATACAGCTTATTGGCAGCAATTTTGAGACCGTTGTCTATTAAAACCATGAGAGTGGAATTCATGCTGTCTCTGCTGAGCTAAGAGAGAATGTCTTTGGAATGTGCAGATGGGGAGAGGAGGTGTCCCGGGGGGAGAAACAAATGTCACTGTCTTAGGTCTATGTTGATTTCAGGCCTTGGAACTGTCTTGACAAGTCTCCATTTCCTGATATGGCCATGGATTTAAGCATTAAGGTCACAATGTGTTACTTGGCCATTTGGTCTTACAGAGGGTTTACGTTTGTGGAACAAAGAAGGATCTCCTTTATTGGTCAGCTCTGTCATTACAAACCCTAGTTTGAGATTAAGCAGGCATGGGAGGCATGGTCTCCTTCAGAAATTTAGGCTCCATGGATTATTTTTTATGGCTCTCTAATGGCTCGGTGGGGGATCTATCTGACCTGTGGAATGTGGTGTTGTGTTCATTTGATGGCTTTGTTCATGGATAATCCTACATGTGTTAAACTATCTATAGGTCATGGTTAATTTTTCAATTATTATTATTATGTTTAAATCTACAATTGTGGCTTCCGGATATGGCAGCCTATGAGTGAGACGCATTGCATTGTTGGCTTCCCTGAGGGGGTCGAGGGGAGAGACGCAGTCTCCTTTATGGAGGAATGGCTCTTTGAAATCCTTGGTGTAGATCAGGAGCGCCCTTTTGAAATCGAGCAAACTCACCGTACACTTCAGCGCTGGCCGGCAGAACACGAAAGACTGCGAGCCATAGAGATAAAGCTGCTCCGCTACAGACACAGTCACAATTATTAATGCGGCATGGGAGAAAAAAGAGCTTACATACAGCAACTCCAAAATTATGATCTTTCGGGATATGTCGCCGACCCTTTATAAGAAGAAGCAGGCATTTACTTCTCTTAGAAGACAGCTCTAAGATCATAAAATCACCTGTAGTATGCAGTACCCGGCCACATTGAGGGTGGATCTCCCTGAAGGCACACTATCATTCAGCTTGAAAGACACTGCTGAATCCTACCTGAAAACTCATCACCCGGCACTCCTGTCATCAGCAAGCTAGAAGTGAGTCTGTAGATAAAATACACCTTTGTAGTAACTACTGGACCTCTGAACTATTTGACTTTGATTAGCTGTCAGGATGGATTATACTAAAACTAATACTTGATTACCATTGGTTTATTTGTTTATTATGTCATTTGTGTTGGTTCTTATAAGGCATAAATGGCCCTTTTATGCTTGTACCCACTCTAAGTTTATCCTTTTCTTAGTTGTTCCTTTTTTTCTTTATATATACTGTATATACTCAATGACAAGTGTTTTTCTCCTCCTATAGCTCCCATTCAATGGGAGTTGCTATCCTGATTAATCGGAGGGTACCATTTGATGTGGAGCATGTGGTCAAATATAATTTGGGAAGATATATTATCCTAAAGGTGTTATTGCCTCTGAGAGTTTTACAATAGCGAATGTTTATGGCCCCAACCAAGATGAATCTCTTGAATAATCTTAAATGATTAAAAAAAAAAATCCTAAGGGTTTTATCACATTTGCTTATGGCAAGTTGTCCCAGTTAAGGGCTGAAGCTGTTTGTGGTGCTAAATCTAAGGGATTTGGAGTGCTCATTTGATGATGGAGAATGGGAAACAATTCATGAGAATGCTCAGACTCTATCTTTTAACAGCCATAATAAGCTGATTCAATTTGGTGTGATACACAGAGTATACTACACCCCAGAAAGACTACACACTTTTAAAAGTACCTATTAAGAGCTCTGTCCTTTATGCAAAGTGGGCACAGGGAGTCTTTTACATATGCTTTGGTCCTGTCCAGATTTGGAGACATACTGGAAAGGGGTCATGGAGAATATTGCCATAGTTATTGGTACTGACATGCCCCTGTAGACCAAGCTTATCCTGTTAGGGGACACATCGATACTCGGTGAACAATAGGGCATCAATCTTAGGTTTGTAAGGATGGCCCTTCTAGCAGCCATAAAATGTATAACGTTGAAGTGGAAGGCCCCTGAAACTCCCACCACCTCCATGTGGACAAAGGAAATATCCTCTAATGTACCACTTGAATAAATAACATTTCACTTGAAGAGAAGTCAAGACCTGTTTGAAAAATACTGGGGCAACTTCCTCTCTTTTCTGGGTATAACAACAGGGCAAAATTACATAAGTCACATCTAACTATATATCCTCTGTCTATTTATTTATGGTTTACTTTTGGCACTGTGGAGTGGGGGGTTGGGGATGTGTTGATTTTTTTTCTTTATGGGTTGTATGGGTGACATCTGTTCAGGTCAATTTTGTATGTTGTTTTGGCATTAAACTGTGGAACCCAATAAATAAAATTTTTAAATATATATATATATATATATATATATATATATATATATATATATATATATATATAATTTACCAATGTATTTATGGTCTAATTTGTAGGCCTAAAGGTATTTTTCCACCTGTTGTTGTAGAGTGATTTTTAAGTCACTGCAAAACAGGCCAGTGGAAGAAGTTGGAGAGGGTAAAATATTTGGAATTGGTAGGCTATTATTTTTTGACCACTTCATTATTTTGATTATATTTTCATTTTGTTTGAAGAGTAATTTCAATTTAGAAATATGTTTGTTAAATTTGTTTGTGTTTCAATAAATTAATTACATTTTTAAAAATCAAAATAGACCGGTAGAAGTGAAGTGTGTGCCGATAAAATCACTGCTAATACTAGCCATGATTTGTGTGTCAGTAGATGAAAATGATTAATAATACTTATGAAGCCAACATCCAAATTCTGATGAGAATCTCATTTTCCATGGTATAAAGGAGCATGTCACTGTCATAGAAATATGCCCAACTATCATCAAGGTGTAACATTGTGTCTAGGAGTGGAAGAGGAAGAGAGGAGACGCAGGAGTAGATTTTTTAAACCTTTTAATAATATTCGCAGGAGTGGAAACAAACGATAAAACTCAACATGCTAACATAACACACCAAAACACTTCATAAACTCAACGCAACACTTCAAGGACTGACAAATGATGAACAAAACTAGAGGGTATAACTAATGAGGGAATGGTAGGCAGGTGCGGGTGATGGTGAACAGATGGAAGTGATTAGGGCAGTGAACTATGGGAGATGTAGTCCAGTGGAAAACTTCAAAATAAGAGTCCTTGAAGACATGAGGGAGACAGACTTTAACATCCACCCCCCCCCCCTTAAAGTGTGTGTATTGGGAATCAACTCTTTGTTTACTGTTTACAGTGGTTCTGTAACTGCTGTTTACAACTGGTGTGCAATACTGTATCTTTCTCTGTGTATACTGTTTATATGGTATATATTATGTGCACTGCAGTTTCCCTTAGGGATTTAATAAAGAATTTTTCCATCTATGTGTCCAGTTAAATATGGTCCAAGCAAACAGTACAAGAACAATAATTTTGTTCTTTTCTGCACAGAACTTTTTTGCACCTAACAAGGGTCAACATGATCGTTTGGGAACTTTACACGCTGCTTCCGAATGATCATGTACTCTGATATCAACCCCATTATGCTGAATTACTGACAAGTGGCATCTCCCATCAGGCATTTTTGCATCAATTCAAATGTGTTTACCTTTTTTCTGTGGTGCAAGTAATTTTCTTGCCAAGGGTTCTGATCCCATGTAAACCAGGAAGTAATCACATTCACATAAAAAAAAAAGTGAGCATGATTTAAAGGTTGCATTTTCACTCTAGAATTACATTCATCCTCCACTGACGGTTCGGTATAGGGTTGGGGTTTGGGTTAGGAAGTAGGGTTAATAAAATATGCATCTCTATTGACTGTAATACATCATTTACAACTAAAACTTCAACTCATTTCTTGATATACAGATCTGGGCATTTTTAAAGAACTGTACATTGTTTCTCTCTTAGAGTTTGATCCTTAGGGTTTACAGGCTTCTTCCTTAGTGTATTTGTGTGCTAGAAATGTTCTGTAAAATCCTATGGAGTTTATCTTACACTACAGTTGTCTGGGATGTAAGGATGGGGGTCAACAATGTTGTTTTGTTTGTTTTGCTTGTAATAAATGCTCGTTCATGGTATCCACAGGTTTTCAGTGATTCCTGTGTGTGTTCCCTTTCCTTCTTACTGGACTGTATTTACTTGACTTGCATTTATAACAAAAATTCATATAATTATCCTGAGCAATACATCTGGGTTTGTGATGTGATTTTTTGTTTTATTTTATATTTAATTTGAGTAAAAGAGGATTTGATCCATATTTTTAAAAGAACATCAGCAAAGCCTATTGATTTCATATCATAGTTGTTTTGTGGGGAAAAAAGGGGGAAAGACATTGTCACACCTGCGCACACCTACAAAAACTGAAAATAAAATATGAGTTTCATTTAAAGATAGAAAAAAAGTAAAACAAACTGAGCAACAAGGCCTAGAGCTTCAAAAGGCATCTTCTTCTAAAATTACAAGGAGATAAATTTATTACAAAGAGATTATTATACAGGTGCATCTCAATAAATTAGAATGTCGTGGAAAAGTTTATTTTTTTCAGTAATTCAACTCAAATTGTGAAACTCGTATATTAAATAAATTCAATGCACACAGACTGAAGTAGTTTAAGTCTTTGGTTCTTTTAATTGTGATGATTTTGGCTCACATTTAACAAAAACCCACCAATTCACTATCTCAAAAAATTGGAATATGGTGACATGCCAATCAGCTAATCAACTCAAAACACCTGCAAAGGTTTCCTGAGCCTTCAAAATGGTCTCTCAGTTTGGTTCACTAGGCTACACAATCATGGGGAAGACTGCTGATCTGACAGTTGTCCAGAAGACAATCATTGACACCCTTCACAAGGAGGGTAAGCCACAAACATTCATTGCCAAAGAAGCTGGCTGTTCACAGAGTGCTGTATCCAAGCATGTTAAAAGAAAGTTGAGTGGAAGGAAAAAGTGTGGAAGAAAAAGATGCACAACCAACCAAGAGAACCGCAGCCTTATGATTGTCAAGCAAAATCGATTCAAGAATTTGGGTGAACTTCACAAGGAATGGACTGAGGCTGGGGTCAAGGCATCAAGAGCCACCACACACAGACATGTCAAGGAATTTGGCTACAGTTGTCGTATTCCTCTTGTTAAGCAACTCCTGAACCACAGACAACGTCAGAGGCGTCTTACCTGGGCTAAGGAGAAGAAGAACTGGACTGTTGCCCAGTGGTCCAAAGTCCTCTTTTCAGATGAGAGCAAGTTTTGTATTTCATTTGGAAACCAAGGTCCTAGAGTCTGGAGGAAGGGTGGAGAAGCTCATAGCCCAAGTTGCTTGAAGTCCAGTGTTAAGTTTCCACAGTCTGTGATGATTTGAGGTGCAATGTCATCTGCTGGTGTTGGTCCATTGTGTTTTTTGAAAACCAAAGTCACTGCACCCGTTTACCAAGACATTTTGGAGCACTTCATGCTTCCTTCTGCTGACCAGCTTTTTAAAGATGCTGATTTCATTTTCCAGCAGGATTTGGCACCTGCCCACACTGCCAAAAGCACCAAAAGTTGGTTAAATGACCATGGTGTTGGTGTGCTTGACTGGCCAGCAAACTCACCAGACCTGAACCCCATAGAGAATCTATGGGGTATTGTCAAGAGGAAAATGAGAAACAAGAGACCAAAAAAATGCAGATGAGCTGAAGGCCACTGTCAAAGAAACCTGGGCTTCCATACCACCTCAGCAGTGCCACAAACTGATCACCTCCATGCCACGCCGAAATGAGGCAGTAATTAAAGCAAAAGGAGCCCCTACCAAGTATTGAGTACATATACAGTAAATGAACATACTTTCCAGAAGGCCAACAATTCACTAAAAATGTTTTTTTTTATTGGTCTTATGATGTATTCTAATTTTTTGAGATAGTGAATTGGTGGGTTTTTGTTAAATGTGAGCCAAAATCATCACAATTAAAAGAACCAAAGACTTAAACTACTTCAGTCTGTGTGCACTGAATTTATTTAATACACGAGTTTCACAATTTGAGTTGAATTACTGAAATAAATGAACTTTTCCACGACATTCTAATTTATTGAGATGCACCTGTATTTCATTGGCCATGCACACACTTTCATTTAACAGTGTCCTCTGAGAAAATCATGACATATACTTGAAAAGTAATGGACACTTTTATCACAATATTGACCATGCAGGCTCCAATGATTTGCAATTTACATCGTTATCATATCAGAAGATCTCTTTGGGAAGATGAAGTGAGACCAAGTGTAGCAGATCGGATCCAAAACATTTTATACTGCTTTCAACTGTGATTTAAATTCAATATTATCATATAAAAGCAACAGTTGACCTTTTTACATTTTTCTTAAGATGAGTCAATAACATTGCTTTGAAAATCTGAGAGCCTGTCACAAAGCTAATGGCCAGCTAAAACCCTGTGGCTAAAAAAAATAAAATAAAAATGTATAAGAAAAAATCCATTGTGAGTTACAGATTGAGTGGTTCACTTATATATTGACTTTTTGAGCTTTGATAATCATTACATTTAGATATACAAAGAATCCATATGACTTTACTTTTATAAATCTCATCGTTCATTTAAAAAACAAATTTACCATTTAAAGAGGTATATCTCAGACAAAATTTCATAAATAACTGATAGAGTTCCACTATCACCTGCAGTGGTACCCTCACAAAAGATCTTGGAATTTCTGTTCTGACAAGTCTTCAGAGGGTTTGTAAAGATTTGTATGTCTGTAAAATTGAAAATTGTAAAATAATTTACATTTTAGATGCTGTCAAAATATTGATTTTGTGCATTTGAGTGTCTATCCGTGCATCTATTTTTTTTTAAATATCTGCAAATGAGATCACTCTGTACAATATCATTTAGTTTCTCTACAGTCCAGTATATGTGAGTACAGTGAGTGGGCTCTAAGCAGCAGGCTGTCAGAGAATGATGAGTTGCAGTCGGCTGGGTTTAGGGACTGGGATGAACAGGGCTGCAGTGCTGCGGCCAGCAGGAAAGTTCTGAAAAGGTTCATCATCATCAACAAGCTCTGCTCAAGATTAGAGGATCGATTGTTTCATCTCCTCTGTGGACTGGAGAGATAGATTCATCCTATGCTTTTCCACCTTTTCTACTTTCCTCCTCACTCTTTTTGATCTCATGCTGTGGACGAATTTCTCTCGCAGGCCTCTCAGAACCTGTGCACGCACACACTTTATCATCCTTTTTTATCACTCACTAAGCCAAAACTCTATAAGCTTATATTTTTCATTGTATTGGTAAGCTGTGGGTATGTTCTGGTGTTTGTACAATATGGAGACCCACAACAAGGGTAGATTGAATGTTCATGTATAGACAGCTGCAGAGGATCTCATTCATCGCAAGAAAGAGGATCTGATTCATCCCATTTTGTTTGTATTGCTTTATTGGCAGATGAACATCTAGCATTTACAGTAGATGATTATTATTGAGCTCCAAAATTCTAAGACTACATTAAAAGTCTGGGATTCAAAATGCTAGAATTTTTTTGAATTTTAAAACAAGGAATCATTGTGACATACATTGTTACATCCAAAAATGTATTATTTTTGTAAATCATTGATGGATGCTAACTTGTGTCACTCAATGCTTCTCAATCGGAAGGTTTCCGCCTCTGCGGTCACGCAACTAGTTTTCTGCCATTTTTTATTTTATAAATTCAGATATGCGCAAGGGATTGTGGGTGATTGAAGGCCACGAGGGATGCACTTGATGCATTATAATATGGCAAACGAAGGCTGCGAAACGAGATTGCCTTCCATGGGTCCTCCCAACTGAATCGGCCTTTGATGGTGCTTGATGATGTGGCAGCCAAGATACCCAGCCTAACTAGGCTGCAGCCTTCTGATTAAGAAGCACTGATAATTTTCATTTTTTGTCTTGTCCTTCTCTCTGTGGCTCCTCACACAGGGGGGTGTAAATTAGTGATCAAGTCGAGCCTCATCCTCGAGCCTCTCCTTTGTGCAGCAAGCCACATACCATTATTGTTGCTCTAACCTTAAGCTAGTTGTGAAGCTAAATTCTTTTATTTATTTATTTATTTTTATTTGTATTTTTTTTTATTTTATTTTTTTTATTAACTACGTAAGCTGTAGTTTGGCAGGTGCCATTTTGCTATTTTCTCATTTTTTGGCCAGTAAGGGAGTTAGTGTAAATTTAGGTTGTTTAATTGTTTTTTTTTTTTCTTTTTAGAGAGTAGACTTTACTCCCTATTAGGCAGAGGGCTTGTAAGTTGTTTTGGCCTTTCCCCATACTGAAGTTGTTACTTCCTTTTAATGACTCTTTGGCATTTGATTTATCCTATTTGTGAAATTAATACATTTGTTAAACCTTGAAACAGAGTTGTCTGAAGTGCTGGGATGGGAGACAAACCATCTCTCATTCTTTTATTTGTTATTCCTCCTCAACTATTTATACATACGTTTATATACTGTATATCCATATATATATATATATATATATATATATATATTATAAAATCTAACATACATTTTGCACTATGTCTTGGTCACTATTAATGCAAGCAAATCTGTGACATTGACCACGTTAACTAATTTGAACAAAAGGCCAGATTTCTTTGCATCCACTGCTTCTTAGGCAAAATGAATATTTTTTGAAGATAACTAAGTGTGTGACATATAGGCCTTGGTTATGGGTTTAACATGTACTGTACACAGCACCAGCAGTGATCAAATTGATGCCCTACACAGTGTGTGTGTGATGGGTGATCTGATATGGTGCAAGCTTTGTGACGATCATCTGTGTCCCAAGACTGCTATATGCCCTTGAATAACTTATAACATGCAAGGAAGGACAGCCGGTGGAGTTTCTGGTGACGCCCAGGATAAGATGGTGCCCCCCTAGGGAGTTGGTGTCCTACGCAGACTGCGTAATATGCATATAGGGAGTGGTGGTAATGACTGTACACTGTACACTTTACTCTGTTTTTGATGTGCAAGAAGAGGAGTCCAGCTTCAAAGCCTGGCACAACTGCACTGGTGAGCAAACATGTGAATCCAGCATGTGAACACGGTTACATGTGAGCTTATGAAATTAGGTAGTTGTTTTTTTTATTATTATTATTATTCCTTTAAATGATTCCTAAAATGTATTTCTGCTTCTTGGTTCATTTTAGATAAACCTAGATTTCAGTGGCTTAACTTGGATCTTAAAGGTCCCACTGCAAAACACTGAGAAAACAAAATGAAGAGAAAGACAGCAGATAATGCATCCCTCTTTAGTAAGAGTATAGCAAGAAGAAACCAGCTGACTCTGAGACATGGGAGAATGACAGGCAGGCTGAGATAGACAAGGTAAACCACTTATTATACACAGTTCATTATATTTCTAAGAATGTGTACTAACTAATTTTTCCCAATCTGATAAAGTGGAGATGCTTACATGGAGTTTCAAAAATAAGTTAAAGAACTGATTGACGGCACTCCTCTTAAAACCCTTTTATCAAAATGAAAGTAAGGTTCCTTATGATGACAGAATTTAAATTTTTGGGTGAACTATTCCATTTATTACAAACAAGGTAAATTCATTATAGATGATTATGTTGTGGGCACCTAAAACAGCCCAGTATATTAAGGTTGAACATATTTTCTGGTTTGTATAATGATTTGTTCAGTGCTACCCCAAAGTGATTGCTGGCCCCTGCCCGGCCACCCCTGTGTAAAATTCCTGGCTCTGCCACTGTTTTTCTTTTTTTTATCTTTTTTTTTTATTTTTTATTTTTTTTTACAAATTGTTATGCTGATAACATAATTTGTAAAGACAAAATTATTAAATTAGAAAAATGCAAAATAGAAGCATTTTTGCAAGTGGTCTCAGTCTCCAGCTGGTGTGCCATGTCAACAACTAAACAGATATGCACAATTTTAGATGGAGTAATTTCAAAGCTGTGTCACATTACTATTGCATGTCCGTAAAAAAAAAATAAAAAAATAAAAATACAAATTAAAAAAAATCCTGCAAAAAGTAGGTGCAGGTCTACAACACCTGCATATCACTTCAGCCTTTCCACCTAATACTTCAGAACTGAATCCGTTTAAGCCAAAACCGTTCACAGAAGACATCCAAGGACAATCCTTAAGGTTTATTGCAGGAAACAAATTCCTTAAGATGTTGCTGTCTGCACAGGTACAGGAGGACATTTCATGTCAAAATCAATTTTTTCCTATAGAAGGTATTTTGTGCATTCCAAAACCACAAGACATAAACAACAACAACAAAAACACTATGTATTAACAGCCCTTTTGGGAAGAGCTTGGCTATACTGTTAACTTTGTTTGAAAATATTGCAAATACATTGGGTAACCACCCTCCACTCCACCCTCCAAAACCCCTCTGTTTCTTGTTTGACACACAGACTCTCTCACACGTGCTTGCACCTATTCAGCATTGGGCTACATGTAGGAGTATGGCCCTATAATTCTGAATCAATTGATTGCCTAGTGTAAAGCCACCAATTAGAAATGAATAGGACCAAGGGCTCAAAGCCACTTGAATTCTAATGAAATTCTGAGAAATGTACTGTGTCGTGTTGTGTCGTAATTAAAAAGAACTGTGTGAGTGTGACTGCAGTGAGGAGCTTGGTGGTCCACAAGGACTCTGTTAATCAGAAGTGTCCTTCTCTGTGAATTCACAATAGATTGCATTGAATAACCACAGCAGGAGAAATTGATGGTGCTGAATCAACTGCAAAAGACTGCATTGTAGTCGAGCAATTTCTTAAATCTACATTTATAACTTACATGTATTACAACTTATGGACATACACAAGTACTAGATAGCACAAAATCACCACTCTTTACCCTGGATATGAGGAAATCTGATGATATTTTCATGCCGTAATGTTCCCATTTGTGAAAAAAAAAAAAAAAAAAAAACATTATTTTGCAAGATAAATAAGCAAAAGTTGATTTCCCTTCACAATAGTTATAAAACTGAGCTCATAAACTCACACTGTGTAGACCACATTTTCACAATGATTTTATAATTGTAATATATCACTGATTCAATACAATGACAAACCATGCATACTCTCAAAATGATGTGCTTTTCAATTTTCTAAGTTGCCATTTTTATAGTTGTCAATGTGTTTTTGTGAATGTATGTGGTGAAAGTGTGTAGCATTGTAATCTTTTGCACAAGGACAGCACAAGGACACTTATTCACAGTACAGTATAAATTATGTGTAAGTGAATTTTGGCATAGCAGGCAGTTAGCAGAACTAAACCAAAACCAGAAAGTGTTTATTTGAAATCATACTTCACCCTAAAACACTGAGCTGTAAAATGGACACAATTATAATATATCTAGTATTACTGACTGAACTTCATCATGAATGATTCCATTTAAACCTGGGCTGGCAGTGTTGCATTTGAGTGCTGGCAACAATAAGGCTGGTTAACACAAGCTCATTCATTACTACAACAACTACTGAATTAAACAGAAATGCATTTAGTTTTTCATTTGAACATTATGTTTTTTCTTTGTTCATTATCATGTTAAGACAAATTACCATGGTTGTAAATCAATCCGACTTAAATAAATTAAATAGGCCTAAAAATAAGAATGTGGTATTTTTCTTTTCTTTTTCTTTTCTTTTTTATATGAGTGGGCATTCACTGTTTTGCGTTGATTGCCATTTTCACAGTAACAACTTTTCAAATCAGTTTATTTCACTTCATGTTTGTAGATAGTGTACAGGTGTTAACTTGGGATTTCAGAGGTCCCCAAAAATGTGCAATACTTATTTATAATAAGACTTAAGACCATATGGAATATGTTGGTTCAGTGTGATATTATTCTTATAACGTATTATTACAATAATGTTTTATTAACATTTTCCAAACAAAGCCTTTTAAAGTATAAAGATAGAAATGCACTAAAGTAGCACCAATGTAACATTAAACGTGTTTAAAGTGGGAGGTTGACTACTTAAAAGAACTAGTCCGCATAGGTTGAGTATGTGTTGCAATGAGCATTACATCTCTTAAACTCTCATCCTCCACAATATCAGTCAGGCAGACTGTGGTTTTCCACTTTGCTACAGAAATCGTGAAGCTGCTTTGAACTCCACATGAAAAGTGCTTTCAGATAATGTCTCATTCTTCACTTCGTAATAGTTAAGGTTTGACATGTTTATGTGGTAATTAAATTGCACCTTACATAGGCTGCAAAGTACTTGATTTCTATGACAAGTCCCATCTGGGTTTGTTGTGCATCAAATATCATTAATAGGTCCTTTCTCCATCACTTAGTAATTTACACGTAATCGCTGTTGTCGCATGGTGTGTGTTTCAGTGTAATGACCCTGGGCGGACACATCGCAAATGTTCCGCCCTACTTCAAATAGTGTTTTGATCTCACACAGAACTTAATAAAATGTCAGAATCTATTGTCAAATTTGTAAATGCATTAATCCTGATTAAGAAAAATTACTGTGTTAAACGTATTAGTCACATGCGTTAACACATTAATTTTGACAGCTCTTAATGTTATTGCTAAAAACCCATTTAACTGTGGAGAAAATATATGGACTTTTTACTTGGTGACAAACATGCAACAGGGTCTGGAAGGGTGAACATTCCATTTGGCTTGTTTTCATTCTTTAATTAGAAATGTTAGATTAGCATTGCTTTTAGGTCAATTTTGTGACACAGTTGACCAAGATCTTTTTATTATGTAATGGTTAGATTGGTGTGAATGTGCCTTTTGATTACAACATCAAACTGCAGCAGAGCACACACCTAATGTTACAACAAACTATGAAATCTTTTCTTTTCATGTTGGATTGGAATCTTGCAGGTGCCTTGAACATAACCATAAAGACTTTGGAACAAGACATTTTTTGAAGCCTAGATCAATATTTGTTTCTAACTGGTGAGGGAGCTTTGAGTTCTGAAAGTTTGTATGTTGTCACATTATACTGATCACTTTCATTTCAAAAGATCAAAGGACATTTATGTTTTTCATGGTATATGTTTACTTAATAAAAGTACATTAAATGTGTTCATAAAATCAGCATTTTGTTTACAACTTTAACACAACAAAACAATGCATAAAGACACGCATGATAGTTACAGTAAATGTTGATGCAAAAATAGACATTCTATCAAAAACTTTAAGCAAAATGAAGAGCTCATTTTCTAGTGTAGGGCACTATAGTGCAGAAACCATAAGAGCAGTGCCATAAGAGAAGTGACATTCTGATGTACTTTATGCTGTTACAGCATAACACCTACTCAACTCTTGGTAACTCAAACTTTTTGCCTTCCCTGTCTTTTTAGGCAGCCTTTTTTCATTCAGTCAGCCATTTCACACAGACTCATTAATGTAATGGAGGGATACAATTCATAAATATTTGAAAGATATACGTTTTGACCTTTTTAGGCAACTCAACTTCCTACATCATTAATTAACTAATACACTCATATTTAAGAGAGTGCCAAAAATTGACTGATGCTGTGAATTGTTTTATACCATGTGGCCTCTGCAAATCATGCAAATTTCAATAGGCTTCATAATTCCCTTGGTAGAGGTTTTCCATCAGTTTAAATGCAGAACATTCATTAGTTGATTTTTATTTATTTATTTATTTATTTTATGGCACAGCTCGATATTGAGGGATGTCTGGCTCTCAATAAGCACTGGCTGTACACAGATGAAAAACAATCTGACAAAAGCAAAATATAGGTTTATCAGTTAAATTCATAAGGCAGTCCATATTATTGAATATTTCTTATTGGTCCAAAAGCAAAAGTGCTGATGGTGTTTTATTTTGATAAATGGACTACTTTACTAAAGCTCTATTACATAATTTCTATAAAAGGGATCAACTAATTTAGTTTCACCAGTGTATCAATGTTTTTTCATATACTTAACCTATCTGCAATGACGGTTGGTGGGCGATGTGGGCGGAACTTCCGGTTAAGCGTAAACAGTTGTTATGTTATGTACTAATGCAGCATTAAAAATGACAGAAACTTGAGAACAAATTATCACAGAATTATAGCGAGGCAATATTGTTCTTCCTCACCTATCTGTTAATGATTATGGATTATGGGATGATGGCCAATTATCACAAATAGAAGCATTTTAGTTATTTTGTTGAGTCTTTATCCATCGATGGAAGAACATGAGCAGACTAACCTGAAAAGCTATGTAGCCTATTATCGCCTTCACAGCTGTAAAGTTGGACATGTTTTGAGAACTGTAGATAATTATGTTTATGTTAAAGCATAAATTGAGTCTAGTCAGAACCTGAAGAGTTTGTTGTACCGAGATTATGTACTTACTGCAGATACAGGGGAGCTCAAGACAGCAGGATGCTCATATATTACAGGACTCAGGCGATGAATCAGAATCAGATTCAGAATGAGCTTTATTGCCAAGTATGCTTACACATACAAGGAATTTGTCTTGGTGACAGAAGCTTCCAGTGTACAACAACACAAAAACAATACAAAAACAGCAGCAAGACATAGATAATAATAATTAAAAAAAAATAAAAATAGTTATACACATACGTACATACACACACAGACACACACATACATACATACACACATACACATACGTAGTGCAATCTAATACAAATCTGTTATCTGTTATGTACAGTGCAAATACAAATCTGTTATGTACAGTGCAAATGTTTTTTGTTTTTTTTTCAGAAGAATGAAATGGCAGAAGAGGTTGGATATGTTGGATAAATATTTAAAAAAAGACTAAACTGTGTTTCGCACATAGTTATTGCTCAATGGGGCAATTTAACTGTTCATGAGATGGATAGCCTGAGGGAAAAAACTGTTCCTGTGCCTGATGGGTCTGGTGCATAGAGATCTGAAGCGCCAGTTCAAAAAGGTAATGGGCAGGGTGAGTGGGGTCCCGAGTGATTTTTCCATCCTTTTTTCTCACTCTGGAAGTGTACAGTTCTTGAATTGGGGGGGGGGGTCAGGGGGCAAACAAAAATCCTCTCAGCAGTCCGAATTGTTCTTTGTAGTCTTCAGATGTCTGATTTCGTAGCTGAACCAAACCAGAGAGTTACTGAAGTGCAGAGGACAGACTCAGTGACTGCTGAGTAGAACTGTATCAGCAGCGTCTGTGGCAGGTTGAACTTCCTCAGCTGGCAAAGGAAGTACAACCTCTGCTGGGCCTTTTTCACAATGGAGTCAATGTGTGTCTCCCTCTTCAGGTCCTGTGAGATGGTAGTGCCCAGGAACCTGAATGACTCCACTGCTGCCACAGTGCTGTTTAGAATGGTGAGGGGGCCTGTGTTGGGGTGTTCCTCCTAAAGTCCACAATCATCTCCACCGTTTTGAGTGTGTTCAGCTCAAGGTTGTTTTGACTACACCAGACAGCCAGCTGTTCAACCTCCCTTCTGTATGCAGACTCATCGTCATCTCAGATGAGGCCGATGGCAGTGGTGTCGTCTGCAAACTTCAGGAGCTTGACAGAGGGGTCCTTGGTGATGCAGTCTTTGGTATAGAGGGAGAAGAGTAGTGGGGAGAGCACACATCCCTGGTGGGCACTAGTGCTGATTGTACAGGTGCTGGAAGTGAGTTTCCCCTGTCTCACAAGCTGCTACCTGTCTGTCAGAAAGCTGGTAATCCACTGACAGATAGACATGGGAACAGAGAGTTGGTGTAATTTATTCTGGAGTATAGCTGGGATGATGGTGTTGAAAGCCGAACTGAAGTCCACAAAAAGGATCCTTGCATATGTCCCTGGTCTGTCTAGATGTTGCAATCCCATGTTGACTGCATCATCCACAGACCTGTTTGCTCGATAAGGAAATTGAAGGGGATCTAGAAAGGGTCCAGTGATGTTCTTCAGGTGGGCCAACACAGTCTCTCAAATGATTTCATGACCACTGTCATGAGACTGTCATGCTGCCGTTTTTCAAGTAAAATACAATTATTTGTAAGAGACGAATGTGTAGTAAGCTCATTGTACACAAAAGTCCAATGTTCTCTGTAAAGCAACTATAAAACAGTATGTATTATTAAAAGCACAGTACAAATAAATTGAATTGATACTGAATTAATGTCCACACTGTTTACCAAATCACCTTTTCCCCTTAAGAGAAGACATGCACATTCTGCAAAGACACTCAAAAGTAAGTGAACTGCAGGCAGGAAAAATGCAGGAAAGGGGGAAATCATAATTACAATTAATTTCAAACGTGATAAAACATCTCACTATTGTACATGTCTTATCTAATAATTATAGTCTTCACCTGTAGAATTTATCCATTTAGCATCACAGCATGAAAACTGTTGAAAACATCGTCTCTACTCACAGACAGTTCAGGAAAAACACTGTTCCTTTTTATACTCAGTAATAATGCCATTTCAAAACACGTGAAGCATTCACAAAGGCCAACGCTGAATAGAAATGAACAAACCCTCAAAATTTCTAATGAACTTTCAGCACATGTACACACACCTGTTAGCATAATAATGCTATTGATTATGTAATTCATTGCACTCCGTTTCTTGATATATATCGTAGCCGGACTGCAACAGTGTATAATATAAGTAATCCTCCCTGCAGACAAACAAATTATTCCAAGCTTTTTCAAACAGATGTTCATAAGTCAATTCTTCTGTAGGCAGCTGACGGAAGAAGCAACATCTGGGGCTGGAGCGCTTTACTTTGAAAGTGGTTTCTGATCTTAACATTACTGTTTTAGATATAACTTTAGTTTCGCATGATTATTAGGATAATTCTTTAACTGCACACATTGTCCGAGAAATTTTAAAGACATCTGTAGGGCTTTACTGGTTGTTTAGATCAGTGTTACTATCAGAAATAATTAATAATTATTTCTTTAGTTATTAATTAATATTTAAATTAATTAATTGAATCTAACTCATTAAAACCTCATATGGGGCTCCAGTAAATGTAGTGCGCTATGTTTAGGAGCGGGTTTGCTTGTTAGCAATAATTAATAATTATCAAAGATAATTATTAATTATTAAAATCAATAGAACATTGATGAGAATCAATGTTAGCTTTTTTAATCCTTTAAATCAACAATTATCAAAGATAATCATTAATGGTTAACATCGATGAAACATGAATTAAGATTAACACTAGCTTATTGATCATTCAAATTCAACAATCATCAAAGATAATTATCAATTATCAAAAATCAACAGAATATTAGTAAGGATTAACATTGACGGGGCACCACCCTGGAATCAGGGACTAGTAACCAGATAGTATAACAGTCTCAATATTAGATTGTTTTCTTAGGAAAATCGACATCCGAAGATTATCGATTTTCGGGAAATATAATATGAATAATTAATACAATGCAGTCAATAAACTTCCGACTTACAACTACAAACTAAACAGTGATATGATTAGATATGGAAATCAAAATAATCCTATAACACATGAGGGTGTGTGTGTGTGAGAGAGAGCGAGTGTGTGTGTGTGTGTGTGTGTGTAAGGAGGGATGCGCACAAAATGGCGGACGTGACTCATGGAGAGTATGTCACGCGAGACTTCCGGCCAGGGAATATGGGCGGAGTGAAACCAGTCAATGGTGTCTATCAGTTACCGCGTGTATCAGCTTGTACAATAGCTTAGGGACAAAGCTGAGCTTTAGCACGAAGCTATCTACGAGCCAAAAATGTGTGCCAGAATGTTTGTGAGGGGTCGTGCGTGTGTGTGTGTGTGTGTGGTTAGTACGAGAGAGAGAGAGAGAGAGAATTAAGTGACAGCCCCAAAGCCAATTTCACGATCGTGGGAGAGAAAGCAGCTGTTAGTTTATCACTCAGAGACGCGGTGGACGGCTCATAAACAGTCCCGCGTTCTTTGACTCTTTAATGAATAAACTCAGTTTGCCGGTCTCACCCGCGATGGCGAAAATGCACAACAGTCCAATTTGGTTGGACCACAATACAGCAAATCAAATTCGTGATAATTAATACCCTGAGTATTAATAATGAGCGGACATGGCGGTCCGTAAACTGTACAAGCAAAAACCTTGAAACACAAGAATAACACACTATAATATTCTATCTCTGCCCAGATGTAAACCTCTTACTTGAATCGCATGAGGATGCAGAATATGTGTTCATCCGTCCTTTAACTAAGACTCGGTTCCTCGAGGCTCGGGTGATGACGGGAGGCCGTTTCCTCACTCTGTCGGCAGGCGGTACGGCTGCTGATTCTCGGCGGGCTGGTGGAGAAATCAGAAATGTCGACTTGATTGAAGATGGAAGAGAAATCGGCTGATCGGCTGATCGTGCCTAGATTTAGGGCCGATCTTTTTTGCAGCACGCAGGGAATCACACATATACTGCTACTCTAATAAATGAGCGCTTGCTTAGCCCTTGAAGCATGACAGAGTGGCCTTTGGAGGGTGAGTTCTTGGCAATTCTAAGCATTCACAAATTTAAACTTTCAGACATGATGTAATTCATATAAATATTCAGTTTCGTTTTTAAAAATGTGTAAGAATTACACGTGTATGAATATTAAGTTGCCCATTTTCTAGAGTCATTACGGTAGTTATTCTGACTCGCTGCACTGTGAGCAGGAAGAGGATAAAGAGGATGCTAACGGGTATAAAAACAAATTAACCTACAAATAAACATGCAAATACAAATCTGAGTACACGTGACAATCAGATGCTGTGTGGAGCGATAGAGACTGTTTGAGCGATCATGAGCCCTTTCAGCTTCACTCTCTTCAAAATAAGCACTCTCAGTGTCAATCAAACATGCATGCTGTACAGGTGATCTCAATATCTCATCATCAGTCACTCATCTCTGCACTCTTCTGTGAGTATCCCAATTTAAATCAAATTAATGTTGGTCACAATACCACTAATCACAGCAGTTACATTTTAATGTAAACGGCACTGCATCTTCATGCATTCACTAAATATTAGTGTTACAGCAAAATGCCAAAGACAGAAAACAAATTATAGATATGAATGATTTCTCACTGGAGCAGTTTTAGAACTTGTAATTGATATGTCTTTCTTATTTTTTAACATTTGTCTACTGTGTGTGATGCTCTCATGGTTTTTATTGGTTGCCAGTATGTCACAATGACCTTTTGATATTGACAACAGAACTATTCATAACTGTTTTCAATACAAACAAATGTTAGCAATTCACAGTTAATGTCATATTAATGTAATTTTGGTAATACTTTATAAAAAAAAAATCATTTCTTTAACATAAGTTAATGCATTAGGCATCATGAACAAACAATTAACAATATATTTTTTACAGCATTTATTAATCATAATGTTAGTTAATAAAAATTAAATTGTCCATTGTTAGTTCATAGTGCATTAATGTTAACTAATACAACTTTTGATTTTAAAAATGTATTAGTTTATGTTGTAACTAACATTAAGTTCATTAGTTCATGTTAACTACAGTAATGTTGATAAATAATGTTAACAAATGGAAACTTTTTGTAAAGTGTTACCGTAATTTTACTGTGTGGGGCATAAACATACTGTATAACTGTGGCATATAACTTGCAAAAGTGTGGCAAAGGGCACTTTTTAAAAAATTGGTATCGGACAATCTTATTGTTAAAAAAATTGGAGATCAGTATCGTCCACAAATTTCCTGATCTGTGCACCACTGCATCTGATTATGGTATGCACAGACATTTACATTTCAGCAATGTTTGATTATCTGCTTTTTTAGTAGTTATTTTTTCAGAAGTATTTAACTCCACTAATGCAGTTCATAGAAATTTACAAGTGAATATTTAACAGTGGAAATATGGTTATATAACACAGTCATAAATGTGTTATTACAATATTACAATAAACCATTGTTTTGATCAATTATCATTTACGATTAGTTCAATCAGGAATGAGACAGCATGCTTTATTTTGACAGTTAGAAGTATTACAACCTAATATATATATATATATATATATATATATATATATATATATATATATATATATATATATATATATATATATATATAGGCTAATATAAATATTCCAAAACAAAATAAAAATGGTCTTTAAAGGAATAGTTCACCCAAAAATGAAAATTTGCTGATATTTGCTCACCCTCAGGCCATCCAAGATGTATCTGAGTTTCTTTCTTCATCAAAACAGACTTTTAGGATTTAATTTCAGGCCTCCTCCTCTAAACAATGCAAGTGAATGTCCTCCATTTTTTGATGGTCCAAAATGCATATTTAGGGTGCATCAAAATAATCCACAAGACTCCAGTCGACAAATAAAGTTCTTCTGAATGCAAACGATTGATTATTTTTAGAAACAAAACAATACTTATCTACTTTTTAACTACAAATGTTCGCTTCCGTACATCTCTGTGATGTGCGCTCATGAGAGGGATGACGTAAGCTCGTTGGTTTGGTCACGCGTCACGTGGAGGGGAGTCAGGAAGCGCACCATTGTTTACAAGAGAAATTTGTGCCGTTCACAAACCAAAACAGTCCAAAACAATTTCAAAACAATATAAAATAAATTAAAAATCATTTCCAAATAATAATAATAACAAAAAACAATGTAAACAATGACGCGCTTCTGACACGTCCTCCACATGATGCACGACTTTACCAACGAGCTTCCGTCATCCCTCTCATAAGCGCACGTCACAGAGATGTACGGAAGCGAACATTGATCATTTGATCTCATTGTAAAAACATTACTTTTCTGCAAAATCACTTTTACATGCCTCGTTCTGTGTATCGCTACAGTTTTCTGGTGAAATAAACTCTAGAGGTGTTACAATAGCAATGAGTTTTATTCACTTTTACACAAATCAGAAGATTAACAGCTCATAAACACTTATTTTTCACTCTGTTCCCTACACAATACTATTTTATTACATCAAAACACTTTTACTTTAACATGCATCATTTGAAAGACAATATATATTTAACACTTACATTACATAACATATACAAGCTTACTTGCACGTGACTAACTTGGGTGTTGCACTCTGAACTCAGAAAACCAGGGCTTGAGACCACCAAACTGTCATAGAAACGGCACAAAATAAAATGGCTGCTTCAGCTATTGCATTTTTCATCTCACATTTGCTTTAGGACACCATTAGTTAGTTTTAAGTGTCAGGAATGTCTATTTTGTTCACCTCACATTGGCTTTTATCACATATTTGTTAGGTTTAAATGTTGCATTTTTGGGTAAGGATGTCAGATTTGTTCATTTCAAAATAGAAAAAAAATTTCATCTCATATTTGCTTTTTAGGACACTATTGGTTAGGTTTCTGTTAAAGGTCAAGGTTAGGGACGCAGGTTTTACTCATTTAAAACTCCAAAGAGCATTAACCATAAACAACTCATCTTTTTGGGAGAACATTAAATTCACTTTTCGCGCCCCTCAGTGGACATTTAACCTTGAAACTGCAGCAATAATTATAATGAACCACATAATATCGTTTTGTAAAAATGTTGCCACCGTCACATAATTTTCATGAGATCAGGCTGACATTTATGCTGATGGACATACCAAGACACATTAACCCCACACATAAAAAGTCGTTGCAGTTCTATGGTAAGATGTCTACCAGGGTGTCCAGTGATGAACTGCCTGAATTTGAGAACATATTCTTCACTGCCTCAGGCACAATATTGCATCAGAATTTCAACCAAGAATATGTACACAGAGAAACACACAGACACATTGCAACTGCTCCCTAAAAAGCTGCAGCCTACCTATGCTTTGCATTCTTAGTGTAGGATGTGGAAAGGGCAGCAGTAAGCCCATAAATCATCAACTCAATAAACCGCCAGTACTGTCTCTGTGGAACCAGTCATTTTTCTGCATCATATACATGTAAACATCCACACACAAACAAACACACACATAGTCAGCTCTGTCTCACTGGATCCATTTGTTGTTGTATCAAGTATGCGCCTGCATATGGAAACATCTGGGACTAATCTTGTATGCAGCAATAGATTTTAATCATATGTGGGTGGTTGGGGAATATCTGGGTGTAAGGTTTTGCCTCCATTGTGGGCAAAAACTAACCTAAATGTTCCCACAGTGAGAGTAAAACCTCAAATCACCTACATTGGGGACCACAAGGAAAACGGCTTAATTAACATAACAAATAATGAGAGCATTTACAACAAAATGTTGATAACTGTCTAAAATTGGCAAGAATGCCGGTAAAGGTGTTTACATGCAGAGAAATTCAGGTACATGCAGAGAATGGGCAAAAATCTACAGATGTGCCAATCGATTTTTGTATAAACCGTTTATGGCATTTTCTTGATAAAAGAACACAGTTTAAGGTAATTACATGACTTACATGTTGTACATGACTTACAGATTATGCATGTAAAACTTTCAACGTCAAAATGAAAATGTAAAAATTCAGAAAAGTGTATGAGGGCCCCACAATGAGTATAAAACCTAAAATTATCTACATTGACTTCAATTGTTACATTTAGCTCAGTATTGTATAGAGGCAAGGTGTGTATGTGCCAATGGTTTCCACCATTATTCTACTGCTGAAAGACATTGTCAGACATTCAACAATTTCAACGGTGTCTTGTATGCTAAAGTTAACCAAAAAGGAGCATGACTTAAGAGAGAGGTGTAGAGAGGTTCAATCTCACAAAAAATATCCTCAATGAGCAGATTGTGCCACCTGTGACACTCAGTATAGATCATTCAAGAGCTTAATCTACTGTTATCATATGTAATGACATGTGGAATCAATGTGGAATTAATTGCAATTACATATGTTCACCATTATAGCTGATCATGTGATAATCTTACTGACCATGTAAGCCCTTTTTACAAACATAACTGTTTGTCACAGTGACAAAGGTTACATAAAGATAATGCCTTCATACAATTGGAGAGGTTTTATTCTAGATCATTTTCTGGAAACCTCACTCTCTTGGAGGTTAAAACATTAGTCCCAGGCATTTATTTTACCTGAAGTTCTATTAATAGGAGGTAATCAAGCGTTTAATTAAAAATTCAAATTTTGTGCCACCCTGAATCATCTAGTGGTTGTTGTTTTCCCTCCTCCCTTTGATTGAGCAGAGCAATGAGTAGGTTTTCTGTCCTTTCACATAAATTATTAATTGTGACTATCCCCAGAAAGGCCTGGAGTCAAATTTGGCTTGATCTTTAGGTAATTTGTTCCACTAGCAAAACCCATTTCCGCCTTAATCTCTCTAAAAACAACACAAACTATGTTCATTTTTGCTGTTAAATGATATTCATACTTCATTAGTATGATAATACCTTCTAATTTTAAAGCAAATATTTTAATGTTCTAATTCGAGAGTTATAGATTTATCATATCATATTTGCAGGACAACTAGGCATATTGTCAAACGAATGTTCTCCTGTACCTAAACTGGTAGAGTATGGTGATAGCAATGCCACAGGTTTGATTCTCAGGAAACACATGGGCACATGAGTTGATAAAATGTATAAACCAAATGCACTGCAAGTTGCTTTGGAAGTGTCTTTCAAATGCATTCATGTAAAATGTAACAAATGCACTCAGGCTACTGGATTCCTGAACTGAGCCAATGCAATGAAATGTGTTCCACTGCACAATGCTCAAGTGTTGACTTATAAAAATACAAAATGGCAAAGCTAATGTTCCCTGTTTTTTGTCTAGACTTTTATTTTGAAATTCTTGTTTAGTTCCCCATTCCTGTTTCCTGTTAGTTTTGTAGTCCTTTGTAGTTTAATTTTATGATTGGTTTTCCCCTGATTGTTTCCCCAGGTGTTACCTGTTCCCTTGTTTGCCCCTGTGTATTTAAGCCCTTGTTTTCCTTGTTTTCATTGTCAGTCTTCACATGTGTTGTCATGTTCTGTGCCTGGTTCCCTGTGTTTTGTTTTGTTTCGTTTCATTTTATTCTGAGTACTTTGTTTATCTTTTGTTTCATTAAAAGCTACATTTTGATCCGCATTCCTTGCCTGCCTCATCACAGAAAGACTGACCAAAAATGGATCTTGTGGCTGTCAGAGTTCTGCTCCTAAAGCAAGGGGACTGTCCAGTTGAGGATCACGTCCGTGAGTTTTTAGAGCTAGCGAATTTAGTGCACTATCCAGACCGCTCTCTGGTGGTTTTCTTCTGGACTGGTCTGAATAGTGCACTGAAGGAACTAATGCCTCCAGCTGATCCTCACTGGACAATCTATGAATATGTGGAGAAGGCCCTGGAACTTTGCGGTTCCCTTTACACAGTGGATTATGGCGGGAACCCCAGGCCAAAACCTGCATCTTCGGCTCCCTTGTCCAAGCCTTCCACGGCTCCCTTGTCCAAGCCTTCCACGGCTCCCTGCTCCAAGCCAACGCCCACGCCTGCCACAGCCAATGAGCCAGCGGCCACGCCTAAGTATGCTCCACACCATGTCACAGCCACGCCTGAGTCTGCTCCACGCCATTTCACAGCCAAGCCTTCCGCGACTCCTTGCTCCAAGCCTCTCGCAGCCCCTGTCTCGAAGCCTTCCATGGCCCGTCTACAAGTTGAATGATCTGCCACTGATGTCGGTGCATAGGGCCATGAAGACCCTACCTCACAAATTGTCAGCGCCCATGCCTGCTACGGCCAATGAGCCAGCCCCCACGCCTGAGTCTGCTCCATGCCATGTCACAGCCACGCCTGAGTCTGCTCCAATGTTCATGACCACAGAGGTCGTTCCCGAGTCTCTGCCCATGCTCACGACCACAGAGGTCGTTCCCGAGTCTCTGCCCATGCTCACAACCACAGAGGTCGTTCCCGAGTCTCTGCCCATGCTCACGACCACAGAGGTCATTCCCGAGTCTCTGCCCATGCTCACAACCACAGAGGTCGTTCCCGAGTCTCTGCCCATGCTTACGACCACAGAGGTCGTTCCCGAGTCTCTGCCCATGCTCACGACCACAGAGGTCGTTCCCGAGTCTCTGCCCGTGTTTACGACCACAGAGGTCGTTCCCGAGTCTCTGCCCGTGTTTACGACCACAGAGGTCGTTCCCGAGTGTCTGCCCATGCTCACGACCACAGAGGTCGTTCCCCGAGTGTTTGCCCATGCTCATGACCACAGATGTCGTTCCCGAGTGTCTGCCCGTGTTTACGACCACAGAGGTCGTTCCCGAGTGTCTGCCAGTGTTTACGACCACAGAGGTCGTTCCCAAGTCTCTGCCCTTGCTCACGACCACAGAGGTCGTTCCCGAGTCTCAGCCAGTGTTTACGACCACAGAGGTCATTCCCGAGTCTCTTCCCATGTTTGCGACCACGGAGGTCATTTCCTTGGCTTCGCCCCTCGAGCCTCCCACGGCTCCGCCTTCCATGGCTTCACCCCTCAAGCCTCTCCTGGCTCCGCCTGCCTTCATTGAGCCTCTCCTGGCTCCGCCCACAGAATCTTCCAAGGCTCTGCCCGCTCATCCAGAGACTCCTCCAGCGGCTCCATCTGCCTTACCAGAGACTCCTCCTCCAGCTGCTCCACCCCCTCATCCAGAGACTCCTCCAGCGGCTCCATCCGCCTTACCAGAGACTCCTCTTACAGCAGCTCCACTGCCTGACCCAGTCCCTGTCCTGCGGCCACCTCCCAGTCCTCCTGACCCTGTCTCGGCCCTGCGGCTGCCTCCCAGACCTCCTGACCCTGTCTCGGCCCTGCGGCTGCCTACCAGGACTCCTGACCCAGTCCCCACCTTGAGGTCATCTCCTTAGTCTCCTGTCCATCCGCCTGATGTGCTCTGGTCTCCTTGGTCTCCTGTCCACCCACCTGATCTGCTCTGGTCTCCTTTGTCTCCTAGCCAACCGCCTGATCTGCTCTGGTCTCCTTTGTCTTCTGGCCATCTGCCTGATCTGCTCTGGTCTCCTTGTTCCTCACTTCCACTGGCACTGCCTCGGCCCTCTGAACCTCTGGCTCCAGCTTGGTCCTCCTCCTGCTCCCCTTGCCCCTTGTGCCCCCTTGAACTGCCTGTTTCCCCTTTCCCCCCACACCCCATGGACTTTTTTTTTTTTTTTTTTTGTGGTGTGTCTGGAATCTGCTCCTTAAAGGAGGGCTCTGTCACATATTCCCTGTTTTTTGTCTAGACTTTTATTTTGAAATTCTTGTTTCGTTCCCTGTTTCCTGTTAGTTTTGTAGTTCTTTGTAGTTTCATTTTATGATTGGTTTTCCCCTAATTGTTTCCCCAGGTGTTCGCATGTGTTGTCATGTTCTGTGCCTGGTTCCCTGTGTTTTGTTTAATTTTATTCTGAGTACTTTTGTTTATCTTTTGTTTCATTAAAAGCTGCATTTATATCCTCATTCCTCGCCTTCCTTGTCACAGCTAATGTTAGTTTTGCAGTTGTCTGATTGTAAAAAATCTCTTAATTGCAGCTGCTTGCGTGAGGTCATATACACGTCATATAAAACGCCAAATAAACGTCATACACAAAAAACGAATTCGCTAAAAATAACTAATTACTTCTCAAATTTAATCAGATTACAGATTGTTTTGTTGGAAACGTATTCACATTACTAATTACTTTTAAGTTACTTTTTGATACACATTTCTACTAAATGAAATCAAAATAATGTCTATATTTCCTCCTTGTTCATTGTTGCATGCAAGTCATGCACTCAGTATCACACGTTTCTCGCTTACAATTACTCTTCAGTTGCCACATAAAAGCAAATGGACGTAAATAAGACCATAATTCATGCTTTAATTGTATTCTACATAAATATTACTATTTTAGAAATATGTGTAACCCTAGTAAGTACTAGTAAAAAACAGTAGGTTGACATTTATTTAGGAAAAATCGGTAAAACTGTGCTTAGCGAAATTTTAAACACTGACCCCAGTGACCTTCACGTGTGTGAAGATAGTTGTTTTCAGCTTTACAAGCTGTAATACAGTGAAGAGGAATGCATATTTTATAAACTGTACCCCCAAACCCTAAACCTAACCATCAGTGG
Source organism: Myxocyprinus asiaticus (assembly GCF_019703515.2). Classification (NCBI taxonomy): domain Eukaryota; kingdom Metazoa; phylum Chordata; class Actinopteri; order Cypriniformes; family Catostomidae; genus Myxocyprinus; species Myxocyprinus asiaticus. The sequence continues at coordinate 16,916,098 of NC_059376.1, read as the reverse complement.
AGTAAAAATGTCACCTCTGAATCCCACTTGTCATTGATTTCACGAACGCAGTTACTTCCTGGTTTCAACGTGGGATCTGAACCCATGTTCCACACGGTGCTGGCACAACATGCTTGCGGTCTCGCCACTAGGGAAGGTAAACACACTGGAGCAGATGCAAAAATGTCTGATAGGAGATGGTGCTTGTCAGTGAATTGGCATAATGTAGGGTACTGGAACTCTCAGAAACAACATGCTGATATCTCATGTGATCATGTTGACTAAAAGTCGTTAAATTTACTGAAAGTCAGAAACTGTATCTGGTTACAAGAATATAAAATGCAATGTCTTACACTACCACTTTTTACTTTAAAAGTAATAAGATATCTGTAATCGGATTACACTTAACACTATTCACAAGTCCAGTCTGATGATTTAAAATAAATTATCTCCAAGTAGAACATTGGAAATGTTCTTCAGTTTAATGGAATGCAGCATATGTCCTAGTTTGGAAAACAGGTCTTGCTCCATCATAAATAAGTTAAGATGGCCTTAAAAGCATGATTTGCAACATTATTGTTGAATCAAACCCTACAGCTGGCAGAAATAAAACATAAATTATCATTGACGTGCATGTTTTATTGTAATGTCAATGGAGGTGAGCCGTCTCCAGGACAAAATGTTATTTGTACAAGAGCTGGATATTTTTTATTGTAAAGATCTAGAGATAAAAACATAAGCCGCTTTCTAACCTCATGTCTCCAGCCACAAACAGGCCATCTTTGAGGGTATTGACAGAAGGATGAAATTTTGAGAAGAAAATCTTTTTTTAAAGTTTTAAAGATGAATATAGCAGAAATTAAAGAGGTACTGTAGTAGTAAGAGGATTCCCAAACCAATAGTAGAAGTGTTTGGGAACAGGGAAGTGTTTGGGAAACCTGTTTAATAATAGTCGTTATTTAAATTAAATGTGGAAATTCCAGTTGGTGACAACAGTGGAGCAGAAATTACATACTTCACCTTTAAATGAACAGAAAAAAAAAATAATAATTCGCTATTGGAGAAAATGGCAAACTACTTCATTGGCTAGCTTCATATAGGTTAAGGGATGGTTAGGGTTAGGGGTAAAGTTAATAGTGTAACAACAAATGTAATTAAATGCAAGTACTTTAAATGTAGTTACAATGCAACAACATGTATGTACATAATAAGTACATTGTATCAAATGGTTAAGTGCATAGTGGTTAAGGCCACCTAATATAAAGTGGGTCCAGATTTTTGGTACCCCACTGGCAAATTGTATTATAATTCTTTTATTTTATTTTATTTTATTTATTTTTTTTTTCGTGTTTTAAGTATGAACATCAAGTTTTGTTAAATTTCCCTAAAAATATGCATAACACTTTACCATAAGGTTCCATCTGTTAACATTAGTTAACAATATTAGTTAACATGAACTAACAATGAACAATATTTAAGAAGTTTTTAATCTTAGTTAATGTTAATTTCAACATATATCAATACATTTTTTAAATCAAAAGATCTATATGTTAACATTAATAAACGTACCATGAACTGACATGAACTAACAATGAACAATTGTATTTTTATTAACTAACATTAACAAAGATTATTAAATGCTGTAAACAATATATTGTTAAGTGTTTGTTTATGATACCTAATGCATTAACTAATGTTAATGAATAGAATCTGAACCTGTTGCAAAAATAAGACAGTATCTTTCCAAGTAAACCTTGTTTTAAGGATGTTTAGTTATTTTACTGGAAAATAACCAGTTTTGCAATGTTGTTGTTTTCACCAAGATTTATTGTTAACCCCTGTTAAAGAGAGATTTTCTGTAAAAGAGAACAGTTAATTTTGATGTTAGCAAATATGAATATATAATACTTTGGACATTTTCTCAATTGCCATCATAAAGTGGACTTATAATATCTGCACAGCAACTGACATTTTCTTTACCTAGATATGGTCCAAAGAGCCAGTTTTGTTAATTACATTTAATGCAGAAAGGGGAAAATGAAAAATCTTATCTTTTTAATAGTAATTAGACTTCCAGTCTCGTCTCTTTGCCTATTGTGGCCAGTTTGATTAATATTTTTTTGAAGTACGAAGCTGAACAATGTTTGGCTGAATCTATTGACTTTTATTGGTATCTCCATTTCCCATTGTGTGTCTGCTCTTCAATGCACCTTCTTATAACATATTCATATTGTGGTTTGTATTCAGATGAGACACTGTTTAAATAATTTCATTTTACAGGTGTATGCTCAGCGAGGTTGGAGTCAAGTAATATTCCTTTTTATTATTTTCCACACAGAGTGCCATTTGTTATGGATCTTGGAAAGGCCCACTAATGTTAAGTAAAGCAAGACACAATATGTTGATCCTTTGAAAATATATGCATGGATGAGACATGGGTCCTTCCAGTTTCCATCTTGTGAGGCAATGTTATTGAATGGCTCAAACAGGTTTTAGGAATCATCTCTTGTTGGAGGATTGAATTGATTGTCCTTGATGTGTAGAAATGTGTGAAGAGTAAAAAATTTTCCGCTTTTTCAGAAGATACCTTTTGTTCGCTGAGGCCGATTGGTTGTTTATCCTTATGTTAGGATTCTTCAATAGATGACTGTTTTGTTTCTGACATTGTTTACCTCTCAGTATAGCTGCCCCATCCTTCCTGTCCCCATTTTGTCCACTGCTGAAAAGAGCACTGGTCTAATCTGGTCTTTTCAACAGGGAAAAACTGGTTTATGTTGGTCCAGTCTGGTTTCTGCTGGTTTGATGCTGGTCTAGCATGTAGTTTTCCTGTTCACCAGTATACTGTATAGCTGCTGAAGCTGATCGACCAGCATGTTTTTTTTCTGGTGATGTTGGTTGATTAAGGAAGGACAGCTTTTTTTTTTTTTCTTTACATAAGGGTTGACAAAGTTTGTAGCTAAGATGATGTGTGTTGGAATTGGAGGAGCTTAAGATTTGTGACCAAATAAGACCTCTGTAATGACCGTACCTGCAAATCTTTGTGTAAACTAAAAGAAACAGCTGAAAAGATCCCTACTTATCCTGCTATATCCCATCACTAAGTCAGGCTTTGGCTCATCTAATTAGTGTGTCAAGCGTTACCTGTGAGACGGCACTGTAGACTCATAATATGCTCTCGGCACATCAATAATCTTGAAATAATGAGATTTTCTTTTTCAAATGTAAATTAAACCATATTTTGTTTAAAGATTGACTGGTAGGTAAACAGAAAACTGTTTGCTCTCTTTATGTTAAGACAGGGCACTGTAAGCAAATGTCACCCAAATCACAACAGCAAATGGAAGCTTACAGTAGTTCCAGAAAGTCCAGAAGATTAAGTAGAAAACCTTAGTTGTAACATTTGATTTTCATGATGACTTTTGAACCCCACTATATTTGGTGAGGACTGTCTACAATGCAATGTGAATTTAAGTCATGGGGAGTGGTATTATGTAAATATAGCGATTTTCTCCAGATATTTTTAAATATGCCACCCATGCTTTCACTCCTCCATCATTTTTCCGACAAATATTTTGAATTTTGTTCAGCAGATAGACACTCTGGGGTTGAAGAACCAACCAACGGCAAGAATAAGTTGAGTTTGTGTTTGTCGAAAATTACAAATTAGCATGCTGCTGCCTATTAAGCTCCCCTCTGCCTTTGTCTCTCGGGGATTCTAATCCAGCATTTGAAATTCACAGCCATTTATACCGATCCCAACAGAAAGAGAGCCGGATGGAGGTGGGAGAGGCAGCCAGGCCCAGCAGAACAAATTAAGCTGGAACCAAAGCAAAAACCAACAAAGGCTGGGGGAATATACTATATAATACAGCAAAAAAAAAAAAAAAAAAAAACATCTCATCAGGCTCCACTGCAACAGTCATGCTTATAATACAGCCTCTGCAGCCTGGTAATTCAGAATGTATGCTGTTTTTCAGTATCTGCCACCGTGGGAACACTTAACATTTACAAATTGATGAAGGGGCCTACGTTTGCTACAAGATCACTTTTGATCTGATTCCAGATGTTACTGACAAAAAGTACTTTTTTTCTAAATTACTGTCAAATAGTGGGCCCTATTTTAAAAGTGCTAGTGCTAAGCACAGCACTATGCGATAATTCATACGTGCAAAATCAATGGGCATGGCCATTATGTTTTGGTATTTTCGTGCATGCATGCGCTAAGTCTAGGCGCAAGTGGGTTTGACGAAATTCCGTGTGCAAATCATTAAGGTCTGGGTCAAGTGCAATTTAATTCTTAGGTTCTTCTCCGGCACCATCTGCATCCTATTATATAGACCATTCCCTGTCAAGCACCATCAATATAAACAAAGACAGCACATTCATAAGTTGATAGTGTAAAATGGGCTGTATGCAATGAATTAGAAGAATAGAAATGTGGACTAATGTTCTTTTGTGCATTAAATGCATTCTTGTTGAATGTCAGGCATATTTCTATGACACTGATATGCTCCTTTTTTATGCATGGAATGTTGCTGTCATCAGGACTTGAATGTAGGCTCTATTCAATTATAGAGAATGTAAGAATTAATAATCATATTGATCAAGTGACACACAAATCATAGCTAGTACAGTGATTGTATCTGCCTTTTAGGTTAGGCTGTGGATTTTTGCACGCACTTCTCTTTAAAAATTAAATTCATTTATTGAAAAAAAAAAAAAAAAATTAACCAGAACTATTTCTAAAGTCAAATTACACTTCAAACAAGTGGTCAAAAAAAAATCATACATAACCACCTTCCGTAATATCCAAACATGTTACCCTTTCCAGCTTCTTTCATCAGTTCCTTTTATGAAACAGGTGAAGAAAAAAAATATAAATACAAATTAGATAATAAATACAATTGTAACTATAAACATTATAATAATAATTGAAAAATAAGTATGAACATGAACTTTATTACCACCTGCTGGTGAAATCTCCAAACTGCAAATGCAGGAACTGAGTTTAGACTTTGTGCTGAAAGCAGATGTGCCACTGAAAGGTCTGCAACCTATTTATCAGGAAATTAGCTAATTGTGCTCTGTGCCACTTCATTAACATACAATACACCCACAGTTTGTGCGCATACACACACAGATAGCGCAAACAATCCCACCCATGGTCACTGTGCTTTTCGCTGCCACGAAAATGTAGTGCTCTCACAAAAAATACGTAGATAAGACGTTGCACATGGTTGCACCAAGCACGGTCATCAAAATTGAGCCTAGTGGAAGCAAAGAAATCTGACCTTTTGTAATAAGTAGTCAACATTGTCAGTGTCACGAATTTGCTTATTTGAATAATAATCAAGAAATAGTACAGCATCTTAAATATTTTTTCTTCATTTTACATCGGGATATGTCTTTGTTTTACATTTTTCAAATGGTTTCAGTTAGATTCTGAGTGCACCTTTAAGAATGCTTTTTACCATTTAAATTCATGAGTATTCACGCAAGCACTGTTTTAGCTTAACAATGGTGCACACAAGTTCTTGTGTGCGCACACAAGCCACTGTGAATGCGGAACAGATATCAAGATTTTCATTGAAAATTTAATTTTGAGTTGTTTCTCACCAAAACCTATTGTACACTTTCAGAAAACCTCTGCCATTCTATTGAAAAGATGGCCTGTGATATTAATTAAAACATCTCCTTTTGTGTTCAGCATAAGAAAGAAAGTCATGTGGGTTTGTGGGAGACTAAATTACAATTTATATATATATATATATATATATATAATATATTACAGCTTTTAGCTGTATGTAAACTGATGCAAAGGCAGAACCAACATCAGTTACTTTAGTCGAGACTGCTGTCATTCTTGGTGCTTGGTGCTTGTGAACTGATGGTTCCCCACACAAATTGTTCAGACAGAGGAGTTTAATTTGCATTAGGGCCAGACTGAAACTGGGAGCCAAACAAAATGGAAGATTGTGAGACTTCGGGATGGTTAAACAAGGCCATAAAATACCTATTTGTGTTTGTCATTTTCTCTTTTAGATTGCAGCCTTGAAATCGATATGTGCCACATGGGATGTATTAACTTTAAATAGATAAAATTGGTGATGTTACTATCACACAATTTCCAAGACATTATCTAGTCCATAATAATACACAGTACATACAACACAGTACAGATGAGGTCCTGGTTTGTAATGGAAAACAGCAGTGACCTATTTCTGTTCTTCATACTCCATGCCTGAAAATGGTCAAATATAGAGATACAGCCAAAATAAACTGACAATGCCTTACACAGAATGACTAAGCCAGGAAGTAATGGATAGGCACCTGAGAAGACAGACAGTATGACAGCATTCTGCAACAAAGGAATGCACCCTGCCTGATACAGTCATTTGTGAAGTGATCCACATTGGATATTTACATATGACAAATAACACTCAGCAGCATCATGTAAACCAGGTCAGTCAAAAAAAAAAAAAACAAAAAAAAAATATATATATATATATATATATATATATATATATATATATATATATATATATATAGATATAGATATAGATATATTAGGGTGCCAGTCAAAATTAAAGTTTGCAAATTGTCTGCTCTCACCCCCTAGATTTATTCTTCCATATATACAGTAAACACACACAAAAATTTAAGACAATCCAACATTGTTTATTGGTGGCACAACATCCCTGAAATTGAAAAGAAAAGCGTTGAAAATGGAATGTGCTTAAAAGTGTTTAAGAATGACAGTGTATAGTGTGCACAATTCAGACATGACTTATTTCAGTCACTGCAGAGTTTTTCAACAATTATTGACTTCTTGGACACAGGAAACTGCTGACGGTGACAACCTGAAGTAGTTGTACTTGTAACTCTGTAGTTCTTGAGCAGTAATTGTAGCACTTTCTTGGATAGTTTTCTTCTCAAGTTTGTGTTGGTAGAAAAAAACGACTCAGGGCCTGTCAATTCGAAGGTAGCTTTGAACCGGTGATGATTTCAGACAAACCTCCAACGAGCCAAATGCCACGTGTGATGCCACTAGTTGATGGGACTGAAGCCTCCATAATACAGCTCGCCTATTAAAACAAAGGAAAAGAACAGTTTTACAATATCCGAACTGGCACAAGAACCAGTATTTGGATTAGATTACACTTCAGTGCAGTCTATATTCTGAATTATCACTCACTGAAAATCTGCAACAAAACTGAAAGTGTAATACATTGCAACACCAGTAGAATTATAGAATTAGCAATTAACTACAAAAATTGCACAAATGAAATAACAAAGCACAGTTACCTGTATAAATCAATTTACGCTGAAAATTTGAAGAACTCGATAACTTCAGTTTGCTTGTGCAGAAAACATCAACACTAACACCAAAGAATATATAATTAGCAGTAAAAAAATACATTAAGTAAAGAGTCCACAGTACCACACACTACAGGTTTCCTGTGGTTGCCATCAATTTATTTGTCAGTTAAATACAAGTTGGTGCTGAGACACACTCTGTTGTGCCGGACATATATAACACAATGTATATACAGTGCATCCGGAAAGTATTCACAGCGCTTCACTTTTTCCACATTTTATTATGTTACAGCCTTATTCCAAAACTGATTAAATTCATTATTTTCCTCTGAATTCTACAAACAATACCCCATAATGACAACGTGAAAGAAGTTTGTTTGAAATCTTTGCAAATTTATTAAAAATGAAAAAAAGTCACATGTATATAAGTATTCACAGCCTTTTCCATGACACCCAAAATTGAGCTCAGGTGCATCCTGTTTCCACTGATCATCCTTGAGATGTTTCTACAACTTGATTGGAGTCCACCTGTGGTAAATTCAGTTGATTGGACATGATTTGGAAAGACACACACCTGTCTATATAACGTCCCACAGTTAACAGTGCATGTCAGAGCACAAACCAAGCCATGAAGTCCAAGGAATTGTCTGTAGACCTCCGTGACAGGATAGTATCGAGGCACAGATCTGGGGAAGGGTACAGAAAAAGTTCTGCAGCATTGAAGGTCCCAATGAGCACAGTGGCCTCCATCATCTGTAAATGGAAGAAGTTTGGAACCACCAGGACTCTGGCCGCCCGGCCAAACTGAGCGATCGGGGGAGAAGGGCCTTAGTCAGGGAGGTGATCAAGAACCCGATGGTCACTCTGACAGAGCTCCATCGTTTCTCTGTGGAGAAACAACCATCTCTGCAGCACTCCACCAATCAGGCCTGTATGGTAGAGTGGCCAGACGGAAGCCACTCCTCAGTAAAAGGCACATGACAGCCCGCCTGGAGTTTGTCAAAAGGCACCTGAAGGACTCTCAGACCATGAGAAACAAAATTCTCTGGTCTGATGAAACAAAGATTGCACTCTTCGGCCTGAATGGCAAGCGTCATGTCTGGAGGAAACCAGGCACCGCTCATCACCTGGCCAATACCATCCCTACAGTGAAGCATGGTGGTGGCAGCATCATGCTGTGGGGATGTTTTTCAGCGGCAGGAACTGGGAGACTAGTCAAGATCGAGGGAAAGATGAATGCAGCAATGTACAGAGACCTCCTTGATGAAAACCTGCTCCAGAGCGCTCTGGACCTCAGACTGGGGCAAAGGTACATCTTCCAACAGGACAACGACCCTAAGCACAAGCCAAGATAACAAAGGAGTGGCTCTGGGACAACTCTGTGAATGTCCTTGAGTGGCCCAGCCAGAGCCCAGACTTGAACCCGATTGAACATCTCTGGAGAGATCTGAAAATGGCTGTGCACCGACGCTCCCCATCCAACCTGATGGAGCTTGAGAGGTCCTGCAAAGAAGAATGGGAGAAACTGCCCAAAAATAGGTGTGCCAAGCTTGTAGCATCATACTCAAAAAGACTTGAGACTGTAAATGGTGCCAAAGGTGCTTCAACAAAGTATTGAGCAAAGGCTGTGAATACTTATGTACATGTGATTTTTATATTTAATAAATTTGCAAAGATTTCAAACAAACATCTTTCACGCTGTCATTATGGGGTATTGTTTGTAGAATTTTGAGGAAAATAATGAATTTAATCCATTTTGGCATAAGGCTGTAACATAACAAAACGTGGAAAAAGTGAAGCGCTGTGAATACTTTCCGGATGCACTGTACACTGCATACAATACATCTGTGCCACCAGTAAATTTTTAAATATTTTCTTGATATTTTTTCTGCTTTACACTCAAGTCAAATGGAAAACATTTTGGGGGGAGCGAGCATGGAAAAGTTGTGTTTTAATTTTTCTCATTCATGTAACTGGCACCCTAATATATATACACTACCGGTCAAAAGTTTTGAAACACTTCATGTTTCTCATGATCTTAAAAATCTTTTGATCTGAAGGCGTATGCTTAAATGTTTGAAATCAGTTTTATAGACAAAAATATAATTGTGCCACCATATTAATTTATTTAATTACAAAACTAAAATAAATAAATAAATAAATAAATAAAAAGCATTTTTGAAATAGATGACTTGGACCAAATAATAAAGAAAAGCAGCCAATAAGTGCCCAACATAGATGGGAACTCCTTCAATACTGTTTAAAAAGCATCCCAGGGTGATACCTCAAGAAGTTGGATGAGAAAATGTCAAGAGTACATGTCTACAAATTCTAGGCAAAGGGTGACTACTCTGAAGATGCTAAAATATAACACAGTTTTGATTTATTTTGGATTTTGTTTAGTCACAACATAATTCCCATAGTTCCATTTATGTTATTCCATAGTTTTGATGACATTACTATTATTCTAAATGTGAAAAAAAAATAAAATAAAAAAATAAAAATAATATATATATATATATATATATATATATATATATATATATATATATATATATATATATATATATATATATATAGGTGTATGTAATTTGTTTCTGATTGTGAGAATTATGAATTGCCAGAAACATTCTTATCTAATACATGCAATTATAATAACTAAAATTCTTATTCTTACTCATATTATTAAAGAAGTTAATCAGTTTACAAATGCACACCAGGACTTTCTGCCTTCTATGCCAAACAAAATGAGAAATGTTGAAGAATTTACTGATCCCACTTTTCAAGTTAAATGGGACTGGGTCTGTAAAGCTCCAAGTTGATATAAACTAAATAAAAGTTAATTATAGTCCATATGACTCATGCATTATATTCCAAGTTTTCTAAAGTAATAAAATAGCTTTGTGTGAGGAACAGACCACACTATAAGAATATCAAAAATTTATCAAAGTAGTCCATATGTTCTCTATCAGGTGAGCTACCGTGGAAGCTACTCATGTTGGAATAAGTGTGTAAACGTAGATGGGTCAGTAAGAAAACAAACAAAAAATAAAGCATTAAAATATATAGTTTTTAAAAAAATAATGTGTCAGAGTAAAAGTTCTTTGATATCATAACATAGCAGTCTGAGAGTAATAGTTTGGAAAATAAGTGTTTATAAAGTCGGGTAATGGGTGTTGCAGTGGTTGACCCGTGTGTTTTATTCACTTTCACTCAAATCAGGAATTTAATGGCTGATTATGACTTTATTATAAATACTTATTTTTAATCTCTATTACTCAGGCTCTGCTATTTATATGATATTTGTATTTATAATGCATCTTTTGAAAAACGATAAATATTAATGTTTATATTACAGACCCACCTACATATATACACTTATTCCAACATGATTAACTTAGCGGTAGCTCATCCTATACAGTGTTGGACTCTGAGTCGGAAGAACGCGGTTCAAGACCAGCCATGAAATCAAGCTGACATGTGACACAACACAGTCATAGAAGCGACATGGAATGACGTTGGTTGATGAAATGGTTGCTTCAGAAAATGCACTTTTCATTTCGCTTCTGCATTTTAAAACACTTTTGATTAGGTTTAGGCATTGATTTGGTAAGGATGTCTTTTTTAACATCTCATTTATATTATAAAACACTAATGGTTAGGTTTAGGTGTTGAATTGGTAAGGATGTCTTTTTTAAACGTTTTACTTAATCTTGCCTCAAACTCAGGCCATTAGTTGTGCAATGTTGTTGAGTTGGGCTGGTAGGAATGTTCAAACAAACAGAAAAATTTCTGATAGCGCCACAGAACCACAGTATCTCTACTAAGAATCTAGAGACAGGGGAAAGTATTTTAACCCCCAGAACATTATACACATCACCTTTAATGCAGTCACGTATTAGATGGGCATAATGGACCATACCTTAAGGAACATCTTCTTGTTTTGTCCTTGAGAATACTGTATAAAGCAGCAGTGTCACGAGTAATTGCTTTTCTGAATCCATAAGACTTCTTGGTCTTATGTATATTTGCTGATTATTGAGATACTACGTATATAGGAGTATGGTTTCTAAGCTGGTCAAAAACAAAAAATGAAAAAGAAAAAAAAATCAATCACATGATTTATGACGCCTCCAGAGACTCTTGAGAGATGGTTAGACTGCGGACTCTGCTTATTGGCAGGCCAAGGCCTAAGCCTAATCTGATGCTATCTGCCAAAACTTTGCTTAAAGGCGTACAATATAAGAGCATCAGCATCTGTCAGATCAATTTACTGGTTCAATGAGTAGGTTCCAACAAACACTTACAGGCAGAAAATATGGCAGTGCTGGGCCAATGCAGCCTTCAAGCATAAATAATACAAGTGGAGAGTAGAGAATGCTATTGACAAGATTTAAATCAAACCACTGAAGCCCAAATAATAAGCTGTTTTATCTCAAACTGAAACTGTCCATTGAGTGTAGACACCTCTTCAGTCTGCACTCTAGCTGTCAATGTTGAATTCCACTTAGATTTAGTTCACTGTAAACTAATGTTTTCTGAATTTTTATGATTTTTTTGGTTGTGTGAGCTGAAATATAATGGGTGATTTAACAAAAAATAAACATATATGTACATCAAAATTAAATGACAAACATTAATGTCAGTAACATTAAAACACATCAAAACTCCACAAAGCTGAACAAACAAACAAACATATAGGAGAGAGAGCACTCATCACCACCCCTGGAGCCGCGAGTTCGAATCCAGGGCGTGCGGAGTGACTCCAGCCAGGTCTCCTAAGCAACTAAATTGGCCCGGTTGCTAGGGAGGGAAGAGTCACATGGGGTAACCTCCTCATGGTCGCTATAATGTGTGGTTCTCGCTCTCGGTGAGGCATGTGGTGAGTTGTGCGTGGAGGCCGCTGAGAATAGCGTGGGCCTCCACACGCACTGTCTCCACGGTAACGCGCTCAACAAACCACGTGATAAGATGCATGGATTGATTTATTTTGGAGAATCACTATGCCACCACGAGGACTTGGGAATTGGGCATTCCAAATTGGGGAGAAAAGGGGAGAAAAAACAAAACAGATGGAGCACACATGTTAGTACATTTGAGTGTGTATTGAATATTACATTTTTGACAGAAAATAGTGAGACAGCTAGCACTTGTAACTTAATGGTCCACCTTAACACAGGAAGTCAGGTTAACACATATTACGCTATAAAAAAAAATAAAAAAAAGACAAGTGGGCTATTTTATTCATTTAGTGTAAAGGAAATAAATAAAAATAAAGAAATACAAAAATAAACTCTATGCCTACCTTACAGTACACTGAAGGTGGACTTGCGCTGCGGAGTAGAGCAGATGAATTCCTTCCTTATGATGAATGTCTATTCAATTTGGGACATTTTAATTTGGATGAAAAATCTGAAATTCACTTTTGCACCATCATCAGACTTTTGACTCTTTGAGTTGGCTACAGTTCATCTCCTGCACCAGCGTCATACGTGTGAGCATCAGTCAAGAGGAAAGATATGATGGGCTAATCCCGTTTCAAGAAAAAAATCATAAAATGTCAAATGAAAACTATTTAATAAAAGCATAGGTTTATAGCATGCTCACAATTTACATTTAAATGCCTTACTGAAAGTGTTACTTTGAAAAGACAATTGAGTAAATGCACACCTTAAATTTAGAGGTGTAAATTAATGCATAAATATATGAAGGAACCATATATAGGCTAAAACACAACTCAAAATGCAAGCTTATTATTGAAACGTTGGTCAATAAATGAGCTCTTATTTTGATTTATGCAGTTATTTATTTATTTATTTTCTTTATTGAAAGTATAAAATGTATTGATTTTGTTTATAAGGACATTTTGCGTTGTATTTACAGACCTGTGAAAACAGGAGGTGCTGAAGCACCCCCACTTCCCACGTCCCTGCTTGAAAGCTCTTCCTTGCACGTTCATGAATGCATGAGAGAAGGCTCAGGCGAGAACATTTGCTGTTTACGTGAGAACTTGTGCAGTTTTTGCTTTCACAAGGTTTAAGTGTGGGCCATTATGAACGAGCTTCTCTCATGTCAAATAACTTTTGGCTTATTTTCAGGTATAATATTTCGGGTGGTTTCTCACCCAAACCTTCAGTACCCAAAAAAAGCACCCAAAAGTGTCATAAAAGTAGGCCATGCAACTCATGCATCACATTTCAAGTATTCTGAAGGCATACTAAAAGTTTTGGTGAGAATTAACCCAAAATGCAAGTAAATTTAAGTAATTGAATCTTAACTTCCACCATAGATCTTCTGTACACGTTAGTGAGTGCATGAAAGAAGCTCGTTCATAATGACTCGCACTTAACCTCACGAAAGCAAAACAGCAGAAGTTCTCGTATGAACAACGCAACAAGCTTCTTTCATGCAGTTGAGATTTTCACCGTAAAATTATACACAAGTAGCATGACACTTTTGGTTGGTTTTAAGCTTTGAAGTGAGTCACTTTCAACAGCCACTTGGGAAATCAGGGATTGTGACATTCTTTAAAATATATCCTTTCATGAGAAGAAAGAAAGGCATTCAGATTTGGAATGGCATTAGGGTGAGTAAATTATGTGAATGTGAAATAAATGTAAACTACTCTATTCCTTTAAAAACAACACAACAGCAAAGGAGTCAATAGTAACATCCAGGGACATGGAACGGATAAGCATATTTGATATCCACCATTCCAAACAAACAGAACCTGTTTCAGCAGGGGCAACAAACAACCCCACACCCTGAGGCAGGTTGAAAGCCAGCCACAGGACAGTTGAATGCAGCAGCATGCATCTGCACACCAAGGAACCAAAAACTATGCATGAAAATTTGTTGGGATTGAATCCAATGTCCATTTATTGATGTGTGGTTTAAGATTGTGAACTGACAGTTAAAGGACTTTTATGGTGTGTATTGTTTGTTCTTTTTGGAGCTTGACAGCCCCTGGTCCACTATGATCGTCATATTTTGGCAGGAGCTATGTAATGATTCTACCAAAAAATGCAACTTTTATGTTCTATTGGGACAAAGAATTGTCAGCATGTGTACTGAAACAATTATTAACCTAAAAAAAGGGGTTGATTAGTGTTGATGTTAAAAGGGGTAAGAAATGTTGTTAATTAGTCAGTATGTGATTGACCTCTCTGAAGAACATAATTATACTTGATGCTTTGTCCTAGGTACTATCCACTGCCATTGTATTGAAAAGATGACCTGCAATGTCATTAACACATCTCATTTTGTGATACAAATAAGAAAGAAAGTCACATGTTTGAAACAACTTGAGTGTGAGTAAATGACAATTAAAAATTAAAATTTTTAATTGCAGTTGTCTCAGGATATTAATCTGTCATTGGAGAAAGTATTTTAGCATTACACACATTTAATGATTTTAGTCTCTGTATCCAGCCTGTGTGGTCTGTCTTTGCCAGTCAATATCCGTCATGCCTCTTATTTCATTCTCAATCATTCACTCAAGCTTTGTTCCCTCCTTCTGCAATTCTATGCTTCCTTCCTTGTGTTTGCTTATTCTATTATTCTTCTGTCTCTCTCTTTTCGTCCCTGTCTCAAATCCCTCGATGTACATTTAACATCTTCTCCTTCCTGCTGCTCCAATTCTTCTGTATTTATTTTAGTCCTGTGTTGGTGCTGACACTCTACCTTTGTTGGCCTTGCTCCCTTTCACACACCCACACAACCCAAACACACACACACACACACACACACACAGACAAACACTGGCAGGTGGTGCCATTCCTTTTCATTTCCACAAGCAGGTGATTAGATTTACTGTAGTCTTCTGGGACTTGTTCACTGTATTGCTGACTGTAAATTCAATCAAACTCACTCGGAGCTACCTAGATCGTGATATTTCAGTGCTTGCCAGTGCAGCCTGAGGGCGAAATCAGCAGCATTTCACAACAACAAGTGGAAGATTTTGCAGTTTATACGATTCAGATAAAGCTGTTTGATGCAACCAGACAGATGTTACATTTCTCAAGAGAGACGGACGAGAAATGGAAAGTTGGTATAATTAACATATACATGCATTTGTATGTATTTGAAGTGAATCACAGGTGATAGGCACCAGAGTTAATCACAAAATGTGTGATGTATTCTGTTTGATGTTATTACTCTATGCAGCTATGCTTTGCAAGTCAGGGTTATCTCAAGGACGCATTTAGAACAACTGACCATGAGGATGTGTTCTTCGTAAACTGAAAGCTTAAAGGGTTAGCTCCAATGAAAATGAAAATGCTGTTTGTCATTAACAGTCTCATTCACCATTTACTTTCATTGTATGGAATATATATGCAATGAAAGTGAATTTTCTGTTTAACATCGTGCTTAACATCTCGTTTTGTGTTTCACAGATGAAAGAATGTCATACAAGTTTGGAACAAAATTATTATAGAATTTTCATTTTGGCTGAACTATGCCTTTAAGTTAACATGAAACGGCATTTGCAACCCATTTTACTTCTGTAATCTGATGTACTTCCAGGTGAAACAGGATATTCAATGAGAAAAAGACTTCATTTAATACATCAGGAACTGACATCGGAATCTTTAAAAGTGGGCGTAACATACCAGAATGGAGCCAGGTGGTTGGAAAAATATGAGGGATTGGTGACATCAGCCTAAAAGGAAAGTAATTTCAGAGGCCGGAGCAAGTTATTGCATTTTGCACGTTTTTTTATTTATTTTTTATTTTATTTTATTTTATTTTATTTAAATATTATGCACAGATGAATCAAGCACAATAAGACAAAGAACATGTATTAACGTGTTTTGTCTTCTCTATATGCTATTCATAATTAAATTAAATTTAAACTGACTGATCTCAGTAAACCTTTACATGAGTAGGGTCTAAATTCCTATGCAGTGCCCCTTGGAGTGAATTATTTTTGCATGTGACACTGCAGAGCCGGTAAAGGGGCAGAGTGTAGACGAGTATTTTTTTATTTTATTTTATTTTTTATATCTTGTCATAAAAAATACTGTATATAATATAGTAAACATGTGAACAAATGGGTTATGTCTGCTGTACTGTTTTTGTTTTATTTATTTAATTGTTATAGATGTAAAAAACAAATGAACTAATATCAGCAGTCCGGTTTGCCTATATGCACTGTTTGACTTCTCAGACATTGTGTGTGTGTGTGTGTGTGCATGTGTGTGTGTGTGTGTGTGTGTGTGTGTGTGTGTGTGTGGGCAGGTGTAAGTGGTTTACGATTACTTTTTTTTTAGGTTACAAACTGGTAATTACAAGGGTATTATGCTATAAATGTGGTTTATGAGGACATTTCTAGTGTCCCCCTAATTCAAATAGCTTAAAAAACATACTAAACTATGTTTTATTGAAAATGTAAAAATGCAGAATGTTTTTTGTGAGGATTAGGTTTAGGGGTAGGGTCAGGGGATAGAATCAATAGTTCGTACAGTATAAAAATCATTATGTCTATGGAGAGTCCTCATAATAATAGCCGCACCAAGCTTCTGTGATAGTCTCTTTCAGAAAACAAATGTATTATTATGCCTGAAATGACTGTTTGAGTTGCTGTTTGTGTTAATGAAAAATGCGTCTGCTGATTAGGTGCAGATGTGGTTTTCATGGGAAGATTGCATTTATATGATGGCTGTGCATATACAAGCTATGAACTGTTATCATGGTACTTTGGTGACAATTTGGCTGTTTGTTACATAAAATAAACATATTATGTACTTGAAAAGACTCTTTGAGTAGCTGTTTGTTTGACAAATGACAACTGCTGCTAATGTAAACAAACATGGCAGCACACATCGGAGGAAGATCGTGTTTGATGTATTGACTGTGCATATAAGAGCTGTAATCTTTTTATCATGGTACTTTGGTGACGACTTGGATGTATGTATATAAAATAAACATATTCTGTGGTTTAAAAGACTGTATGAGTAACTGTTTGAGCTAAAATAAATCACAGACGCTTGACCAGTGCAGCCTGTGTCTGCGCGAAAGCCGATTTGAATCTGGCAGCTTGTAACATAACTGGCTGTTAAACACATATGTGTGACACTAATTTGCGGGGCTCAGTTATTAACCATCACATATGTGTGATGGTATGTATGAAAGGGTTAAGGACACTCTGGGCTATAAGTAAAGGGTTAAACTTATGACACACCGAGTCATGTGACAAAACAAAATGGCACCGATCTCTGTGGAGTTTGTCTTTGTGAGAAACGTCAACAAAACTACATCTGATAAGAAACCTCATTAAGTTTTTACATTGAAACCTGTTTGAGTCAAAAGATTAGAGTCTGTAGTTTAATCCGATATGCCATTTTCAAAATTTCAGTGATTTTCCCGAAACAGCAAACTGTTAAACACAATTACTATGGATGTGGACTATAGGACTATTTTTCCTTAGAAATACTATATTCACTGTGCATTATCACGGTGAGAATCAATCAGTTCATGCAAAATCTGAAAAATATTGCTTTCAGAGGGTTTATTTATATTTTATTTTGAACTGTTCTGAGACCAGGGCAGACAGACAGCACACTGGAGGTAAAGTAGTTCACTAAATAGGGAGCAAGGTAGCATCCTATAGCTTTACTATGCTGCCAAGTGCATTCACTCCTAACATCCGGTGAAAAGTTCAGCTTCAGGCTGAAGATGAAGTTTGCCCCACTCAACATGTTTAGCAGACATGGGACAATGGTAATCAGTACATATATTCAGAATTTATAATGCAAAATGTTATTTTAACATGGTTAATGAATCAGAATTAATTATGCTAATAATTTATCACTGGCTATCACTTGTTTGTTTGGCAGTGCAAAGAGAGAACGTTGAGATTTTGTTGCCAAAGTAGAAAAAAAGAAGAAAAAAAAAAAAAAAAAAAAACACTGTAACATAAAAGTCAAATCAAGTAAAATAATTTTTATTTGTATAGTTTTTTATTTGCGCTTTTCCCAATACACATCAGCTGTAATGTATATAATGTCTCAAAAACATGAATAACCAACACTTCTGGAAACATAATAAACAAATTGATAAAAAAAAAAAAAAAAAAAAAAGAAAGAAAAAAAAATCTAACTTTCTATAGCTTGGTATTATTTAAAATTTCACAATTTAGTACCACCGTCCCCATATGAGGACATACATTTTTGGGAAAACTATTTATAACTATTTATATAAAAAGAGATGCATAAGTGCATGCTTCATAGCAAGATGAAAATAACATTTCTAATTTAGCACTTGATGGTTTAGGTGGTAATTGAGATTAATTTGTGGAAAAGTTCAGAGCAATGAAACCAAAATGCAGATTTTATATATATATACATATATATATATATATATATATATATATATATATATATATATAATTTCACCATTTAGTACTGTTGTCCCCATATGAGGACATCATTTATTGGGAGAACTATTTGCCCTTATTATTATTATTTGTATTTATTTTATTTCATTTATTTATTTGCATGTTTATTAGGGGCTACTAGTTACAAATAAAAAAAGGAAATGGAAAATGCACACAGAAGATGCGCTCGGGTCTCAGGAGGTTTAGAAAGTAACAAGGGTCAGTTTTGATTTCTTGTTGACTTTAAAGAAAAGAGATGCATTAGTGCGTACTTCATAGCAAGACGAAAAGAACATTTCTAATTTAGCCCTTAATGGTATATTGAGATTAATTTGTGCAAAAGTTCAGAGTAATGAAACCAAAATGCAGATATAAAAGTACAATTTGTGCTGAAACTGCCTTACTTTCATCAGCAACTATAGCTCAGTTTAGCTCATCGAGTTCCCCTCTGCATAATGTCTCTAGTGGGAGTCGCTTTCACAGATAAACATTCACTGTTCCCTCTCTTACCGCAAGCTTATTTCATTCAGCCAGATAAGTTTGCTACTTAAATGCAAACCACAATGGCATGCTTGCAGGGACATAGGTCTGCCAATAATGAATAAAACCTTTTGTAGAGTACTCCGGAGGCCTGTAATAGTGTGCATGTTTGAGAGAGTGAGTTAGAATTACAGTTAGAGTTATGCTGAATAACACATTATGCAGAACAGGGTCAAATCAAAATAACATAAAAATGCACTATGCATATGAATGTGAGATACTGTGCACATTACACCGATCAGCTACATCATTAAAACCACCTGCCTAATATTGTGTAGGTTACCCTCGTGCCGCCAAAACAGCGCCAACCTGCATCTCAGAATAGCATTCTGAGATTATATTCATCTCACCACAATTGTATAGAGCGGTTATCTGAGTTACCGTAGACTTTGTCAGTTCGAACCAGTTTGGCCATTCTCTGTTTACCTTTCACATCAACTGCCGCTCATTGGATGTTTTTTGTTTTTTGCACCATTCAGAGTAAATTCTAGAGACTGTTGTGTGTTAAAATCCCAGGAGATGAGCAGTTACAGAAATACTCAAACCAGTCCGTCAGGCATCAACAATCATCCATGCGATTATCTAATCAGCCAATCGTGTGGCAGCAGTGCACACAATCATGCAGATACGGGTCGGGTGTTTCAGTTAATGTTCACATCAACCATCACAATGGGAAAAAATATGATCTCAGTGATTTGGACCATGGCATGATTGTTGGTGCCAGATGGGCTGGTTTGAGTATTTCTGTAACTGCTGATCTCCTGGGATTTTCACGTACAACAGTCTCTAGAATTTATTCCGAATGGTGCAAAAAACAAAAAACATCCAGTGAAGGGCAGTTCTGTGGATGGAAATGCCTTGTTGATGAGAGAGGTCAACAGAGAATGGTCAGACTGGTTCAAACTTGTAGACAAAGTCTACGGTAACTCGGATAACCACTCTGTACAATTGTGGTGAGAAGAATAGCATCTCTGAATGCTATTCTGAGATGCGGGTTGGCGCTGTTTTGGTGGCATGAGGGGGACCTACACAATATTAGGCAGGTGGTTTTAATGTTGTAGCTGATCAGTGTATATATAAAGTGATAATCAGCACATAGCATGCCAGTCTAGCAGAAGGATAATTTATTTTCATAATGTATTCTGCTAGGCATAAAGCCTAAAGTTAAAAACTCTCTTTGCATCTGAGCATTATTATGTTGATATACTTCTTCAACATAATTTCGCCTTTTATTTCTTTTCATTGTTTAATGCATGAGTTATGTGTCAGCAATAAACGTGTAAATGATCAGTGAGAGTGATTTTTTCTTTAAACTGGATATGCACTGACGAATCAGCCACCAATTTTTATAGGCAAATTATTGATAAAATTAAAACCATCGGCATATCAGCCTTAAGAATGAATGATGGTTGATGGTTTTTGTATACGTATTTTGTATTCACATTTGTATACATGATTTGTATAAATGATGGTTTATTACAGTAATAATTAACTAGGTACTGAATGAAATCTGGAAAATATGAAGAAATGTTCAGTGAAAATGACTGAATGTTCCTACGACAATAAAAATAGCTCTTGTACCCCTTAGTAGAGGTGGAATTTACTTATATTCCTTTGGAAGCATAATTCAAAAATAAAATAATGATTTGATGACAATAGTTCAAATAGGCAAAGTGACAAAATATCAGAATCGGTTTCACTGAGAAATGACTTAACCTTCTAGTTATGTCTCACCAAAACCTGTTGTATGTCTTCAGAAGACTTTGAATATTATGCACAAGTCGCATGGACTACTTTTATGATACTTCTGGGTCAATTTTTAAGCATAAATGTGAGGCACTATCCATTTCAATTGCATTGAAAATATGGAACGCAGATTTCATTAAAATATCTCTTTTTGTATTCGTCATTGGTAAGAAATTAATCCGGTTTGGAACAACATGAGGGTGAGTACATTATGACAGGATTTTCATTTTTTTGGGTGAACTATCCATTTAATTTTAATTTATTTAAAAAAAAAATGTATTCAGTGTTTTACTGAGCTATTCCTTTAAAATCTGCATTAGCCAAAATCAGTGTATTCCTTGAGTTTTTTTTTTTTTTTTTTTTTTTTTTTACCAGCTACACATGAATATTCTTCCTTCCTTGTGTTGGTAGATAAGACAGAAATGGTACTAAAGACGATGTTCTCTGTGGTAGTGATTTATAATTCTATGTCAGAATCACAAATTTTCAAGCACCACCTAAAGCGGAGCTACTGTGATGCCTGTTTCAGTGTGGTCTTGAGATCAGTAGACCGAGGAATCTGAAGCAGCTAGCCGTTTCTGCTGTTACATCATATGCACTGCTATGCAAGTTTCTTATTGCCTCTGTAAGCATTTTCTTTTCTGCCAGAAATCATTCCGTTTCTTCTGCTGACATTTAGGGACAAGTTGCTGATTTTGTGTCTATGGCTTGTCTAATCTCCAAACTGTATGTGCTTTTATTATTATTGTAACTGACGGCTATGATGTCATAAGTGAATAAGATGATGTGGGTGTATTGCAGTGTGGTGAGTGCTGGCTTGGTTGCAGTCTTGAGGGGTGCCAGTGTTCAGACAGAGTGAATGAGTTTCTGTTTTCCATTTCCACTACCTGTGATCTGTCTGTTGGGAAATCTGGTTTCCGGTTGCAGTGGAACTAGCACTTATCCAGGTTTGAGAGGTTTAAAACCAACATGGATAATTTTTTATTTTATTTTATTTATTTATTTATTTATTTTTTGGAAGAGGGATGTAACATTTGTGATTTAAAGGTAGAGTTCATCATTTACCTACCCTCATGTTGTTCTAAACCATATGACTTTCTTCTGTGGAACACAAATATGTTAAAAAAAGGCAGAATGTTGGGTACTGATAGCCTCAGTCACCATTCACTTTCATTGCATCTTTTTTCCATACAAAGTGGATGGTGACTCAGACTAAACATTCTGCCAAACATCTCCTCATGTGTTCTACAGAAGAAAAAAAAGGTAGTATTAGTTTGGAACAACAAAAAATTTTTGGTGAGCTATCCCTTTAACAATTAAATTTGGCCTACATTTTTATGTATAAAATGTAGGCATGTGTCTGAATGCATCCATGACCTTTATAACATCTGCTGTCTCAGCAGATTCCATAATAATTACATTATTGTGAATAACTTCTTGGAAGAAAAGGGCTTTAGATGCCTTCATCTAATTACTAACCAGCTGCATCTGAAGTCTTTGTCCTGCGGTAAAGCTACTTTTAACACAATCCACGTAAACGGCAGGTTAGTTTTTAAAGGCCTCTCCATTTAAAAATCATATATTGTTCACTCTGCTGAGGTGCATTGGTATGTTTTCTTTTTTCTTGTTTAGTTTCTTCAAAAAAATTCAAAATAAAAAAACTCACACAATTAAAGATCAACAGTGCCTCTTAGTGGCCATTTAGAATTTTTCAGCATGTGTAAAACATTTCATGAATATTTATGCCACCCTCTGTGTGATCTAACAGAAATGTCCCTGTTGCACAGTTTCCAAAAATTATCATTATCAACATTTTTCCCCATCAACATTTTTTTCTTTTTTTTTTTTTTTATCATATTTTTGTACTGACTGGCAAAAAGATAACTGAATGCCTGGTTGAAGTGAAAGGGATCTAAAAGGCCCACCGGAGTAAAATGCACTTTTGATTTTATTTTCTCCCAAAACACTAAATAGCAACAAAAACTACCACAACACTTTTCTAAAAGTCTGTTGTTCATTATGCACTGCAAAATTTTCCTGTTCCATAAGGTCATTGCGTGCAATATATTGAATTTGATCTAACATATAATAACTTTTAAAATGCTGCAAATTAATGTAGCTAATGAGAATCACTGAAATTATCACATTTATTTTGAGACAAAATATTTATTTGTCATTTCAGTTTTCTTCAAGGAGATTAAATCAAAGGTTGTTTAATACCAGTCCAAGAAGTTAAAAAAAGACCCTTGTTGCAGGGGCTAAAGCTCCCAATAAAATGACCCACTCTAAAGTAGGTGGACTAGATTGGTGTTTATTTTAAATGTGCATTATATTAATTTGTGATGCAAAAATGCATTTTGATAACTCTAAAGTATTTGCACAAATTGATAAATGTAACCTTATATCTACACTACACTGAAAAATATTTTTTGGAAAAGTAATATAGCAGAAAGGATTAAGTACTTTCTACATTAAATATGTTAATGTGTAAACTTGAAAATATTAAAGTAAATAAATTAAATTCTAGATTTGTACTCAATTCAAACATGTAAAAAATATTGATCTAGCTTATAAATATTCTTCATGATTGTTTGTCATCTTTACAATATGCCATCATGTATCAATCCCAAATTAGAAAACCATGTCATATTTATTTGTTAAATTATGTAAAGTTTCCTTAAGTTTTCGAAGCTGGTGTTACGAGCATCCGGATTTGAAAAAATAATGAGCTTGCATGTTTCACTGTTTCCAATTATATTTATGGTTTTAATTGTTTATTTTGTTGTTTCATTTGGTAACTTCTTGTTTTGTGAAGTTTAAAGTTCATTTTCAACTTAAAATTGCCTGTTCATGATAAAAATAAAAAAATGTATTATTAATTAAAAAAAAAAAAAAGAAAATCTGTTGATTGTTACCGTTATCGTGTTTTAAGCACCAAGTGTTGTATTCTCCGTGTGCATGGCTCTGTATTTTGTTTGTATTGCCAGTAATGCAAGGTGATGTTGTCTCATAAACTGCATACATTGCACTTTCCTGTGTAAAGCTTCCATATATTATGTGGTACATGATTTAATATATTTATAGAAAATGTGAAATGTTCTAACAAAGTTTATTCAAGTTCCATTCTACCATTTACATCAGATTTGTAAGTAAAAGTTACTGTTTGAACTGAAATGTTCAAGTTAAATTTACTCACTCAATTTAATCAATACTATGTCATAAGGTTAAGTATATTTCAGTTAATTTAACAGTGTTAAAATGTACTTAGAAAAACTGTGTGCAAAAACTTGCTAAATAAATCTTACTACAGTGTAACCCCTGTGGGCCTATTACCCCAAGTGTTGGCTGAAATCCCCCCTCACTACCTTTTAAAGAATCAGAATCAGAATCAGAATCAGAATGAGCTTTATTGCCAAGTATGCTTACACATACAAGGAATTTGTCTTGGTGACAGGAGCTTCCAGTGTACAACCATACAAAAACAATACAAAAACATCAGCAAGACATAGATAATAATAAAAAATAAAAAAATAATTATAATCATATGTACAGACACGCACATACATACATACACACATACACATGGGTAGTGCAAATCTAATACAGTCTGTTATGTACAGTGTAAATATAAATCTGTTATGTACAGTTTTTTTAAATATAAGAAAGACTAAACTGTGTATTGCACATAGTTACTGCTCAATGGGGCAAATTAACTGTTCATGAGATGGATAGCCTGAGGGAAAAAACTGTTCCTGTGCCTGACGGTTCTGGTACTCAGAGCTCTGAAGCATCGGCCAGAAGGCAACAGTTCAAAAAGGTAGTGGGCAGGGTGAGTGGGGTCCAGAGTGATTTTTCCAGCCTTTTTCCTCACTCTGGAAGTGTATAGTTCTTGAAGTGGGTAAGGGGGCAACCAATAATCCTCTCAGCAGTCCGAACTGTCCTTTGTAGTCTTTTGATATCTGATTTTGTAGCTGAACCAAACCAGGCAGTTATTGAAGTGCAGAGGACAGACTCAATGACTGCTGAGTAGAACTTTATCAGCAGCGCCTGTGGCAGGTTGAATTTCCTCAGCTGTCGAAGGTAGTACAACCTCTGCTGGGCCTTTTTCACAATGGAGTCAATGTGGGTCTCCCACTTCAGGTCCTGTGAGATGGTAGTGCCCAAGAACCTGAATGACTCCACTGCTGCCACAGAGCTGTTTAGAATGGTGAGGGGGGTTAGTGTTGGGGTGTTCCTCCTAAAGTCCACAATCATCTCCACCATTTTGAGTGTGTTCAGCTCAAGGTTGTTTTGACAGCACCAGACAGCCAGCTGTTTAACCTCCCTTCTGTATGCAGACTCATCGTCATCTCGGATGAGGCCGATGACAGTGGTGTCATTTGCAAACTTCAGGAGCTTGACAGAGGGGTCCTTGGAGATGCAGTCATTGGTGTAGAGGGAGAAGAGTAGTGGGGAGAGCACACATTCCTGGGGGTACCAGTGCTGATTGTACAGGTGCTGGAAGTGAGTTTCCCCTGTCTCACAAGCTGCTGCCTGTCCGTCAGAATGCTGGTAATCCACTGACAGATAGACAAGGGAACAGAGAGTAGGTGTAATTTATTCTGGAGTATAGCTGGGATGATGGTGTTGAAAGCTGAACTGAAGTCCACAAAAAGGATCCTTGCATATGTCCCTGGTCTGTCCAGATGTTGCAAGATATGATGCAATCCCATGTTGACTGCATCATTCACAGACCTGTTTGCTAGATAAGCAAATTGAAGGGGATCTAGAAAAGGTCCAGTGATGTTCTTCAGGTGGGGAAAACACATATTTGCACTTGCCCTTGCTGGGGGAAAACACACATTTGCGCATGCCAGAAAGCCAGCTGTGTGCCAGCGCATTTATGCCGAGGGGGGCCTCGGTCAGGGTGTACCAGAGCGGGCAGTGGAGAGGATTCTTGGGAGGCGAACAGGTGCACCTGTGCCTGTCGAATCGACTCCAAATAAGCTGGACCACCTGAGGGTGGAGTCTCCACTCTCCCGTGAGGGTAACCTGTCTTGACAACGCGTCCACTGTAGTGTTGAGGTTGCCTGGGATGTGAGTGGCTTGCAGCGACTTGAAGTGCTGCTGACTCCAGAGGAGGAGACGGCGGGCGAGTTGTGACATACAACGAGAGCGCAGACCGCCTTGGCGGTTGACATATGCTACCATTGTCGTGTTGTCTGTCTGAACTAACACGTGCTTGCCCTGGATCAATGGCCAAAACCTCCGCAGGGTGAGTAGAATTGCCAACAACTCGAGGCAGTTGATGTGCCAAGGCAGTTGTGGACCCGTCCAGAGGCTGGCGGCTGCGTGCCCATTGCAAACAGTGCCACAGCCCATTTTGGAGGCGTCTGTCGTGACCACGACGCGCCTGGAGACCAGTTCTAGAGGAACGCCTGCCCATAGAAATGAGAGGTCGGTCCAAGGGCTGAAAAGACGGTGACAGACCAGCATGATGACCACGTGATATGTCCCGTGGCGTCATGCCCATCTCGGGACTCGAGTCTGGAGCCAGTGCTGAAGCGGCCTCATATGCATCAACCCGAGCGGGGTGGCCACCGCCGAGGATGCCATATGCCCCAGGAGCCTCTGAAAAAGTTTCAGTGGAACTGCTGTTTTCTGTTTGAATGCCTTCAAACAAGCCAGCACCGACTGGGTGCGCTCGTTCGTAAGGCGTGCCATCAAGGAGACTGAGTCCAACTCCAAACCGAGAAAAGAGATGCTCTGAACCGGGGGAGCTTGCTCTTTTCCCAGTTGACCCGAAGCCCTAGTCGGCTGAGGTGTGAGAGCACCAGGTCCCTGTGTGTGCACAACATGTCTCGAGAATGAGCTAGGATTAGCCATGCGAATGCCCACCTCCCTTAATGGGGCAAGGGCAGCCTCTGCGACCTTCATAAAGACGTGAGGAGGCAGGGACAGGCCGAAAGGGAGGACTTTGTACTGATACACCTGACTCTCGGATGCAAACCACAGGAAGGGTCTGTGTTGAAGAAGGATCGAGATGTGGAAATACGCCGCCGCAAACCAATCTTGATGCCGGACGCTCGCCAGAATGCGTTTTTGCATCAGCATCTTGAATGGGAGTCTGTGTAAAGCCTAGTTCAGTGCTCGCAGGTCCAAGATTGGCCGCAACCCACCGCCTTTTTCGGTACGATGAAGTAGGGGCTGTAAAACCCCTTATTCATCTCGGCTGGAGGGACAGGTTCTATCGCGCCCTTCCATAGGAGGATAGCGATCTCCATGCAAGGTAGCAGCATTTTCGTCCTTCACCAAGGTGAAGTGGACACCGCTGAACCTGGGCGGACGCCCGGCGAAGTGAATCACGTAGCCGAGTCGGATGGTCCAGACCAGCCATCGTGACAGATTGGAAAGCGCAAGCCACGCGTCCAAGTTCCGTGCAAGGGGGACCAAAGGGACAACATCATCGGACATACCGGCTGATGGGGCCTCACGGCGGGGCGAAGCTCAAGATGCCACACCACGTCGTGGCCGTGCTGAGTCTAAGGACATCGAAGCACTTACCAGGCTCCTTGTGACCACCCCCAGAACAGCCTGGGACGGGGGAGGAAGAGGGCTGTCCTCGTGACCCATGGAGACTGTCAGATCGGGGGCGGATTTGTGCCACAGCTGGGCGCTCAGGGGCAGGAGACTGCCGTTGGAGCGCCAAACCTGCCAAATAGAGTGGTGGACGGTGGTCGTGATGACGGCTGTGCACACCAGATACGTGACCCAGGGAACAAGGAAACTGGTCTTGCTGAGCTCTTGAGTACTGCAGCCACTTGGGCATGCAGCGCAATTAAATGCAAAAGGTAACAAAAAGATGGAGAGATCTGCTTACCAGCTCCAGAGCAGCGGGATTCGTTGTCCCTGGGGCACCCGTCTCAAGGGTGCTTTGAAGCCTTTCACGGGTTCTGGGTGGCCGCGAGATGGGTGGCGTCTGCTTCCTGCGGTGGGCTCCACGCCGGGGTCAGGCCGAAGGGGCGGGCTGTGGCGAAGTCGGTGTAGTCACTGCAGGGGGACGCTCTTGGCGATGAGTAGATGGGGTGCGGGATTTTGAGCTGTGCTGGGGCAGGATATGCCGGCTAGCATCCATCTACTGCTCCACCGTCGAGAACTGCTGGGCAAAGTCCTTGAATTGGCCAGCCTGAGAGATGGGGGCAGCAAGGAATCGTGTCCTGTCGGCCTCACCCATCTCGACCAGTTGAGCCAAAGGTGGCGCTCCTGGACCACTAATATGGACATCGTCCGCCCGAGAGACTCGGAGAGCGAGGTTGGTCACCGAGCACAGTTCCTGCATCAATCCCGGGGCGGAACTACCCTCGTGCAGTTCCTTTAGCACCTTGGCGGGCTTACAGGAGAGCCATGGCATGCAGGGCGGAGGCGGCTTGTCCAGCGGCACCGTAGGCCTTGGCCGTCAGAGACAATGTAAACCTACAGGCCTTGGACGGGGGCTTTGGGTGCTCGCACCAGGTGGCGGCGTACTGCGGGCATAGGTGCACCGCGAGCGCCTTTATCCACAAGGGGATTGCTGAATAGCCCTTGGCCGCCCCACCATCGAGGGTAGTGAGGGCGGGGAAGCTGAAAAGATTGGGGCCGGGCAGTAAAAAGTGCCTCCTGCGACCTTGTCAGCTCCTCATGCACTTCCAGGAAGAAAGGAACGGGGGCGGGGCGTGGCTCTGAGTGGCACCACGAGCCCAGGAACCAATCATCGAGCCGCAAGGGTTCAGGGAAGAGCAGAGGGTTCCACTCTAGCCGACGCTCGCGGCTGCCCGGGAAAGCATGTCGTCATCTCCACGTCAGCCTGTGACTGGGCAATCGTCCCCGAAGGGAGGAGCCCAGCTGAGGCTTCCGACTGGACGAGCCCGCTCTCCGATGCTACACTCGAGAGCTCATCTCTTTCGCGGGCTCCGAATAAGAGGTCAAACTCACTGTGAGAAGAGCCGGCGGACTCATCCGGAAGCCCGATCGGGGCAGACGAACATGCTGGGGAATGGGAGGTCCGCGGGGGTTACCCGGCGGAGGTGGTCCCAATGGGGTCCCCAAATCGCCCCCAGTGCCAGCCACGCTGGCCTCATACCCGTGGGTAAAAGGACTGAGGCGGGGAGCCTCTGGGGTGGCTTGCTTTCTTACGAAGGCGAGCCGCGACCGCATCGTTGCCATGGACATGTCCTCGCAATGAGAACATGACCATCCACGAACGCTGTCTCCGCGTGAGCAGTGCCCAGACACGAAAGACAGTGATCATGACCGTCAGAAGGCGAGAGATAATGAGCACAACCAGGAATAACACACAATCGGAAAACCATCTTTAGAAAGACGCGTCTTTAAAAAAAGATGTTCCGTGTGTGCTGCTCTTTTAGAGAAATATACTCTTTTAGAGAAACATACTCTTTTATTTCTGCCGAATCGCCCGGGGGCATTCTCTGCATTGCACCAGTGCAGAGGGGGGAGAAGCCGCTGAAATGCGGCATCAGATCCAGCAGAGGTGAATGAACAGTCGTGGGAATTCAGCTCAGTGAGCATGACTGTTCGGCTCCGAAGAGAAAATCTGAATGAGTGGTTGCATACCAGCTCCTTTTATACCCGTATGTCCGGGGGAGTGGCATGCAAATACCACTCGTAAATTTTCATTGGCCTTTTATCAAAGACCAGAGGTGTCTCGGCGCCCAAGAGTGACCACTAGTGTCACTACATCAACACAACGTCGAGTGAGTGACAGATAGGGAACAAAACGCAGCCACCACCCAGCCACAGGAGGACATCAGACAGGAGGGCCAATCGAAGAGGAAGAGGTGCAGGATCTGCCCAGCTGCCAAAGACAGAAACGTCAGCAGCTGGTGTTCCCAGTGCACCAGGCCTGTGTGCAAGGAGCACAAACGTGTTGTTGTCATTTTTGAGGCATGTAAGCACTGAGACGGCAATTTGAGATGGCGCTGTACCCGTGTGATTTTATTTTGTCAGTTTTATTTTCTTTTATTCATTTTTGACCCATGTGTGTAAACTTGATGTAGTAACACAAAACCTAGGAAAAATTAAAGTAATGATTTGTGGTCATCGAAAACAAGATATTTTGAAAATTCATGGATCATGGAATTCATAGATCATGGAATATTAAATGCTGAAATAAATTGATTTCAAAAGATGAAACAAAAAATCACCCAGCCATGCATGAAATAACAGGAAATGAATATGAGTCATTTTAGACCCATGTTGTGCATTAGAAGGGGTTTGCATAGCTTGTGTATCAAAGAGTTAAAAAGATGTCAAGCCTTTGCGCGAGCTCTTTTAGAAGTAAATATACTCTTTCTAATATACTCTTTTAGCACCTGCAGACTCAGGCTGCCGAAGTGCCAAGGGGAAACACAGCACTCAACCGTGTGAGGGTGACCGCTGATATGCGCCATAAGAATCCAGTAGCGGAGCATAGAGTGAGAGGACGAACACACATGCATTCTGCTCCGAAGAAAAAATCTGAATGAGTGATGCATGCCATCTCCTTTTATACCCGTATGTCCGGGGCGGAGAGTGGCATGCGAATTCCACTTGCCAATTTTCATTGGCCTTTTCTATGTTAAGCAAAGGTGATTGGGGCTCTCAAGATTGAACCCCTACTGTCACTACATCGACACAACGTCGAGTGAGTGACAGACAGGGAATGTAAAATATAATATTAAAAATACAAATATTTTAATATTGATATTGAATACAAGTATATTTTGTCTTTACTGCACTCGCAGAAGTATAACAAAGTGAAATAATTCACTTATCTACAAAATACACTTATATTTAAGATACAGTACATTCTCTTAAAGCAAGTCTAAATATCTTATATGTTGCTTCTCAAGTAAATGTATATTGTTTTAAATGGAAAACAAGACAAAAACTCTTGATAACAATAGGATTTTTTGCAGAAAATTTCTTTACTGATTAAACTTAAAAAAAGTATTTTTTCCCTTTAATTCAGTGAATGTCATTTAGAGGTATTCTTAAAAGATGATTTTGTACTTTATTGTTAGTAAGCACATTTAATACAACCTTCGGGGCACAAGCTGAATAATTGGTTAAGAGCTAATGATTAATCATTCCAATAATCGCAGAATAGTTGAATAATCATTCTAATAATCGTTAGATTAATCGATCAAAATAATCGTTAGTTGCAGCCCTAATTTTGATTTTCATCATTGTTGAAAAGTTACATCAATATGAAGCTGAACATGGTAACCGCTGAGTTTTTTCTCAATTTGGCATGTCCTTTTGGTGGCTGTCAACCATGTGGCAACATGGTGCAGTGGATTGTGCAGCTGTAATATGGAAAGATACAGGTTCAAACCCTGCTTAGGGCGATTCATAAATCAGTTTTCATTTACAATGTACATCATAGCCATTCTGTGGGTCCTGTAAGTCAAATAGGCTTGTGGGCCAATTAGGGACTTGGCCCTGTAATTGCTGCTTGCAGCTATATTATTATATTTTATTATTATTGAACTAAACATTTAAAGGTTTATTTTCAGTATGTAAATAACTGAGGAGACAAAAAATATGTTGATTAAGTGTCTGTGCATATCAGTTTGTCTAAAGAATTTTTGTGATTTTAGAGTTCTATTTTAATTAACAAAAGATGGCTGGCTTACTAAATTTTTCATTGATTTATGCTCACTTTTTCACACAGCATAAAAGTATGTTATGGTGTCAAATTGAGTTTCATGATAATTGGTGGCTGAAAGGAGCCATAAAGACTTAGTGAAAATATTGAATTTGAGAAGCACTAAAACTAACATTGAACTGAAGTGTTGTTGTTATTGTTGTTACATACAATGGTGCTTCTTTTTTTATCAGAATAACAATATGAATAATATTAGCTAAACTGAAAAATAAACTTGAATTTCATAATTTCTTAGTATGGTTTTTGAAAATCCTAAAACTTATTTTGAATCTTAAATAATATATATAATTTAACAGATTTTGTTATTTAAAATATGATAGGGCCTGTAAAAGATGACGTGAGAAGCAGTTTTCCTTCTTCAGGTGAGGCTTTATTTCCCCTCTTCCTCGACACCACTTTACAGTTTACCTTTATGCACTGTCTAAACACTAACACACACTGCTTCCACAAATAAACTCTCACTATTAGGAAATCCTTGCTCTGGCTAGGCTCTGTCATATCCAGTCTCTCTCTCGACTGAGTGTTGTGTCGCTCTATTTATGCCGCTCTCCCCGTGCTCACTGAAATTAGAGACAGGTGTTAGACATAATTTAGCTCAGGTGTAAGCGCCCTTACCGCTTTCTCTCTCCGGAGAGATGCTTGACCACGCCCCCGCTGCCACATATCCCCACCGCCCGACTCAGGCTGGGGCAGCATCCGGCCTGCCTACCACTCCCCTCCATTCCTGGAAAGGAAGTCGGCGACAGCCATCTGCGCCCCCGGTCTGTGGACCACCTTGAACTTAAACGGCTGAAGAGCCAGATACCAACGGGTGATCCGGGCGTTAGTATCTTTCATGCGGTGGAGCCACTGGAGTGGGGCGTGATCCGAGCAGAGGGTGAAGGCCCGCCCCAGCAGGTAGTATCGGAGAGTGAGGACCGCCCACTTGATGGCGAGACACTCCTTTTCCACAGTGCTGTACTTAGTTTCCCTTAACGAGAGCTTACGGCTAATGTACAGCGCCGGGTGCTCCTCCCCCTCCACCACCTGCGAGAGCACGGCCCCCAGCCCCCTGTCTGAAGCATCTGTCTGTAAAATAAAAGGGAGAGAGAAGTCAGGTGAATGTAAAAGCGGCCCCCCGCAAAGTGCAGCTTTAAATTGCGTAAACGCCTGTTGGCACTGCTCCGTCCACTGGACCGGATCTGGAGCTCCTTTTTTAGTGAGATCAGTCAGCGGGCTGGTGACGTCCGAATAATTAGGCACGAACCTTCTATAATAGCCAGCCAGCCCCAGGAACTGTCTCACCCCCTTTTTGGTCTTGGGTCTCGGGCAGGTCGCAATCGCCGCTGTCTTGTCAATTTGGGGACGCACCTGCCCGTGGCCCAAGTGGAACCCCAGATACCGTACCTCCACCCGTCCAATTGCGCACTTCTTCGGGTTCGCTGTGAGTCCCGCTCGGCGCAGCGATCTCAGAACCGCCCTCAGATGTTGCATATGCCGCTGCCAATCATTGCTGTAAATGATGATGTCATCTAAATAGGCAGCGGCGTAAGCTGAATGCGGCCTGAGGATTCGGTCCATGAGACGATGAAACGTAGCTGGGGCTCCAAACAAACCGAACGGAAGTGTCACAAATCGGTGTAATCCAAACGGTGTGGAGAAGGCAGTTTTCTCACGGGAAATTGGTGTCAAGGGGATCTGCCAATAACCCTTCGTCAAATCCAATGTTGAATAAAAACGAGCAGTGCCCAACCGATCGAGCAACTCATCAACGCGAGGCATTGGATATGCATCAAATTTAGACACCACGTTGACTTTCCTGTAATCCACACAGAATCGTACAGACCCGTCGCTCTTAGGCACTAGAACAACTGGACTGGACCAATCGCTGTGGGATTCTTCTATTACCCCCATATCAAGCATCGCATCCAATTCTTCCCGAACAATTTTCTTTTTGTGTTCGGGTAGTCAGTAGGGGCGGCTACGTACCACCACCCCCGGCTCGGTCTCGATGTGGTGATGGATGAGGTTTGTACGTCCCGGTAGAGGGGAGAACACATCCGCAAACTCCTGTTGCAACTTAGTAACCTCCGCGAGTTGGCTCAGTGAGAGGTGGTCTCTGCAAGTGACCGGGGTGAACTGTTTATGTTTTGAAATCACCTCCAGTCCGAGCTCCGCCTTCTCGGGAACCACCGTAGCCAACGTCACGGGGACCGCCTCCCTCCACAATTTTAGGAGATTGAGGTGGTATATTTGACGTGCGTCCCCTCTATCTGTTCGTTTAACCTCATAATCGAGATCTCCCACTCGTCGTGTGACCTCAAAGGGTCCTTGCCACTTGGCGAGTAATTTAGAGCTCGATGTGGGAAGCAATACAAGCACTTTATCTCCCAGTGCAAATTCCCTTAGCTGAGTTCCCCTGTCATACAGTCGGCGCTGTCGTTCTTGAGCTTGGAGCAAATTCTCCTGTGTTAGATGCCCCAAGGTGTGGAGTTTTGCTCTAAGATCAAGAACGTACTGAATTTCATTTTTACTGTTAGAAGGTCCTTCCTCCCAGGCCTCTCGCATTACATCAAGCACACCACGTGGGCGTCGCTCATACAGCAGCTCGAATGGGGAGAAGCCAGTGGAGGCTTGCGGGACCTCTCGTACTGCAAATAACAGGGGGTCGAGCCATTTATCCCGATTTCTAGAATCATCGTGCACGAACTTACGAACCATGTTTTTGAGGGTTTTATTAAATCATTCCACCAGGCCATCCGTTTGAGGATGGTATACACTGGTGCGAATCGATTTAATATTTAATAACCCGTACAGTTCGCGTAATGTTTGTGACATAAATGTTGTGCCTTGATCGGTGAGGATTTCTTTCGGAATCCCCACCCGGGAGATTATTTTGAAGAGTGCCTCTGCAACAGTGCCTCTGCAACACTGCGTGCTGAGATGTTGTGAAGAGGCACTGCTTCCGGATATCGCGTTGCATAGTCCACTAGGACCAATACAAATCGATGTCCGCGTGCTGACCGTTCTAATGGCCCGACGAGGTCCATTCCAATTCTCTCAAAGGGGACCTCGATCAGAGGGAGAGGGCGCAATGGCGCTTTTGGGGTGGCCAGTGGGTTAACCAGCTGGCATTCGCGGCATGCCGCACACCACCTGCGGACATCGCCGCCAATACCCGGCCAATA
Source organism: Myxocyprinus asiaticus (assembly GCF_019703515.2). Taxonomy (NCBI): domain Eukaryota; kingdom Metazoa; phylum Chordata; class Actinopteri; order Cypriniformes; family Catostomidae; genus Myxocyprinus; species Myxocyprinus asiaticus. The sequence goes on along the minus strand of NC_059376.1, from coordinate 16,881,288 downwards.
GAAACGGGCTATTAGACGGTTCAGTGTTTTCCTTTCTCCTAGATGACCTGCCATGGGATTATAATGAGCCGCCTGGAATACCATTTCCCGACGGCTCCTTGGAATCAACAGTTGGGTTGTATCCTCTTTGGTCCGAGTGTCCTGTGTCACTCGATACAACCGCTCATTTATAATTGCAAAATAGGGGTATGAAAGTGTGATGTCAGGCTGGAGTCGTTGACCATCGATGACTCTCACTTGGTCTAAGGCGTGTTTGAGGGTTTCATCTCGCGACTGCTCCAAAGGGAAATCCCCGTCAGGGAATTCCCTGAGAAGGGGAGGGGCTGCAGCCTCTCCCCCTCTCTCGTCATCATGACGTGGAGCTGTCGAGGACGGCCCCGGCTCCACCTCCCCTGCCAGAGCATCGCACATCACACATCTCCCTATTTTCACACAGGACCCATCCGCGCAAATTCCCTTTAATAAAACTCTAAAATCAGGCCAATCAGTTCCCAAAATCAGCGGATGGGTGAGGCGGGAACTAACCGCAGCCTCCACTCTATGCTTTTTCCCCCGAAATTTAATTGTCAGGGTCACCACCGGATACTTGTGAATATCCCCGTGTACACACTTCACCTTCACCGTTTTGGATGTGACCAATGCCTCGGGTTGAACCAGGCGTTGGTGGATAGTGGTTTGATTATACCCGGTATCCACCAACGCTTGGTGAGTACCCCCCTTGACACTTACCGGTATCCGGTACGCTCCGGCCCGGTCGGGGGCAGCCTGTGGGAGGTCAGAGACCCGCACCACCGTCCCCAGCTCCATCAGAGGGCACTGATCTCGGAAGTGGCTCGGGTCTCCGCACCTCCAGCAGGCCGGCCCAGGCTCTACGCCCGCACTTGCGTCGGCGGGCGCCCCCCCTGAGGGGGAGAGCGGCGGGGTATTGGAGTAGGGGAATGTGTCGCCTCCAACACCCGGGGAACTGGTCTCAGGGGCTGAGTTCCTCCTCGTCTGCGTGGGGCAGGAACGGGACCTGGAGAGAGAGCAGACGAGAAAGAGAGAGGGAGGGGGAAGAAACAGAGGGAGGAGAGAAAACGTAGGAGGGATCTTCCGCCCTCGGGATCGCCGCCATGTGGTCCTCCACAAGTCGGATAGCTTCCTCCAACGACGCCGGGCGGTGGCACTAGACCCACTCCGCCATCCCTTTTCGCAGTCGAACTATGAACTGTTCCAGTACCACCTGGTCGATAATTCCCTGGACGTCGCAATCCCCCGCTAGCAGCCATCTTCGGCAGGCGTCATGGAGCCGCTGGGCAAAGGCAAACGGGCGGTCAGAGCTTTCCAACTTCAAGCTCCGGAAGAGTTGACGACTTTCCTCCGGAGTGCAACCAACCCGTTGCAAGATGGCTTTTTTTAGATCTCCGTAGGCCAGGAGGCTCAACGCTGGCAGTTGTTGAGCCACGAGCTGGGCTTCCCCGGACAATAGTGGGATCAATCGGGCTGCCCATTGGCCGAGCGGCCAGCCCCAGATCTCGGCGGTCCGCTCAAACAAATCCAGGAAAGCCTCGGGGTCATCCGCCGCCCCCATTTTCTGTAATGCTGGTGGGGGTAACGGCGTGGGTGTGTCCGGGGTCGCGGCTGAGGATGCCCCCTGGCTGAGAAGGCTCCGGATCGCCTGCCGGTCCTCGGCTTGAGCATGCATGAGCTCGACAAACCGGCGGTCTTGATCTTGTCGGAGCTCAAGCAGCGTTTGTTGGTGGTTCTGATGTAGGCTGGCGAGGGCTTGGAGGATCTCCGCCAACTGGGAGGACTCTACGGGACGACTTCCATCCATCTTCGACCCAAACTTCAATCCCGGGTTTCGGCACCAGTGTAAAAGATGACGCGAGAAGCAGTTTTCCTTCTTCAGGTGAGGCTTTATTTCCCCTCTTCCTCGACACCACTTTACAGTTTACCTTTATGCACTGTCTAAACACTAACACACACTGCTTCCACAAATAAACTCTCACTATTAGGAAATCCTTGCTCTGGCTAGGCTCTGTCATATCCAGTCTCTCTCTCGACTGAGTGTTGTGTCGCTCTATTTATGCCGCTCTCCCCGTGCTCACTGAAATTAGAGACAGGTGTTAGACATAATTTAGCTCAGGTGTAAGCGCTCTTACTGCTTTCTCTCTCTGGAGATATACTTGACCACGCCCCCGCTGCCACAGGGCCCTACTGTTTATTTTCTATCATCTTATCTAGAAGGACTCTACAGCAATAATTTGCATCTTAAATATTTCTTATTCATTTTATGTCTTAAAGATTCTTTGTTTTGCATTTTTCAAAATCCTAAATTTGTTCATATACAGGTTTCAATTAGATTTTGAACTCCAGAGTTTTAATGATGACTTTGAACCCCACTGTATGTTAGCAGTGAGTGCTTCCTCCATTGACTCCCTGCCCTCTGACTGATCCCAATCCCTTCACAGCAGAACTCAATACCTCATCTGTCCTGATGGGAGAGAGAGAATCAATACTGATCCAGATCATGTCCTAATGCTTGCCTCTAGCCAAAACTACAGTCAGAATGTTCAGCCTGATTTTTTTTCTTCACCCTATTCAGGACTTTAATCTGTGTTTGCAGAGGTGAGCACTTGTACTGTCATCTAACATAACTCATCCTGATGCACAAGCATGACAACAGTGACATTATCATGAAATCAGCATCTGAGAGGGGATTGTTGGGGTAGTGTAGGTAAATACTCTTATTACCTGAAATGATTTGAAGTAGTGCATGCATTTTTAAACATGGCCAGTCATTGGGGTTTATATTTTAACACTTGACGTTGATTTTGATAGCACTATTTCATGAAACTTGCCAATCATCAATCCCTTTGAATGATGTAATCACTTTCCATTACAATTATTGACTCAACCAGTGGTTTGAGTTTTGGGTGGAGCTGTCTGTCTACCGGGGTGCTTTCAGGTACCTCTGGGCCCATGGGCTCACTGTTCCGCACATTTCTATGACACACTCCTTGGATGCACATGGAAAATGTGGTTCAGGATTCGGATTTATGCACCGTTAAATTATAGAGAATGTAAGTATTAATAATCATTTTCATCTACTGACACACAAATCATGGCTTGTTTTAACAATGATTGTATTGGAATGCACTTTGCTTCTACCATTCTTTATTTCTTTTTTTCTTCTTTTTTTTTATGTGGTCAGTTTTGATTTTTAAAAATTACATTCATTTAAACATGAAAAACATTTACCCATTTACCATCGGAGAGTTTTAATTTATTCTAAATTAAAATTACACTAAACGAAACGAAAATATAAACAAAATAACGAAGTGGTAAAAAAAGCTTACCAAATCCAAACATTTTACCCTCACCAACTTCTTTAACCAGCTCTTTTTGCAGTAACTTAAAAATCACTCTATGCCAACAGTTGGAAAAATACCAACGTAATTAGATCATAAATAGAATTTTAAATATAAACATAATAATAATAATTGAACAATGAATCATGACCTATAGACAGTTTAATGCAAATCTCATAAAATGTTTCATAAAACGACTCCAACTGTTATTATCAAGTACCTGTCAGGGACATAATTTGATATTCCACTATGTTTTCAGGCTTTATTATAACCTGCTGGTGGTGGAATCTCCAAACTGCAAATGTAGGAACTGATTTTAGATTTTGCGCTGAGATTAGACGTGGTTCTCAAATGATCAATTATCTATTTCTCAGGAAATTAGCCAATTGCGTTTTGCACCAATATATTAATATACAATACACACACAGTTTGCGTGCATACACCCACAATAGCACAAACACTCCCACCCAAGCCCACTTGCACTTTTAGCTAGCACAAAATATTGGATTAGTAGTAGCGCACGGTTGTAGCGTGTAATGCTGTGCTTTGCACGATCATGAAAATAGAGCCCATAATTTTTGCAGTTACATCTGTCGTGGTGCAGAAAACACATTCTTCACCTTTACGTATCAGACAATGGTGAAGAATTGAGTTGCCCCACACTGACTTTCTTTTTTATTTGAACACTTTACATTGGTTTAAGACTTTTAAGGTAATCTAGACATCTTTTCACCATCAGCTCACACTTTCCATCTTTATCTTTGATCCAGGATCATGGCTGATTCTCTCAAAGCTTGCAGTAAATCAGCTGTGTAAAAATCTCAGCCCGAACCAGCAGCACAGAGACTTAAACTGAATTTGGCAGTGCTAAAGATCTTTGTGAATCTGAGACAGGGAGCATCACACTGGTTCTAGATCAGCAGTTATTTGACCTGATGTAGCCTTCAGCTCAGCATGCCTCCCCTGGGGGTTGCTTCAGCAAGATGATGTGGTCAGGAGCATGGATGTGTTTGTAGAGTATTGAGTAGAGGTGACCAAGGGTCACTTGCCTCTCTCCCCCAGCATAAGAGAGTGAGCAGATGGGTAAGAGGTGAGTCGATGTGTGTCACTGGCAAATAGCTAATAAAGGACTGCGAGAAAGAAAAAGTAAGAAAGAGAGAGAGAGAGTTACACACACACATACTTCTTCTGAAGGTGATCATCTGCTGTGATGTCTAGGCCATCTTGTCTAAAGGTTTAAAATGATCTGATCTAAGGTTAAACCTTTTACATACACACAAATACAAACATGTGCACATCAGAGTATGTGACCGATGTGGAGTGGAAGTGGAACAGGGGGCAAAGTTGCTTTTTGTTTCATCTTTTGAAAGTTGGACATCTGTGTTTTCTCCAAGATCGCTCCAATACCTCTCGATCAGGAGCATAACACATGTTAAACTGCATGTCAGGGAGATTTCACCACATGTTAAAAACTATTAGAATAATAGACTATTATCAGTCTGAATAAAATACAACCCCAATTCCAAAAAAGTTGTGACAGTATGAAAAATGTAAATAAAAACAAAATTAGTGATTTGTAAATTATACTCACCCTTTGCTATATTGAAAGCACTACAACTACACATTATATGATGTTTTACCTTCATTGAATTTCATTGTTTGTTTGTAGTTGAAAATGTACAGTAATTTCAAATCAGATGATTTTGTTCAGATATAATTTACAAATCACAAATTTTTGTTTTTATTAGCATTTTTCATACTTTCCCAGCTTTTTCTGGGGTTGTAATATAAAGATGGAATTTGTGAAATATCTTTAAAAAAATATAATATTATAAATATATTTTCTATTTCATAACAAAATTCCATCAAATTAAATTAAGTAATCTTTAACACAAATTTACATTTTTAACCCAATCATTTTTAACCCAAAAATGTATTTACTTTTGTTAAAAATTACACAATTCAATTCAGGATTGAAATTGAAATGCTTAAATCTTTAAAAAAAAAAAAAAAATTGATTTAATTGTTGAATTAAAAAGAAAAGTGTATATATATATATATATATATATATATATATATATATATATATATATATATATAAAAACATTTCACATATGGAAATAAAATAAAAAGCTCATTATGTATCAGTTTTGGTTCTGCCCATTCATTTTTATGGTATCCGCAGATGGTGACTTGCTGTCTTAACACACTAGTTGACCGTTATATTCTCTGGTCAAAAGCAGAGGTTGTTCTCTCAGTACAGAACCTCCGATAAGCGCTAGTCACTTATTATGCGAACACGCTTACATCCTGGTTTAATCACAGGACAAGAACCCAGGTCTCCCACTCTGCTAGTGCCACAGGAGAAGGTGGACATACTTGAACTGATGCAAAAATGTCTGATGGGAGATGACGCTTGTCAGTAACTCAGCAGAATGGGGCTGATATCAGGGTGCTGAACATTCTGTAACACCATGACGGCTACCCATGTCATCATGTTGCAACTAGCCAGCGAACCGCACATGCAGGATTTTAGGATGTCAAAGGCAGCAAAGGCTGAGTCTATGCTGCCTTCAAAAACTGACTAGATGAAGGTGTCTCAGTTGTTAAAAATGAGCTAAATTTATTGACTAATCTTAGTTGTGTCTGTCTCAATGCTCAGTCTGACTTCATCTGACCAGCACAAACTCAACAAATGCTACTATACCAAGCAAAGACAATGCAAAATTATTGCTTCACAACATTGTCCTGTGACACTGAAGACCTTAAAATGGAGACAGCTCTTTATCTCTAACTTGTGAAGACAATAGAGCACACAACATAAGATTAAACCGTAAAATATAAAATGAAAAGTAATAAGTAAAAATGAAATAAAGTAAATGAGTAAATATATAAGAAAGTGATATGAAACTAAGAAACAAATAAAGTATAACATGGATGTATGTTTGCTCTCTTGAAGCCGCATGCACTCAGATTACCATTAAAAACTCAAATTAGATAATTAGATCCATCACAGTAGACAGGATGTGACACAAATACTGGATTCAGATGTAACTTTATGCCTTTTTACGTCTGTATACAGCCTCCAAAGGCAGCAATTTTCAGCTTTCGGATGCAGCCTTTGAGTGGGGAGGTATACACATTTTCTGGTAGACAGTTCATACACATGTACAAGCGCACAGATGCGAACAAACAAGGACATTTAAAATTCAATATCACATATGTTCAGACTTGTCATAAATTATTTCCTTCTTGGCCAAATATAATACTTAAAATGTAATGACAAACCTTCTACTTTCCTCTTACAAGTTTTTACATGACCAGGATCTGAAAAGGCTTTCTTTCATAAACTCACCACACATTTACACATGAACCCTTTGCTGTAAACTGAGATTGCTGTGAGTAAACAAACTGATCTCACAGTGAAATCAGAAACAGTAGGCTGATTTTCTTTAGGTGAAATCGGTCTGTGCTTACTGAAATTAAAAACACTGCCCCCAGTGGGCAAAGTGGTAACTGTTGTTGGGTGTATGGACACATGTGAGCTCCATTTACTGGGTGTTATGTCCACAGAGAGGTGCTAAAAGTGAGTTGTGAAGCACATTGTTTTCAGTTGTACAGGCTGTATTTCAGTGAAGAGGATTGATATGTTCCTTTTATGTAATCCACTATATTTAACAGTAGAAACAGTAAAAATCAGTAAAAAACTGATTGTCACTCTTGGATCATGTACATTAATAAAGGAAAAATCCTTGCACAAGGACACAGTTATTACAGAGAGAGCATCCTCTATTCCATTTGTCTTTCTGAAGGTCACATATGTAATACACGGCAGTGGGGGCCGGAATGGCCCCATTAAAAGCCGGGCCTCTGGGAAGTCTGAGGTATCAGATCCCTCTTAAAGGGGGTTGCACACCGGACGCGTTTGGTGGATGACATGGCGTATTATAAAATCCGAAACAATTGTTTTCTATGAATGTACACACCGCCACTCGGCATCTGTCTGCGGCACCCACCAACAACTCCGGAGGCTGTTCAAATTTCTGCCACGCAACGGAGCACAACTCGAATATTTTCCATTAAAATCGACACAAATCATTATCAATGGACATATATTTTATACTCTAGCCTTGTTCATTCTTTAAGAAGGGAAAGATCTTGCTAACTCTTGTGTGTTCTGTCTGCCACGTGAACCGCATCGACGTGCCCTATGTCTGATACATGTGCCATGTCCTAGCTGCGACACAACGCGGCATGGCGCTTCTCGTCTGGTGTACAACCACATTAACCGTCACTGCTCTCATGTAGGATGGATGTGATTCCATCTGATGAGTGCTTATGCTGAGAACCTTGAGGTTCATGTTAACACTGTTGTTTTCTGTTTGATCACCATCTGGTTGACCAAATGTTTGGACTCTTTTTTATATATTTAAATATTATTACTATTTTATTGTGTTATTTTCCATAACACTAGTTATCGAAAAACAAAGTAATCAAAGCTATAGAATACCACAAGATTTCTGCAAAAGTATAAAAGATTTAGCACAGAAATCATAGTAGAAATAGGATGCTGCATTTCTAGCAAACAAAAACTTGAGATGCAGGACAAACAGAGTAGAAGGGAGGAATAAAACGAAAGAGTAGGAAAGGAGAGGGAGGATTTGTGCACTTGTGGGTCTTACACAAAACACCCACATCATGGCAGTCTGTAGAGACTCAACCCACAATACAGAAGACTTGAAGAGATTGAGAGAGGAGAGACTGAAGAGATAGTGCACATAGTTCCGGTTCTCCACTTCCAAATGAGCAGACTCTGGGCACTTGAAACATGGTGAGTCACCATTTATTTTACATTCTTTGTGAATTTAGAAGATTTCAATTGTTGTTAAACTGATAGAACACGTGAAAACTATCAGAGACTTCTGTTGATTTTGCTCATCAAATTAAATAAGAGCTATGTGGAACTAACATGCATCTGACAATATGATCATACAGTATGTGTGTTTTTTAGCATGCACATAGTAGCACAAAAAAGGTTCTTTGCAAGGAACATGCAACTGAACATCTAACTAGCTGAGCTCATCAGCAAAACCTCAACAGAAACAAAGTAGTGAAATGATATTACATGCCACTGCTTGAAACAGTTTTTATCAGTGACCACAGGAACAGTAATGAATTATATTGGGATACGAGTAGCTGACACAAAATACTTTTGTTGACATGTCCTGTGGTGTGACACGCTTTACTCCATCTAAAACCATTTAAACAGCATTTTATAATTAATATGCATGCAGCTCTTTATGAACTTATATTAACTGAGGGTGCTTCACACCTGGTTCGAGTGCTTGGCCCGAACCAGAGTTCGTTTCCTTCTTCATCCCCCTGCCCCCGCTGGTCTCTGTTCACATCATATTTTTTGGGGTCCAAACCGCATTCCGATTACATAATCAACGTGAGTACAAGCGGCAGCTGTTTATCACTGTAACTAGGCAACAACTCAAGAAGACATCAGCTTCACTGTGTTATTAAAAGTATTAATCTCTTTGGATTTACCACCAAAACTTTACATGCACAAAACAATGCCATGGATGCATTGAATGTGCATTTGTCTGCCGCGAGCCAGTGGATGCATTTCAAGAGATGTGAAGAATGTGAGCTGCTCTCTGAAGGGGATTTATTTGGACACAATCTTGTATGAGAAATTCATTAAACCATAATAATTACGATCGGGAGCCTGAATTATACGTCATCAATAGAGGTTCACTTCCTTGATTTGGTATGATTGTGTTCATATTAGCAGAGAACTGCACTGGTGTGCACACGAACCGTACCCCAAACCACCTTTTCAAGCGGACTCGGGTACGGTTCGTGGATGCGCACCCGAGTTCAGAAAACAGCGTTCACACCACCCAAACGAACCGAACTTTGAAGTCAATCGAACTTGAGTGTGCACCAAAAGTGCTAGTTTGAAAACACCCTGAGGGTGCTTTCACACTGGCAGTTTAGTTTGAAACAGAGCACGGGTCGCATGAAAAATTGATAATGTGAAAGCTGTCATGCGGACCGAGGAGCACACCTCGGTACTGAACCCGAGACTACCTGTAGGAGGTGGTCTGAGTTTGGTTGCTTTGGAACTGTAGCGTGATTCACGTGAACGTGAAAGCAACTCGGACTCGGGTGCGCACTCATTCAGGAAGTAAAATGCGTTTTAGCCAATGACGACATCATTAGTTTCGACAACACACAAGGCCATGAGTGGCAGGGGAACATTGTGGAACACAGAAGAGGTGAGGTGCCTCATTCAGATATGGGGAGAAGAAAACATACAAGAGCAGTTAAAGAAAACTCACAAGAATGCAGACGTTTTTGCATTGTTAAGCGCAAAATTGAAGGAGTCTGGGTTCAACAGATGAGTTACGCCATGAAGCGCACCTATACGCAGTTGTCGTTCACTCTGCTGTGCATAATGGCACCAAAATAACAAAAAAACTAAAAGTATGATGAGTCACGTTGTGTTCTCCATGCATGTTTGTGATGATGTAAGATGAACGCAAATGGAATGGGGTTCGATAGAATCAAGTGAGTGTGAAACCAGACCAACGCTGCGGGGGGCACCGGGAACAATCGCACTCGGAATCGGACCACAGCAAAAGTGCTAGTGTGAAAGCCCCCTGAAAGACTGTATAGTAATTTTTTTATTTGTAGTAAAAGCAATAAAGGTGTTAAAAAAATGGCTAAAAGGGTCAAAGACGTGACAATTTGTTTGTCCAAATCTATTTAGTTGTCCGACAATATATTAAAAAACATAATTTGTACGAAACAATGACATGAATATATCTTTGCTTTGATGAACATGCTTTTAGTTTTTTTTTTATATTTTTTCTGGGGCTTAAAATAAAAAATTTATAAGTGCTGTAACCGTTAAAAAAGCAGGGAAACTATTTTGTTTTGAAATATTATTAATATTTGAAAAGCTTTTGCCCACCATTTTATGAAACCAACATGGATACAGTGATTAGGCTACATATGTGTGAAATTGGCACATGTTTTTTAAAATAGTTATTTAAAAGATTTCTAATTTATCTCCAAAACCTTATTTGTCAATGACCAAAAAAACACTTTGGCAAAAATTGTGAATGCTTTTTCTCTTATTCATAAATTAAACATTTATACATTCAGAAAAGTCCATGGATATGTTATGCATCAACCTCCCATATACTTTGCATAACAGAGTTATTTATGGTCTCAGCTAACCACACATGCCCATTTGTGACCTTTATCTCCTAACCTCAGTTCTTTTGCTATTTAAAGCACAAACTTGTCACACACAAAGATGTCATGAACAATTGGTAACATCTTTTAACTGTAGCACAGTGTTAATGAGAAGGGTAGAACTTGTGCATTCAGCCTGTGACAGTGATAATTTGACACAAAAAGTTAAACGAGCATGTCTTGTCCTGTCTTCCAGATTTCAAAGAAATTAGAGAGTAAATCGAATGCAATACTGACGTCTAAACTTACTAACAGTGAGAACACAAGATCCTGTTGTAATATGCAAGGCAAGTTCAGATAGCAAGACATTTTGAAGCACAGGATCTATAAAGCAGTTCATTTATTATAAATCCTTAAGCTCAGAAAAGGCAGGGAAATATAGTTTTACTGACGGAGGTAAGAGTTTCTGCTCAGGTATGTTTTAAGACTGTGTGGGTGTGTGCATGGTGCAAAGACATGGCTTATTTTGACATGGCTTATTATGTGATACATTCATAACACACACACACATAAGCACTGGAGCTGTGAGTAAGTTGAGACTGTATCCTATCCGTTAAAACTAAGCTTCCTGTTTCCTTGTTTTATGTTCTCTCTCGTGCTGTCTCTGCATATGGGAGGAACAGTTGGTGCATGGCTTTACCCTGCATGGATACGTTTATCATAATGTCTTAACAGAGAGTCAGTTATTTTACGGTTTGTTGATAACTGGGATTTCTGCTTTAAGTCCAAGTAGTTTCACTCTCCTGTCCACATGCCGACCACATTCATTAGAATGCAACTGCCAGAGCTGGACGTGTTGTAAACATCTGTTTCCATCTCTATACAAAAAGATTATTATAAAAAAATAGATTTTTTTAAGCCGTTTGAAAATGACTATAAATGTGCTCCTTTTAAATATACAGTACATTTTATATTAAAGAAATAGTTCACCCAAAAAATTACAATTCTGTCATTATTCACTCACCCTCATACTCCAAACCCATGTTACCTTTTTTTCTTCGGTGGAACACAAAAGGAGATATTTTAAAGCATGTTGCGATTGCTGGTTTCCATTCTAACAGCAGTTGATGATTCACTTTAAAGCTTAAAAAATGCACTCAAAAGCGTCATATTCCAAGCCTTCTGAAGTGTAAGATAAAATTTTTATGATGAAAAGACTGAAATTAAGTCATTATTCACTTAAAATCATATATTAAATAATTGATCACCTCATACAGAGCCCAAATCAAACATGACAACACGTCAGTAACATCAAACCTCATTGGTGTGTCATGACGACTGGCCATGAGACGCGCAAGAACTAATGAGGTTTGATGCTATTGACATGTCATCATATTTAAAATGGGCTGTATATGAGTCGATTCGATTTTATTTTATTTTATTTGAGAGTGAATACCAACTTAAAAATCAGTCTTTTCATCATACAAAGTGATCTTGAACCTTCAGAAGTCTTGGAATATGATCCGTGACTATCGCATGGACTACTCATGGCACATTTGTGTGCTTTGTTAAGCTTCAAAGTGAGTCACTATCATCTGCTATTGTATAGAAATTAACTACCGTGACAACCTTTAAAATATCTCCCGTTCCACAGAAGAAAGTCACATGTGTTAGGAAAAGACATGAGGGTAAGTACATTTTTGTATGAACTTTTTTTAACACGCCATGTTTCTACATTGCTTGGCCACTGCAAACAGCCTGCCGTTAGGATAATGAACCACATTATAAGGTGAAATGATTTTTTAAAATAATTTCTATAATTATAAACTCAACTCATCATTAAACATTTTAGTTTTTCATCATATTGCTGTTGTTGCTCTTTTCTAAAAGCAATAAGCCACTCGAGTCTGCGTTACATAGATTTTACTATGGGTATTGGGGTTTGTGCACTCCGCTTCACATTGTGGCTAAGAATGCCCCCTATCCATAAAAACCTAAAAAAAAAAAAAAAAACATCACTGTAATGCATGACCTCTTGAGGTTTGTTGCTTTAATAATTCAAGATGGTACTCTTGTCAGTAAAGTTGTTGTCGACAAAACTGTGTTTGTCTGTTAAGCAGAAAGTTAAAACATATAATGATCTCATATAGAGGTCGCCAGATATATCGGTTTTGTCGATTAATTGGCAACGACAACAGATTTCTGGAACTATCGTTATCGGTAGTATATATTTTTTCTCCTTTGTGTCCGGTGCTGGAGCGGCCAGTATGAGAGCGGCCTCTAGAGGCGAAATAATCACTTCACTGATGCCTTGTGGTGTTTGTTTAGACATGTGAGACTACACTCTGCATGGAGCGGAACACATCAGATGCAGATTTAAAACATCAACAATGAAAAGACATGCAAACAGTATACTACAGTACACATTGTCACATCATTATAAAGTAATTAATTTGTTGACTGGATGCTGCATTAGTAGAGAAAAGCAGTATGTTTGCCGACAGTGCAGAGAGGACGCTAACATTAAAGCTAACCTCAAGAGGTTAGAACAATGTGACAAAAATACACGTCCTACCCAAATGTTTAAATGTCACAATTGTTACCATGTATTACCATCTATTTGCATTAGTTTATATCCAGCTGGTCATGTTTATGTATTTGTTAGCTAAGTTGCATATTTAAAGCTAGTGACGTGAGAAAGCAAATTAAAATCTTCATGCAGCCGAGAAAAACATATAAACAAATCAGAACCACATCTGATTTCAATAATAAAAAACAATTCCTCACTGTAATATGATGACTTCATATCAATCACATTCTTGCACTAAAAAAGGCTAGCCACAGCACAACAAATACAGTTTAACAGAAAGCAGGTGTCTCAATATGCTTTTAAAGTTCTTTTTAATTAGACACAGCATCTAAAAAACAGCGCTCCTGCATGAAACGATGAATAAAAAAAATAAAAAAAGAGAAACAAAGATGTTCATCTAGCACGTTTATTTGGTTAAAAACAAATGGATGGTTGAAACAGCCCCTTACAATTGGTGGAGGTCTTTAGCCATTGCATCTTGTAAGCGTTTCTCAGATTAAGCAATGAGTTGTTTAAATGCTTTGTCCGGAAAGATGTTCAACTTGTAAATGTGTGTCTCGATCCTCGCCTTCAGTCTGGGCCTGGCCTGGGCTCATAGCCTGAGCCGCTTCACCACCGAATTCAGCCGAATACCACTGCTTTCTGTGAATAGTGCTGCTCTACATACAACTGCATTGAATAAAAAACAATGTGGTATTTCGCTATTATTATGAAGCTTGAGTCTTACTCAACTGTAACTCCAAGTGAACTGTCTATTGAAGCGTTTCCCCCCTCATTTTACTTTTGATTTAACATTTGAGAATATGGACTGACAAAACCTTTTTATTTATTTATTTTATTTATTTATTTTATCCACATTAGTTGAAAATGAAATGCTCTTTTTTTAATTGCCAGGATAGGAATGTTCTATGCAATAATATAATGGTGCTGAATGGTTTCTGTATTTATTGCACCCTCTTATGGACTAAGGAAACAACATGAATTTAAAAATCAGCTGACTAAAATTTGAATATTTGTTCAGCAAAAAAAGAAACGTCCCTTTTTCAGGACATTGTATTTTAAAGATAATTTTGTAAAAATCCAAATAACTTTACTGATATTTATTGTAAAGGGTTTAAACAATGTTTTCCATGCTTGTTCAATTAACCGTAAACAATTAATGAACATGCACCTGTGGAACAGTCGAGACACTAACAGCTTACAGACGGTAGGCAATTAAGGTCACAGTTATAAAAAACTTAGGACACTAAAGAGAACTTTCTACTGACTCTGAAAAACACCAAAAGAAAGATGCCCAGGGTCCCTGCTCATCTGTGTGAATGTGCCTTAGGCATGCTGCATGGAGGCATGAGGACTGCAGATGTGGAAAGGGCAATAAATTGCAATGTCTGTACAGTGAGACGCCTAAGACAGCACTACAGGGAGACAGGAAGGACAGCCGATCGTCCTCGCAGTGGCAGACCACGTGTAACAACACCTGCACAGGATCAGTACATCTGAATATCACACTTGCAGGACAGGTACAGGATGGCAACAACAACTGCCCGAGTTACACCAGGAATGCAGAATCCCTCCATCAGTGCTCAGAGTTTCAGCAATAGGCTGAGAGAGCCTGGACTGAGGGCTTGTAGGCCTGGTCCTTACCAGACACCACCGGCAACAATGTCACCTATGGGCGCAAACCCACCTTTGCTGGACCAGACAGGACTGGCAAAAAGTGCTCTTCACTGACGAGTCACGGTTTTGTCTCACCAGGGGTGATGGCCGGACTCACGTTTATCGTTGAAGGAAAGAGTGGTCTATCATGGTCTGGGGCAGTGTGTCACAGCATTATCGGACTGAGCTTGTTGTCATTGCAGGCAATCTCAACGCTGTGCGTTACAGGAAAGACATCCTCCTCCCTTATGTGGTACCCTTCCTGCAGGCTCATCCTGACATGACCCTCCAGCATGACAATGCCATCAGCCATACTGCTCATTCTGTGCATGATTTCCTGCAAGACAGGAATATCAGTGTTCTGCCATGGCCAGCAAAGGCTGTCCCCTTCCACCTTGAAGGTGTACATTGCTGCTATAGCAGCACACCACGACACAGTGGATGGTAAGTCCTTAGGGAATCACGACCTGATCATCAGGTTCCTGAGAGGCGCCAGGAGGCTGAACCCCCCCAGACCGCGCCTCGTTCCCTCATGGGACCTCTCTGTATTTCTTCAGGGTCTACAGAGAGCCCCCTTTGAGCCTTTGCAGTCAGCTGAGCTTAAGGCACTCTCCTTGAAGACTGCCCTCCTGACTGCGCTCACTTCCATCAAGAGGGTAGGAGACCTGCAAGCATTCTCTGTCAGCGAAACGTGCCTGGAGTTTGGTCCGGGCTACTCTCACGTGATCTTGAGACCCCGACCGGGCTATGTGCCCAAGGTTCCCATGACCCCTTTTAGGGACCAGGTGGTGAACCTGCGAGCGCTGCCCCAGGAGGAGGCAGACCCAGCCCTGTCGTTGCTGTGTCCGGTGTGCACTTTACGCATCTATTTGGATCGCACGCAGAGATTTAGGATCTCTGAGCAGCTCTTTGTCTGCTTTGGTGCAAACTCCAAGCAGAGGATCGCCCACTGGCTCATTGATGCCATAGCTATGGCATATCATGCCCAGGACGTACCGCCCCCGGTAGGGCTACGAGCCCATTCTACCAGGGGTGTAGCGACCTCCTGGGCCCTGGCCAGGGGTGCCTCTCTAACAGACATTTGCAGAGCAGCGGGCTGGGCAACACCCAACAACTTGCGAGGTTCTACAACCTCCGGGTTTCGTCCCGGGTAGTGGCATGCAATACAAGTGGATAAGCCCGGGATAGCCGGCCAGGTGTATCGCTTGCACATAGTGCCTTTCACCTCCTCTGAGCTGAAGACGTGCGCCATTAATTCCCAGTAGTGTTCACAAACTATGTTCCCTGGTTGACTTCCTCCGAGCCCTGTGGCAGTCAAGTTTTCGGAGAGACTCGCTGCCGGCCCAGTACACGTGCTAACTAAGAGCCCTGTCCTGGGGTAGGTGCTCCGCATGTGGTGGTTCCCTGTAAGGTAACCCCATGCGATGTATATCTTCCGCTAATTCGTTTCGCTGTTGGCAAACTGCGTCTTCCTTGGGCAGAGCCCCCTCTGCCACAGTCTCCATGTTTGTAGTAACTCCTCCCCCTTTGGATAGGATCTACCATGAGATTTCTCCACATGATCAGCAAGACCATGTGACGTATTTTCCACTTAAATATCCCCCCCCCCCCTCTCTCTGGGCGATGTGTGGTCTCTGCGGTGTACTCCCCTTGGGAGGGACACCCCCTGACTAGACCTGGTCGGCCCAGCTGGATAATCCCCCTTTTTTTAGGGAGTGAAAAAAAGAAGAGGAAAAGAGGCCATGACTGGGCTAGCCTGTCTCTATATTTTGGTTAGTCGACTTGTCCCCAAAGGGCCGTTCGACACTCATAACTATGTTGGGGGAGGTTACGTGTCGGCCTGGTGTGCTGGCTACAAGGCACACAGTGGTCTGTCCGTCACACACTGCCAGTTCACGTAACACAGTTCAGCCAGTTGCGGCGTTTCGTTTAGGGACCCCTAGTGTCACTACATCGACACAACGTCAAGTGAGTGACAGATAGGGAAGTCATGGTTACTTGCGTAACCTCCGTTCCCTGATGGAAGGAACGAGATGTTGTTTCCCTCCTGCCACAACGCTGAACTACCCGCTGAAATGGCCAGACCTTGTCTCGGCTCCTCAGCATAAAACCAAATTGAGTGGTTGCATACCAGCTCATTTTATACCCGTATGTCTGGGGGATTGGCATGCAAATACCACTCGCCAATTTTCAATGGCCTTTTATCAAAGACCAGAGGTGTCTCGGGCTCCCAAGAGTGACCCCTAGTGTCACTACATTGACACAACGTCTCATTCCCTCCATCAGGGAAAGGAGGTTACGCAAGTAACCATGACGTTATCAGTAAAATCCACTATCGGTTGACCTCTAATCTCATAAATGATTTTTTCCAGTTTGACATTTAAAACATTAGGAGGTATTACAGCTGGGATTTGTGATCGGTTAATCCTTTGAAGATAGAAACCAGTTAATTCCTGCCTAGAGAAGTTATTCATGGATTTGTGTGCTTATGAAATCTTGTGTGGGTGAGAGATGTAGTTGGGGTTTGGAGTGCTCAGGCATTCTCAAACAAGGTGTTATTTAGTAACATTCTTTCAAGAAGAAATTTAAAGGTGTTTTATTATCTAAACTATTAAATATTACAACATTGTCATTGACACTTGTTTTGATTCCTGCACCGTAGCACAACGCTCCTAGCATATTCCCTTATTTATATTACAACACTGACATTGACACTTGTTTTGATTCCAGCACTGTACCATAAAGCTCCTAGCATATTCCCTTTAAAAAACAAATTCCATCTCCTATAAGTTGTTGACATGCAGCTAATAGTACCTGTTTTTACCAGTTGCATTGCCGTAATGTCAAAATCACTGCTTATCTGAATTTTTTTTTTTTTAAACACCACTTGGCTTACACAGCCCCTATTTTCAGCATGCAGTTACTAATCAGCTCAAAACTGTTGCCAACAGCAGCACTGAGAAAGAGACAGATCTGTCCTTGCAATGATTAAAGGTGAAACTTAATGTAGATGGACACCATTTGTAGAGTCCCCAAAAATTGCTCTGTATAGTACTTAAAAAAAAAAAAAAAAAAAGAAACAAAGAAGAAGATTTTTTTTTTTTTTTTATTTTGAGCATCCCAACAGGCCCGAGACAACAACATTGGCTTAACCAATGCCTCAAGTTTGTTTGAGAAACTTCTTTGAAAACAGTCATTACTTTTGCAATTATGTTTGGTGCTGCAAGTGGTGCAGAAATTACACAATACAGCTTTTATACAAACTCTTTGTTTGATGTTGAAATCAAATGAAATCTGATAAATTTTCTTTAGTAAATTTTGTTAACTACAATATTATCTTTTAATGCCAGCCCTCTAAATAGCGAGTAAATCACTCGCATATGCAACCAAATTTCATGCTATGCGACTAAAATATGTATTTTATTAGCCACTGGCAAGTAAATATTGAGATTTTACTCGTCAGTTATTGAGGTGTGTAGTGACAAAGAACTTGAGCGCCATGATCCTTTTACTGAATAAGAAATAGCCAATTAAGAAGCTGGATTCAGCCTCATCTTTTACAGTGTATTGTGTCTTGTGAACGCACACTCAAAGAAATTGAACTAATTTGTCACCATCATGCTTTAGTTCAGCCATGAAATGGCATTGACATTGCATTAAACGACATCAACTCTAACTTTGGTAAAACCTTTCCATAGACTGTTTTCACAAATTTCCCCATGGACCTGTTGGACATCTGTTAAAAGGTAAAAGTGTTGCAAAACTGGAGAGCATGTAGATTTGAATTTGAGAGCGTGTACAATAAATATTTGTACAAGCAAGTCATACACATTATACAAGTAAAAGTTTCCTTTTGCTTAGTTCCATATATTGTGTATCCAAAATGAGACCCAGACACCCCATTTTCATTTCATGTCACTTTTAAAATCCTTTCTGTTTTTTTACAGTCACGTGGTGATCAAAAACATAAAAGGAAACATTATTTCTAATAATACATTGCACGGATGAGGGGAAAACAACAGTGCAACTTCTCTCTCGTTAATTGTGCGCTGTGCTCATTCACTTGCACGCGGAGCAGCCATTCACTTAAAGAGACCGTACCAATTTAGCGCTGGTTATACATATCAGTGTAAACACACTGTAAATCGCACAAGTGCATATAAACAAACATGTAGTAAGTGTAATAAATGTGTAAATTCATAAATATTTAAAAGGCACAATCATACATTATGAATCATTTTAACTTCAGAAAACAAATATTAAAGAATTTAACAAATAGGCTTGTGCTGCATCAATGCAAGGGTTTTTTTTTTTTTTTTTTTTTTGCATAGTAGTTTTGATAAAGCAGCACTTAAATTATTATTTTATATATTATAATTATTAATCCTATTTTCATTAGGTTCCAATCTTGTGAGTTATACAACTTGTATTCATTATTGAAAATGCAATATCATGACATCATATAAATTATAAGAAAGTGAAGTTTGTAGGCTACACACACTAAAATGTGATTAAAAGTGTAACAAAATATGAAAATAAAATGTACAATCTCGAGTACTATTGTGTGAAATCATATATATGAAAACATATATATGAGAATACATATATATATATGATGCCCCCTTCTCGGTTTTCTTAATATGTTTTTTTAGTTTTCAGTAGCATTACGCTTATATGTTGTCAAAAGTCTGGCAAGTAAAAACAAAAATGTACTAGCCAATTGTGGCGATTGTTTCTCCAACGTGTCCGTAGAGGTTTGAATGCCATTATATTATTCAAGCTTTTTCCTCCTGCTACTATAACCAATATTAATAATAAAAAGAAGAAAAGATGAAATAAAACAAAAAGCCTTTATAAGATTTGAAGAGTGACTTCTTGTCAAAAAAAAGTAATGCAAAGACTGCCATGATCCATTTCTTTCCATTATTATGTTTCTGCTTTGCTAGGCAGGAAAGATTGGGAAAATGATCGGATGTCTTCAAGCATCTAGACTCTTGTCTCTGACTGATCTTTGTTGTCTAACTCCTAGTACTGTCAAATGTTCCCTAAAAGCTTAGAAGCCTCTGGAATCTGTCCAAAAGCAGTTTTAGAGCCTGGTGTATCTGGGAAATATAGTCTCCATGTCATTTTCATGAAATATTTACAGATATGCTCTCCTCTCTGAGGAAGCTCTGACAGATAGAAAGAGCACAATACCATTTTAAGATGCTGGTGACCTTCATGAATTCATGACAAAGCAAATGGGCAGCTAATTTTAGCCCCTATCGATGCTTGAGAATATATCAAGTACAGAGATGACCAGAGCACTGACCATGTTGAAAGATCTATCAGTTTATAATCAAGCAATATCAATCTTGCAATTGTGCTGTTGTATGGAATATCTGCAAGTAATCACAGCCACGCTCATTGTTTTGATTGTATGTGTGATATTGCTGTTGTACAGTTCTAATAAGTTAATAGTAAGTACAGTAAATTGCATTTTAGATGCAACATTGCCAGTTATTTTATCTATTTTTGTAAATATTGTGGTTACTTTGGTTTTACTGCAAATACCTTAGTTGAGCTCTAGTTACTGTAGTAAAATCAAGGTTAATTTTCATAATAAAGCTATTGCAAGGGGACCCAAAATAATTGCAAGGGAAACTTGTTAAGAGGGAATGCAAAGCTTTATCAGAAGAAAAATGTTAGCCCTGTCATCTAAGGGGTTGTGTACTTATGCAATCAGATTAGATAGTCGGAACTAACTGTTGCACAATCTAAAGCAAACTGCTCATACTGGATTCGTTGTCCTTGTTGTTTCCTAAAAGTAAAAGTAATAGCTTCAGTAAATAAATAAACAATGCATGACACAGTAAAGGAAAGGAAAAATGAAATGAATGGTAAAGTAAAGGGGGTAAATATTGCAGCTTGTGGAAAGTGAAAGAAATAAAATGGAAAGAATCAAATCCAATGAAGACTTTTATCTTTTCTTATTATTATTATTATTGGTAGAAGTAGTGGGAGGAAAAGTAATAATTCTGGTAATATTGTGTTATTGTAGTTGTCTCAATTTACTAATGAAAATGCATCAGTTATCAGTTCATTGGATTTTTAGGAAATATGATTGTTTTGGTGAACCAGTTTTGAGCGGTTTAGTCAGCTGAGCTCACACACTATCCAACCTACACACCCATCATTTAACTCAAAACCCCTCCATCATTTTCTCCTCTCTCTTTATTTCTGCATTTCACTCAGTCTCCTACACACTTTTTCCAAAACAGCTAAGGTCAAAGGGCACTGGGGGAGGTGGCTGTAATCAACGTCACTCTCCGAATTAAGCCACCATCAGTCTTTTTCTTTCTTTCACTCCAGAAGTGGTGAGACTGAGGGTAAAACTGTGTCTGGATTAAGCTGGCACCTGTTTTTACTTATTGTTTTGTTGCATTATTATTGTGGTGATGCTTAGATTGCAAGCGGCACGGCATGGGACCAAGACAGACCTGTGATTTAAAGAAAACAAAATACGTCTCTACACCAGCTATTAGAATATAATATTAGTCACATTAAAGAGATAGCTCATCCAAAATAGTAGTTTTCAGTGTGAAAAGGAAGGATAAAAAACAGGACATTTTGTCTCTGCTCATGTCTATCATGTCACTTGTTTGACATTATATGCACGTTACCTCCTGAATGATGGGGAAAAAAACTATCTGAAATCTGTCTGACCATTAACACGCAATTTTAATATATATATAAATATATATATATATATATATATATATATATATATATATATATATATAATATTTTTTTTTAATTATTATTATTTTTTTATTATTATTTATTTATCTGATTTCTAGCTACATACGAACACTTTTCATGCATTTTTGATGTTCAGACTACAATCAACTAAACAAGTTTGAGTCAGATATGGATTTTTTTTTTTTTTAAGTTTGTTAACTTTCTGAACAAAGCCATAGTGATTTGGTATAAAGTCAAGTTGAATTAGAAGGAAGAATGCTCTCATTTCATTTCAGGGTGAAGCAGGTGAATCACCACAGGCTTTGATTTATTTCTCCAATAAACAACTATAGCTGATGTCTAACTTTCAAAGGAGGGTGTATCACTTAAGCACCTTAAGTGGTCAGTTTGCATGAGAGAGTGGGTCAGAAAGTGGTGAGAGGGTGTTGGAGAGGACTCTGAGTGATGATGGAGGAGGAGATGTCCTTCCTTTTGAATTATTCACTCCATCACTGTAATGCCTCTCCCTTTATTTTGAGAGTTCTTATTTCAAGAGTGCATTTACTCCCTACTGTTCCAGATTAGGGTTGCTCTGATACCAAAATTTTGGCTTCGAAATGATACCAGCCCTGGTACCTCGGTATCGATACTAAATCGATACTATAATCAACAAATAAAAAGCCTCCGATTTTTAATGAAATTACACAGAAAATGACTTGATTAAAAGAACTGCATAAAGTCAGTGATGTGTTTACAAATTATGTGTTTTCCGTTTACATTTTTCTGGATTCCATGTTAAATATTTTAATTAAATGTTATGAATAAAATGGTGTTTAATCATATTGATACATACAGTTTTAATCAAATAAAAATACAATATTTTATTTTATTTTTGGTAAAATAAAATGCTGCACAACAGTATTAATCACAGTATTAATGAAAACATTAATGAAAAAAAAAATCTGATTACCTGTGGAACAAGGCTGCTTGTGTTTGTGACATTGCTTACAGATAATAATAATAACAATAACAATAATAATAATAATAATAATAATAATAA
Organism: Myxocyprinus asiaticus; assembly: GCF_019703515.2. Taxonomy (NCBI): domain Eukaryota; kingdom Metazoa; phylum Chordata; class Actinopteri; order Cypriniformes; family Catostomidae; genus Myxocyprinus; species Myxocyprinus asiaticus. The sequence goes on along the minus strand of NC_059376.1, from coordinate 16,858,697 downwards.
TAATAATACAACCATTTAATACAATACACTAGTGATATTTTTCTGTCTTCAATTTTATGCATCCATTTGAATAGAACTTTCATGTCAGTGGGAATTTTATTTTGACAGACCTTTGAGTTCTTCCTGTTTTTATGGGTTAGTTATATCAAGCTTCCCATTAATGCTGATATACTCCCATTGCGACTCTCCAGCTGAAATCTCTGAGATGCACCTGAGGTTGTGTGTTGAGTTTGTGTGAGTGTGTACGCATGCGTGCACCAGTGTGTGTGTATGTGTGTGGGAATCACATGACAGAGCAGAGTCGCATCTCTTGTTCATTCTGTAGCACGCAGCGCATGTGACTGTATATTATTTAATAAAATTACATCCTTCTGCTGTTTAATGATCACACTTGGCCATATCCAGGTTTTTTTTTTATTATTTTATTTTTAAATTGTCATTGATTTCATGTCAAATTTGTCACATCTCATATCATTTTGCTAATGACAGCATACTGTAATATGGTACCTAAATTAGCAACAAGACGATATTGTACCGATTTAATTTTTTTGGTATTGCGATACTTCGATAGTACCAGTAAACCATGCAACCCTACTCCAGATATGAGCTCACTTTGACTGTTTGAAAAATGTGAGATGTGTTTGCCACTCTATTTGTGCACAAGCCCAATTCAAAAACTAATACTGTATACATATCCTGAATCAAAATGTTTTACTTTGTAGCCTACTTTATGAACAATTCAATTACTTACTCCAATCTGTACTCTACCCATCCAGTGTGAGATATGTGCACTGCTGGGGTGTAAATTGAAGAAGGTAATGCCCAGAACTCAAAATCATCAATAATTGATCTGAAAAAGACGTAATTTATTGTTGCCATAGAGATTTATATTTGTATGTTGAATGCATAATGCATTTAAATTTGAAAGTGTCCATGCTTTCACTTCCAAAAAGACTATCTAAACTGTATATCAGATTGATTTATTTGCAAAGATTATTGGTTTGGTGTGGACTAAAAACAACTGTCCTGTTGCCTTTTAAACCAGTTACTGATTACACACAAATAGCTAACTAATGAGAGAAAATTAACGGGGGCTCCATCCAACAAGCTTGGGATATTTTGACAGGCTTAGTTCCAGATGGTCATTGAGTTCAGTTTTTTTTCTCAATTAGGAATAATAAGATCACATCTGCTGGTCGAAAGGGAAAAGAGAGTATGCTAACAAGACTTTCCCCCACAGGAACTCAGAAGCTGCACACAATATACCAACAATTGAGACTCCCTGACTAGATAATGGATGGATTTATCAGACATTATTATGCTGCATTATACATCCACTGTCTTGATTCCAGCCTCATGAAATTAGTTTATTACATACATAGACTGAAATGGTGAATACATGTCAGATTTCTAATTTAGAGAGAGCCAAGATTTACAGTTGTGCTCAAAAGTTTGCATACCTGGCAGAAATTGTGAAATTTTGGCATTGATTTTGAAAATATGACTAATCATCATTTATTTAAGGATAGTGATCATAAGAAGCCATTTATTATCGCATAGTTGTTTGGCTCCTTTTTAAATCATAATGATAACAGAAATCACCCAAATGGCCCTGATCAAAAGTTTACATACCCTTGAATGTTTGGCCTTGTTACAGACACACAAGGTGATACACACAGGTTTAAATGGCAATTAAAGGTTAATTTCCCACACCTGTGGCTTATAAAATTGCAATTAGTGTCTGTGTATAAATAGTCAATGAGTTTGTTAGCTCTCACGTGGATGCACTGAGCAGGCTAGATACTGAGCCATGGGGAGCAGAAAAGAACTGTCATAAGACCTGCGTAACAAGGTAATGGAACTTTATAAAGATGGAAAAGGATATAAAAAGATATCCAAAGCCTTGAAAATGCCAGTCAGTACTGTTCAATCACTTATTAAGAAGTGGAAAATACGGGGATCTCTTGATACCAAGCCAAGGTCAGGTAGACCAAGACAGATTTCAGCCACAACTGCCAGAATAATTGTTCGGGATACAAAGAAAAACCCACAGGTAACCTCTGGAAAAAGACGGTGTGGTTGTTTCAAGATGAGCTGCATGGTCGAGTTGCCAGAAACAAGCCTTTACTGCACCAATGCCACAAAAAAGCCTGGTTACAATATGCCCGACAACACCTTGACATGCCTCACAGCTTCTGGCACACTGTAATTTGGAGTGACGAGACCAAAATAGAGCTTTATGGTCACAACCATAAGCACTATGTTTGGAGAGGGGTCAACAAGGCCTATAATGAAAAGAATACCATCCCCACTGTGAAGCATGGTGGTGGCTCACTGATGTTTTGGGGGTGTGTGAGCTCTAAAGGCACAGGGAATCTTGTGAAAATTAATGGCAAGATGAATGCAGCATGTTATCAGAAAATACTGGCAGACAATTTGCATTCTTCTGCAAGAAAGCTGCGCATGGGATGCTCTTGGACTTTCCAGCACGACAATGACCCTAAGCACAAGGCCAAGTTGACCCTCCAGTGATTACAGCAGAAAAAGGTGAAGGTTCTGGAATGGCCATCACAGTCTCCCGACCTTAATATCATTGAGCCACTCTGGGGAGATCTCAAATGTGTGGTTCATGCAAGACGACCAAAGACTTTGCATGACCTGGAGGCATTTTGCCAAGACGAATGGGCAGCTATACCACCTGCAAGAATTTGGGGCCTTATAGACAACTATTACAAAAGACTGCACGCTGTCATTGATGCTAAAGGGGGAAATACACAGTATTAAGAACTAAGGGTATGCAGACTTTTGAACAGGGGTAATTTAATTTTTTCTTTGTTGCCATGTTTTGTTTTATGATTGTGCCATTCTGTTATAACCTACAGTTGAATATGAATCCCATAAGAAATAAAAGAAATGTGTTTTGCCTGCTCACTCATGTTTTCTTTAAAAATGGTACATGTATTACCAATTCTCCAAGGGTATGCAAACTTTTGAGCACAACTGTAAATGCAAAGGCAGTAACAAAAATCCTAGAAATGTACACAGATACTGTGTTTCTATTGAAGCTGAATACTCTATGGAAACAATAATAAAGTGTCATTTCAGAGAGCACAAATAATCTAGATACAAAAAATACGGGGGAAAAACCTTGAGTCTTGTGACACCTAAAGATGTGGGTGAAGCATCACGTAAAAGGAAAGTTTTCATTAACTGATTGCATTGTAGAAATACCCTATCCTCAGTCAGCCATAATTTATTTCATGAGAAAAAGTGAATGATAATACTGGGGTTATTGAGATAAAATGAGTACTTCTCAGCTGGTCCTGTGATCTCAACATTTTGGCCCCAATGAGGCAACCTGCTTCTTGTAAAATAAAACTGATTTAATTGGCCTCTGGTTTGACTAGTCTTCTCCCATTAAAGTGTATATGATTTTAAAAAATAAATACAAATTAAATTAAATTAAAAGTGCTATACATTTCTTAACAATAACACAGTGCTCATTTCAAATTACTGAGTGCCACATTAAATTAACTTTATTCTGCATGTAACAGATTAAAATCAAAATTTTACTATTGAACCAGAATGTATTCATGTGAAATTGAGTATCAGTTCAGTTATTTAGCACTTCTACATACTGCTGCGGAAAGCAGTGATATAATAATCTCATATTAATAATTTAATCTAAAAAAATTCTCATTGCCCTAAGATTCTGTTTTCTACTTTAAATTCTGTGTTAAATCCTACTAGTGCAGCTGGTCCAGATCCAAGTTTAGAGTCATGTGAGAAGCTTTGTAGTTTCTTTATAAATAAAATCACTGGCTTTAAATCACAGATTTCTTCTAAGTTACCCCAGAATTTCTAATATTCAAATACTAGTCCATCCTGCTTTTCTAATTTTCACTCTATAATGCTGTGTTGTTGGACATTATTTCCAGCATGAAATCAACCACCTGTTCTCTCGATGTCATTCCTACAAAGTTGCTCAATGTCGTACTGGATTCTGTTTTGCCTACTGTGCTCTCTATTATTAACGGCTCCTTACAGAAAAGTATTTTTCCATCCTGTTTTAAACATGCTATGGTCCAGCCTTTACTCAAAAAACCTCAACAACTATAGACCTATCTCAAAATTGTCATTTTTGTTTAAAGTATTGGAGAAGGTTGTATTAAACCAGATAACTCATCTACTTTCAAATGATATTATGGATCCTTTTCAGTCAGTTTTCAGAGCTAAACACAGTACTGAGTCTGCTCTTCTAAGAGTAGTAAATGACCTTTTACTATCTGTAGACTCTGGGAACTGTGCCATCCTGGTATTGCTGAAGTGCAGCCTTTGATACTGTGTATCATCGCATCCTTCTAAATAGGTTAAATCTCGAGGTTGGTATCCATAATGCTGTATTAGAGTGGTTTTTGTCTTATTTCACTAATAGGAGTTTTTCGGTGGAAATTGGTGACTTTTCATCGAGCGCAGCTCCTATTACCTGTGAGGTGCCTCAGGGCTCTATTCTGGGTCCAACCTTATTTTCTTTATACATGCTCCCTCTCCGTTCTATATCTGAGTATCATAAGGTCCCCTATCATATCTATACTGATGATACCCAGCACTATTTTCCTCTAAAATCGGGTACGGATTCAGTCTCCTCCTTCTTAGCATGTTTAAAGGACATTAAAGGCTGGATGGATGATCATTTCCTCCAGTTGAACCAGAAAAAGACTGAAATCATTTTGTTTGGCCCCCCACAGCAGTTAGAAAATTTGAGTCCTCCCCTGGGTCCCCTTCAAGAAAATATTCATGACCATGTTAGAAACCGGGGGGTTATTTTCGATCCTGAATTAAAATTTGATAAACAAATAAATTCTGTTGTCAGAGCCAGTTTTTTTCAGTTTAAGGGGCTTCGCAAGCTTAAAACTTTTCTTACTTTTAATGATTTGGAGACCATCATTCACGCATTCATTTCAACCGGGCTGGACTACTGTAATGCTCTGTATGCCAGAATTAACCAGTCTTCACTCTCGCGTTTACAACTGGTACAAAATGCCGCAGCCCATTTTTTGACTGGGACAAAAAAGAGGGAGCATATCACGCCTGTGTTAGCATCACTTCATTGGTTACCTGTTCAATACAGAGTTGATTTTAAGATTTTAGTATTTGTTTTTAAAGCACTGCATGGACTTGATCCTACTTATATTTCGGATCTTCTTCGTCCCTACTCTTCTCAGAGAATGCTCAGATCCTCCTCTCAGCTGCTGTTGACTGTTCCAAATTCATGATTAAAAACCAAAGGTGATAGGGCCTTTACAGTTCAGGCTCCAAAGCTTTGGAACACCCTACCTCTTTTAATTAGATCATCCCCTACTCTATCTACATTTAAATAATCTCTTAAAACATACTTTTTTCTCAGGTTTATTCGTAACTTGTTTTCACCATTAGTACAATTATGTTTTTATTTTCTGTCTGGTGACACTTTGTATTAAGTTGATTAGATATTTTCTTTTTTCCTATATTTGTATTTAAATTATTTTAAATTTTATGTACATTAATGGTTTTCATTGTAGGGGGATGTGTTATTTTATGTCCGTTGTACAGCACCTTGGTTAGCACTCATGGTGCTTTCAAGGTGTCATGAATCCCGCTTTTATTGTTCCTCCCGCTCACCACCAGAGGGCTGCATCACCTAGGGATTGACTTTAACTCTCTGGACTCCATTTATCATAATCCCCGTACCTGTCACTGATTACCTGCTCAGCTGTTTCTCATTAACTCAGCTATTTAACACTCACTCTTACTCTCTTTCATTGCAAAGTCTTGTTTTGCCCTGGCTGACATTTCTGAGCGTTCTCTGTGTTTATTGCATTACCTGTGTATGATCCTGGACTGTTCACCCTGTTTTGACCCATTGCTGCCTGCTTACTATTACTGCCTTGTTTACCTGGATATAACCTGTGATTGTCTGCCACCTGCCCTGACCTCTTGCCTGTTTATTGTCTACCTCTCTGGATTACCTTGGATATTACTGTTGCTGGTGATTGACCCCTGCCTGTCTGTATTACTACGTTTATTGTTATTAAAAGCTGCATATGGATCTCAACTCTGCTGACTCATCATTACATAAGGTGCTATATAAATAAACCTGACCTTGACCTAATCTAATGCCACATAGCCGATTGTCTGATTGAGAAATATTGTTCCCACTGGGCCCTCAGAGCTGGATGCACTGCAGTATATTCACAGGCAAAACTCTATAGACAAGTGTGGTTAGTCCTTGAAAGCATAATTACATTTCATAATTTTGGGAAATCACCTGGCACTGTCCATACTGATCTCACAGTGAAATCGGTAACAGAAGGTTGACTTTTCTTTAGTTTAAATCGCTCTGTGTTTACAGAAATGTGAAACACTGCCTCAGTGGCCAAAGTGATACATGTTGTTGGGTCTATGGGCATGAGCTCCATTTTCCATGTGAAATGTCCATGGAGGGGCGGCTAAAGCAAGTTGTGCAACAAATTGTTTTCAGATGTACAGGCCATAATTCCGTGAAGATGAATGCATATTTTATAAACTACAACCCCCCCCCCCGATCATAGTATACTGGAAGTCTCTGAAACAACAAACTGACTTCACATTTGATCATGTTGCACTGTCACCATTGATGTTGCCAGTTAAAATAGTTTGACATACACATAAGTCTACAGATTCTTGAAAGTACCACACACATTTTTTTTTTCCACAAGATTTTACAGCCCAGAATATGTAAAAAGGGTCATACATTGCATAATAGAGACACTTATTTTAATGCAGAAAAAAAGCATATTCTTAATAGTGCAGTTGCACCACTATGGGCACCATCTGGCATTCCCAGGTGTGTTGAAGTGCAGCAGTGTATTCTTTGTTTAGACTGCAGTAAATCTTCTACAGTACCACGGCCTAAACTTTGTCTCTATGCATGCATGCTTTAATGGATTAGCCATACATTGGATAACGTCTGCTGGCCATACTTTTCGTAGGACATCTTTGTCCTGCATAGATTGACAAACAAGTGAAACGTGCGAGGGAAACAAAATCGGACACACACATACACACACACACAAAAGAAGCCCCACTGTCTATGATAAAGGTCTTTTATGGCCAATTAAGACAGCTCGACTTTCCACCTCAATAAGCGCCTATTAGCTGTGAGCCCCTCCCACACACATGCGCAGCCGCTCTTTCGTGTCTCCCACTGAGCTCAGATCATTGACTGTATGATTAGGTTATATCGTTCTCATCTGTCTCTGGGAACAATGAAACAACAGCCAAGAGCATAAAGAGCCAAAGCCATCTCCCTAAAGTCTGAATCAACTACTCCCTAGCCAACTGTAAATCACTGCTGGGCAATTACAATGGTGTCTACATTTGAAGTGGAACCAGGGTTATAAAGGCCAAAAAATTAGGCTTGAAAGATCTTCTCTGTGATGGCACAATATCAGCTGTTAAATTGGCATTAAAAGTAATTCATGAACTATAAACTTCCAGCAAGTTGATGTATTATTCTATGGGCAAGAGCTAAGCAGCTTTCTACAAGCAGCAAGACAAAAAACATTTTTTTGTTGTTGTTGTTTTAATTGATCTGATTTTACATGGAAAAGATCATTAATAAATTAATAAAAAGTAATATTTAGTAATACGATATTGTAGTTATTTCTCTTAGGGTTGGGAAACTTGCCATTTTTTAAAAAACTATCAGAAACTAAAGATTTTCATGACTTTTGTTTCCATTAACAGTTCTCGAACATGCATTCTTCTGCTGATGCTGACGCAACATTTTAATACAATGATACTCTGACAGTGTTTCTGGGACTACCATTCAGTGGCACTGTAACACTGCTACTAAATTAACAGCGTGAAACATACACTACGATTCCCGAACTAATGACTCTTATGAGCTGGTTCTATTGATTCTACAGTGCAAAACATACAGTGTGACCAGTATAGTGCAATTCACCATTTGCAAGATTCTGCTCAAATCTGAAATGATCTCATCAACTGGTAACAGGCTAAAGAGGGTAGTAAATCCAATAAGAATTGCATTTCTTATTTTCAAATATTTCTTCATCAAAACCCAATGAAAACCCGATGAAGCTAAGCAGGGCTGAGCCTGGCCAGTGCCTGGATGGGTGACCTCCTGGGGAAAATTAAGGTTGCTGCTGGAAGAGGTATTCGGGAGGCCAGCAGGGGGTGCTCACTGTGGGTCCTAATGCTCCAGTATAGTGACGGGGACTCATCCTTCAGATGAGAGTTAAACCGAGGTCCTGACTCTCTGGGGTCATTAAAAATCCCAGGGCACTTATTCTAAAGAGTAGGGGTGTAACCCTGGTGTCCTGGCCAAATTTCCCCCATTGGCCCTTTCTCAATCATGGCCTCCTAATAATCCCCATCCATTAATTGGCTCTATAAATCTACTCTCTCATCTCCACCAATAGCTGGTGTGTGGTGAGTGTACTGGCGCACTATGGCTGCTGTCGCACCATCCAGGTGGATGCTGCATACTGGTGGTGGTTGAGGAGAGTCCCCTGTTCACTGTGTAAAGCGCTTTGAGTGTAGTGTCAGAAAAAGCACTATATAAATGTAACATTCATTCATTCAAAAGTACTAAAGAACTGTTAATGGAACTATTAATGAAAATGAATTAAGAGAAATTGGAATGGGAACTGGAATTATTAAATTCCTTACGATTCCCTTCAATAATGTTTAGTTCCTTGAGATGTCACATCAGTTATCAATATAGATCAATACAGATCAATATCATCAATATACAAACCCAATTCCGAAAAAGTTGGGACAGTATGAAAAATGCTAATAAAAACAAAAAGGGATGATTTGTCAATTATATTCACCCTTTTCTATATTGAAAGCACTACAACTACACAGTATATGATGTTTTTCCTTAAGTAATTTCAAATCAGATGATTGCAACATGCTCCAAAAAAGTTGGGTCAGTCAAGTTTTTAACCACTGTGTAACATCACCATTTCTTCTAATAACACTTATTAAGCATTTAGGCACTGAAGACACAAGTTTGTTAAGTTTAGAAAGTGGAATTTTCCCCCATTCATCCATTATGTAAGTCTTTAGCTACATAATTGTACAGGGTCTTCGTTGCCATATGGTGTGCTTCATAATGCGCCACACATTCTCAATTGGAGATGGTCAGGACTGCAGGCAGGCCAGTCTAGCACCACACTCTCTGCTTCACAGCCATGCACTTGTAATCCAGGCAGTATGTGGTTTGAAGTTGTCCTGCTGGAAAATGCAGGGATGTCCCTGGAAAAGACAGTGCTAGATGGCAGTATATGTTGCTGCAAAATTTTTACATAGCTGTCTGCATTCATGGTGTTCTCACAGAGCAACATATCCCATGCTATGGGCACTGACACACCCCTGACCCATACAGACACTGGCTTTTGGACCTGATGCTGATAACAGCTTGGATGGCCCTATTCCTTTTTGGCCCGGATAACTCAACAGTTTGTTTTTCAAAAGCTTTTTGAAATGTGGACTCTTCAGACCAAAAAAACACAGTTCTACTGTTCTACTTTCCATCTAAGATGAGACCGAGCCAAGAGAAGTTGGCAGAGCTTCTGGACAGTGTTGATGTAGGGCTTCTGCTTTGCACAGTAAAGTCTTAACTTGCATCTGTGGATGCAGCGGTGAGTGGTGTTGACTAACAAAGGTTTACTAAAGTCCTTGAACTCTGGAAAGGTGCTATATAAATTAAACATATTATTATTACTATTATTATTATTATTATTATTATTATTATTAATGTTATCCCAAGCCCATGTTCATGATATCCATTACAGATGAATGATGTTTTTTTAAGTCAGTGGTGTCTGAGGGATCAGAGATCACGCACATTCAGAAGTGGTTTTCATTTTGCCCTTTACGCACCGAGATTTGACCATATTCCTTGAATCTTTTAACTATATTGTGCACTGTAGAGGGTGAAATGCCCAAAATCCTTCCAATTTGTCTTTGGGGAACATTGTTCTCATAGTGCTGGATTATTTGCTGAAGAATCTGTTTGCAAATTGACAAGTCTCAAATGATCCTTGCTCTTGAAGGACTAGTCTGTTTTTGGAGGCTCCTTATATACTATGACACGATTGCCTCGCCTGTTTAACATCTCTGGTTTCACATCACCTTGTTATTTTAACTCATCAAATTTTTATTAGTCTTAAATTGCCCCTGTCTCAACTTTTTTGGAGCATGTTGCAATCATCTGATTTGAATTTACTGTACATTTTCAAAAAACAATGAAATTCACAAGGAAAACTTCATATAATATGTAGCTGTAGTGCTTTCAATATAGCAACGGGTGAATATAATTTACAAAATTGCTCCTTTTTGTTTTTATTAGCATTTTTCATACTGTCTCAACTTGGGATTGGGGTTGTAGATCAGCGCGGTTCTTAGCTGGTGGGTCGCAGGTCGGCACTGATAGGGTTCTGGGCAGAAAGGAAAAAACAATGTTTAATGCAAAACATAAAATGTAACAAAACATACTCGACAGTGTTATCATGGTACCAAAATATCAGTAGTCGTACAGATACCATTGAAATTTCACGGTTCTCGATACAAATTTCGATACCACAGAAAAATGTGCTAATATGATAATGTGCTTGTAAAAAGTTCACAAGGAGAGGAAAGGAGGAAGCGGGAGATGGTGAAATCCAACTCAAAAGGTAATTTTATTTTTCACTCAAAACTCAAAACAAACAACTTTTCAGTGGACTTTAATAAACACGCTCTCTGGGTGTGTGTGTGTGTGTGTGTGTGTGTGTGTGTGTGCAACTCTCTCTCCCTCTCTGGTGTCTGGCTCGCTCTTAAATCCCTCTCCAACTCTCTCTGCAATGACAAGCAGCTGTTAGAGATAATCAATAACAGGTGATGATCCTTACCATTCTCATCTCGCGATCTCGCTCTCCATTCACAAACTGGAGCTCAGCCCACCTCCACATACCCCAATTGCCCGACTTAGGCAAGGGAGCAATTCGGCCTGCCATCATCCAGATAGGCAGTGGCGTAGGCAGTGTGGTTGGAGGACTATGTCCATAAGGCACTGAAACGTAGCCGGGGCCCCGAACAAACTGAACAGAAGGGTCACAAATTGGTGTAAGCCAAAAAGTGTGGAAAAAGCTGTTTTCTCGTGGGACATTGGCATTAAGGGGATCTGCCAATAACCCTTTTTCAAATCCAGTGTTGAGTAAAAGCATGCCGCACCCAACCGATCGAGCAGTTCATCAATATTAGGCACTGGATACACGCCAAATTTTGACTCTATGTTGACTTTCCTATAATCCACACAGAACCGGACTGAACCGTCGCTCTTCAGAACGAGCACCACCAGGCTGGCCCAGTCATTGTGGGATTCTTCTATTACCCCCATATCGAGCATGGCCTTTAATTCTTCCTGAACCACTTTTTTTTGTGCTCAAGTAATCAGTAGGGACGACTGCATACCAGTCCGTAGTCAGAGAATTCTCTTTGAAACCAGGCCACGTCCATGACTTACGACGGTGAGAGCTGGTCTCCGCAAGCGACCAAACCGCAATTAAACCGTTCAACCAAGCCGTCCGTTTGTGGGTGGTACACGCTTTACCTATTAATCTATTTAATACCCAATCATTCGTACAGCTCGCGTAGTGTAGGTGACATAAATGTAGTGCTCTGATTAGTGAGGATTTATTTCAGAATCCCCACTCGGGAGATGATTCTGATGAGTGCCTCCACAACACTGCATGCTGAGATGTTGTGCAGAGGCATTGCTTCCGGATATCGCTGTGACAAGGAGGAGGGCGTGGCCGGGCCATGAGGATGCATGCCCAGCGCTGAATTGTCCTAATCAGATGGAAGGGGGATAAAAATGAGCCAGAGGTGCCAGTTAAAGAGAGACACATGTTGCTGCTGTGTGTGTGTGTCTGTGCGTTTTTTTTTGTTGGTTTTTTTTTTTCAATTTGGAATGCCCAATTCCCGATGTGCTCTAAGTCTTTGTGGTGGCATAGTGACTCGCCTCAATCCAGGTGGCGGAGGACGAATCTCAGTTGTCTCCGTGTCTGAGACCATCAATCCACGCATCTTATCACGTGGCTTGTTGAGCGTGTTATCATGGAGACATAGAGCGTGTGGAGGCTTAACGCTATTCTCCGCGGCCTCCACACACAACTCACCATGCGCCCCACAGAGAGCAATCCACATTATCATGACCACGAGGAGGGCCAATTTGGTTGCTTAGGAGACCTGGCTGGAGTCACTCAGCACGCCCTGGATTTGAACCAGCAACTCCAGGGGTGGTAGTCAGCGTCTTTACTCGCTGAGCTACCCAGGCCCCCCGTTTATGTTTCTTTAAGTTCATTTATGTCATTAAAGTTATGTTGACTGTTCTGCTGGTTCCCGCCTCCTCCTTGGCTATTATGAACCCCGTTACAATCGCATTGCGTAATCCACCAGGATCAGCACAAAGCGATGCCCACATGCCATCCGTTCTAATGGCCCGATGAGGTCCATGCCAATTCTTTCGAAGGGAACCTCGATTAACGGAAGGGGGCACAATGGTGCTTTTGGGGTGGCTGCTGGATTCACAAGCTGACATTCACAGCATGCCACACACCACCTGTGAACATCCCCACGAATGCCCGGCCAATAGAAATGGGCCATCAGGACTAAGAGCGAGTTGGGAATTAGGCATTCCAAATTGGGGAGAAAAGGGGAGAAAAAAAAAAGATTGCAGCATTTCGTGGTTTAAAAAACACACTAGGACATACAGAAGTCAGATGTTTACATACACCTTAGCCAAATACATTTAAACTCAGTTTTTCACAATTCTTGACATTTAATTGTAGAAAACATTCCCAGTCTTAGGTCAGTTAGGATCACTACTTTATTTTTAGAATGTGAAATGTTAGAATAATAGTAGAGAGAATTATTTATTTCAGCTTTTATTTCTTTCATCACATTCCTAGTGGGTCAGAAGTTTACATACACTTTGTTAGTATTTAGTAGCATTGAATATAAATTGTTTAACTTGGGTCAAATGTTTTGGGTAGCCTTTCATAAGCTTCTCACAATAGGTTGCTGGAATTTTTGCCCATTCCTCCAGACAGAACTGGTGTAACTGTGTCAGTTTTGTTGGCCTCCTTGCTCGCACACGCTTTTTCAGTTCTGCCCACAAATTTTATATTGAATTGAGGTCAGGGCTTTGTGATAGCCACTCCAGTACCTTGACTTTGTTGTCCTTAAGCCATTTTGCCACAACTTTGGAGGTATGCTCATTGTCCATTTGGAAGACCCATTTGCAACTGAGCTTTAACTTCCTGGCTGATGTCTTGAGATGTTGCTTCAATATATCCTTATAATTTTCCTTCCTCATGATGCCATCTATTTTGTGAAGTGCACCAGTCCGTCCTGCAGCAAAGCACCCCCACAACATGATTCTGCCACCCCCATGCTTCACGGTTGGGATGGTGTTCTTCAGTTTGCAAGCCTCAACCTTTATCCTTCAAAAATAATGATGGTCATTATGGCCAAACAGTTCAATTTGTGTTTCATTAGACCAGAGGACATTTCTCCAAAAAGTAAGATCTTTGTCCCCATGTGCACTTGCAAACTGTAGTCTGGCTTTTTTATGGTGGTTTTGGAGCAGTGGCTTCTTCCTTGCTGGGCAGCCTCTCAGGTTATGTAGATATAGGGCTTGTTTTATTGTGGATATAGATACTTGTCTACCTGTGTCCTCCAGCATCTTCACAAGGTCCTTTGCTGTTGTTCTGGTATTGATTTTCACTTATCGCACCAAAATACGTTCATCTCTAGGAGACAGAATATGTCTCCTTCCTGAGCGGTATGTTGGCTGCATGGTCCCATGGTGTTTATACTTGTGTACTGTTGTTTGTACAGATGAACATGGTACCTTCAGGCATTTGGAAATTGCTCCCAAAGATGAACCAGACTTGTGGAGGTCCACCATTTTTTTTCTGAGGTCTTGGCTGATTTTACCATGATGTCAAGCAAAGAAGCACTGAGTTTGAAGGTAGGCCTTAAATACATCCACTGGTACACCTCTAATTCAGTACACCTCCTATCAGAAGCTAATTGGCTAATTGTCTAAAGGCTTGTCATCATTTTCTGGAATTTTCCAAGCTGCTTAAAGGCACAGTTAACTGGGTCTCATGGGTGCCATGTAAGGGTCTGACGTGTGAACTGCGAGCTCTACGCACTTTGCTAGTTTTAATAATATTTGTGTCACAAACCAGTGAGATTCGATACACCCTGATCCCTTAATTGTTTTAGGAATACAATATGTCAAAGAATTCAAAATCCTCAGGCTCTGGAGATATTAAAAGACACTTACGTTCTCGGGCTGATTCCCCTGAGAAACAGGCCAAAAGAACTGGACTCAATTCAGATGAAACTGAACTGAACTGAAAGAAATCCGGCATGAATTGATGAATGTGTCGGCAATGCTGACGAAGGTTGTTGCGGACTTGAAGGATCTTGATGAAATACGTTGATCAACCACTTCCATAGAGATGAAATTCTCTGAGATGGTTACAAGAATGTTGGACGTTGAGAAACGGATCGATTATCTGGAGTCATCGGAGAGGGAATTAGCTGCTAGCCCACTAGCAACCAAGATAGATTTAGAGCGCATCTGGGAAAAACTGGAGGGTTTGGGGAATTGTAATTGTCAAAACAACATCCGAATTGTTGGAATTCATGAGTATGAAGAAGGCAGAGATATGGTACAATTCCTAGACAGGCTCTTCCCGAGTCTGCTCGACATAACAGGCCATAAGCTGGAAATCGAGCGAGCTCACAGGGTTCCGGCTCGGAGATCTGCAGAGGGAGATAGGCCACGATCAATTCTGGCAAAATTTCTAGCCTAATCTTGTGTTATGTGAGGCGAGGAGTAAAGGAAGTGTTTCTTGGAAGAACCACAGCATTTTCTTGTTCCCAGTCTTTGCGAATTCGATAAGAGAGAAACATGATCGATTCAAGGAATGCAAGAAACTCTTACATCAATGGAAGTTCGCTGTTGCTCTGATGTTTCTGGCCAAACTGAGAATAGATACTATGGAGGGCCGCAAAATATTTACATGCCCACAGCAAGCTATGTCCTTCATAAAGACAATCGAGTGCGTAAGCCATTTGGTGATTTTCATGTTACTGCTTAGTGGACCGACTCACTGAACTTTCCCTCGACTGTCCAAAGAAAACTGAGCGCCTTTTTCATTTATTTTTGTGTTGGTTCCACCTAGCGGCTGGAGTTTGTTTGTGGAATAACACTTCCTCGGGACTGTGTTGTGGATGAATCTGCACGTTCTTGGTGCTTATGCCTCCTATCGGCTGGAGTTTGTTTTGTGGAATATTTCTTGCAGGACATTGGAGTGATTAGGGCATGTGTTGCACTCGTGTAACGACCGAATGGACCGGCTTACTGCACATTCATTTGACTACCCGAGGAATTGAATGAGGAATTTTTTTTGTGTGTGCCAGTTCCACTAGCGGCTGGATCTTGTTTCGTGGAGGAACACACCTTCAGGGTAATCTACAAGTTTTTTGTGTTTTTTCCGCGTATTGGCTCTAGTTTGTTTTATAGATTATTTTCTGTTGTCTGTTCTGTCTCACAAAATATATATAGAAACACTGGACTTGAGCAATCCGACGACAAAGTTGTGGTGGGGGCTCTCGTAGGCGTACATGGATTGTATGTTTAGAGCGTTGGCGCTGTCGTGCGTGGGGTTAATGCGCAAATTGTTCTTTTTTCTGTTTTTTTTTTCTGGAGGAAGTTGGGGTTTTGTTTGCACTGGGGGAAGTTCGGGGTTTGTTGGCGCTGTCGTGCGCTGGGTTAATGCGCACGTTTTTCTTTTTTCTGTTTTTTTTGTTCTGGGGGACGTTCAGGGTTTTTTGTTGCTCTAATGTGGTCTTTAGAATTTTGTTTTTGACACAATCTATTTTTTCTAATATTTCAAAATGTCAAATGTTAATATGACTGTATTGTCTCTCTCCACATGGAATACGAATGGGTTGGGGCACCCCATTAAAAAAGGAAGGTTATTTATTTTATTAAACGTAAGAAATATGATATAGTGTTTCTTCAAGAAACGTATCTTTCCCTGCAGGAAGATGAAAAATTTGGGAAGATATGGGGTGGACATGTTTTCTTTAGTGCTGGCTCAATTAAGAGCAGGGGAGTCATTACATTGATAAGTAAACATCTACAATTCAAATGTCTCAATGATAAATTAGGAAGAGTCATAACTGTTTTAGCAGAAATTCAGGGGCAAAGGTTGATTTTGGCTAATATTTACGCACCTAACGTTGATGATCAGAGCTTTTTATAGATCTTGAAGGGATGTTGCAAGCCGCTGGCACCCCTCATGATATAATATTGGGAAGAGACTTTAATCTTTGATGGGCTCAGTCCTTGATCATAGTGAAGCAAACGTGTGTAAGCCCCCTACAGCAACAGTTACACTTCACAGGATGTGTAAAAATCTTGGTCTTAGAGATATTTGGAGACTTTTGAACCCATCTGGTAGGGAGTATAAATTGTTTTTTTCATCAGTCCATAAGATTTATTCTAGAATAGATTTATATATATATATATATATATATATATATATATATATATATATATATATATAAATATAATAAGTTCATTCACAGATTAAATGAGGGACATTTCATCTGTTGTGGATTGCTCAATTGGAAACATCTTAGTCTTAGATCACACCCTGGTGAGTTTAGAGGTTTTGCCACATACGGAGAAAAAGAAATCATATAGTTGGCACTTTAATGTATCCCTTTTGCAAAATCCTGAATTCCAACAAATGCTAAAGGCTGAAATCAGTGTTTATATGGAGACCAACTGGTCCTCAGTATCCTCTGTGGGTGTGGCTTGGGAGGCACTTAATGCGGTTCTTAGGGGTCGGATTATACAGTATGCCTCATTCATCAAAAAATCCAAAGCATGAGAACTTGTAGAGTTGGAAGGGAATATTAAAAGTGCCGAGGCAGAGCTAAAGCGCCGAATGTCGTCTGATGGCCTCAGAGAATTGACCCGATTGAAATACAGATATAATACTATTTTGCCATGGAAGGTGGAGTTTTGGCTGTTCAGGGCAAGACAGTCATACTTTGAGTCGGGAGACAAAGCAGGGAAGCTTTTGGCCAGATATATAAAGCTGAGAGAGTCTTTTTCTACCATTCCCTCAGTGAAATCTGCTGGTGGTGAAATATTCCTACCTCAGCCATTGATATTAATAATGCTTTTAAAGAATTCTATCTTGATCTTTATAGTTCCACATCTTCGTCTACTGATGAAGATATTAGAAACTTTGTGGAACCTTTGGAACTCCCTAAGCTGACAACTGAGCAAAAAAATTATCTTGATTCTGAGATAACCTTGGAGGAGCTCCGCAAGGTAATTAAGGCCTCCCCTACAGGCAAGGCTCTGGGGCCAGATGGTTTTGCCGCTGACTATTTTAGATCTTATGCTACAGAACTGGCTCCAGAACTATATACAGAATCATTAAAGAATGGAAAGCTTCCGCCAACCATGACACAATCCCGGATCAGTCTGATTCTTAAAAAGGACAAAGATCCAAGTGAGTGTAAGAGTTACCATCCAATTTCCCCGATCCAGCTAGACGTAAAAATATTGTCAAAAATTCTGGCTAACCGATTAAGTAAGTTCCTTATCTGTCACTCACTCGATGTTGTTTCGATGTAGTGACACTAGGGGTTGAACTTGGGAGCCCCAAACACCTCTGATATTTGAGAAAAGGCGAGTGGAATTTGCATGCCGCTCCCCCGGACATACAGGTATAAGGAGATGGCTTACAACCACTCATTCATATTTGTTCTTCAGAGCCGAGCAGTGTAGAGAAATCCACTAGTGTTCCATTCACCTCTGAAAGCGAAAGTGTAAAAACGGCTGTTTTAAATACAGTGCATTACAGTGGGTTCTCCCTTTCTCTCACAGATAAGTGCAGAGACCGCCCCTGGGCGCTTCAGCAGCCACACTTGAGAGAAATAAAAGAGTATATTTTCTCTAAAAGAGTAAGCACTGATGGAGAGTGTCTTTTTAAAGATGCCTTTCTGTCTACGTGTAGTTCCTGGTTGCGGTAGGTGTCTTTCATCCTCTGGCGGCCACGATCGCTGCCTCACGTGTATCGGCCATAAACACGCTGAGACAGCGTTCGTGGGTGGCTCATGTTCTTACTGCGAGAACGTGACCATGGCAATGTTGCAATCGTGGCTTTCTTTCTTTCATAGAGAGAAAGCCACTCCAGTCACTCCCTGTCCTGGTCCTTCTGCTTACACGCACAAGGCCATGGCGGTTAGTGCTGGGGGCGATTTGGGGACATTAATGGGAGCATTTCTGCCGGGTGAATCCCCACGGACCTCCCATTCCCCAGCATGCTTGTTTCCACCGGTCGAGTTCATGGATGAGTCAGGCGTCTCACCTTAGAGTGGGCTAAATGTCTCATTTGGGGCTCATGATGAGGATGAGGTATCAATCATGGCGGGCACCTTCTACTGCCTGGTCCTGTTTCTTGGGTTCTTCTCGCTCTCACTACCCTCGTTGGCAGGGCGGCCAGGGGGTACACAGAGGTTCCTCGGGTGGAGCAGGCGATTTCGGTGCACCTGTGCCCGCAAAACACCGCCACCTGACGGAATCGGCCTAGGCCGAGGGGTTTATTCAGCGCTGCAGCTCTTCTGATAACATTAGGCATTTTATCAATATCATGTGGGCAGTGGCGAATGACCAGACTCTGGTCGTGGCCATCTCACTTGATGCCAAAAAGCCATTTGATATGGTAGAATGGGATTATCTTTTTAAGATTTTGGAAATATACGGGTTCGGGAATACTTTTATTGAATGGATTAAGTTACTTTATAGACACCCGGTAGCGGCAGTACAAACAAATGGATTAATTTCAGATTATCTTACTCTGGATAGGGGCACCCGGCAGGGTTGCCCTCTTTCCCCATTATTGTTCTGTCTTGCCCTGGAACCATTAGCAGCCGCGATAAGAAAGGAGGATGGTTTTCCAGGGGTGATGGTGGGAGGTGTGGCACATAAGCTTTTGCTTTACGCATATGATATTTTATTATTTGTCTCTGACCCTTCTAGAACTACGCCTTAACTCCACAGAATTATTCATTCCTTTTCTAAGTACTCGGAATACAGAGTTAATTGATCTAAATCTGAAGCTTTGGCTCTGACAGCATACTGCCCGATAACGGCTTTTCAGCCGGGTGCCTTCCAGTGGCCCAAACATGGCATTAAGTATTTGGATATTTTATTCCCAGCAAATTTGTGTGATTTAGTTGGAGTTCATTTTGACCCTATAATAAAAAGGTTTTCGAGCGATGTGGGCAGGTGGGCTTCATTACATTTATCAATGATTGGGAAGGTTAATGTTATTAAAATGAATTGTATTCCAAAATTCATCTACCTTCTACAATTACTGCCTATAGATGTCCCCCTCTCTTATTTCAAGCAATTTGATAGCATAACGAAGTCCTTCATTGGGAATGGGAAATGTCCCAGATTACATTTCAGTAAGCTGCATAGGCCGATTGATAAAGGAGGGCTAGGCCTACACAAGAATTTGTATTATTCTTGTGCGTTCAGTCTCAGACATTTGGCTCTTTGGTCGCTTCCACCTGAGAGAGCCCCTCCCTGGTTTTGTATTGAACAGGAAGTTCTTGCCCCTATTTCGCCATTGCAAAGCCTTTCTATCAAACTAACCGGAGAAGTTAAATTACACCCCGTTATCTCGCATTTACACTCGGTATGGACAAAAGTGTCCAGAATGTTTAATTCAGACATTTATTTAAATGTTGCCTCGGGCTTATGGTGTAACCCCAAATTATGTATTAATAAGTCCCCTTTCTGCTGGCCAGAGTGGATTGTGGGGGAGGTTAATACACTCGGGGACCTATATTAGCAGAGTGTTGAGATCCTTTGAAAATCTGGTTCAACATTTTGGGTCAGATCTCAGTTCTTTAGATATTTACAGCTGCATCACCTGCTCTACTATTTTTAGGAGTAGCATACACCCCACTAAAGCGGCAGATGATTACTGCTTTTGGAAAAGGTCATGAGGCTTCAGTGTATTACTCCCTGCTAATTCAGAGTCTGGGGGACGGAGCTTCAACTTCTCTCAAGAGATTATGGGAGAAAGATTTAAACTTGGTATTGGAGGAGGGAGAGTGGGCTACAGTAGGATTCTAAAAAACATCAAGTCTGCATCTAGAGATGCAAGGGTGCGCCTTATGCAATTTAAGATTTTACATCGAGTCTGTTGGACCCCCTCTAGAGTGTTTAGGCTTGATCTTAAAGACACAAACTCCTGCTGGTGATGCCAATCAGAGGATGGAGACATAACACATGACTTTTGGGGGTGTGTTAAGATCCAGGTGGTTTTGTTGAAGGTTCAGAGTCTTGTGTGTGATGTATTGTGCACTCGGCTTTCATTTTGCCCCAGACTCTGTATTTTGGGCGATGGGGTGGTCATCGACGTTGAGAATAGACACATAAAGAGTTGGGTCCTAACTAGCGTCATGATCGCCAGACAGATTCTTTTACTGCGAGAACATGCCCATGAGAACGTTGCGGTCGCGGCTCTCTTCCTTCTTCGTGAAGCAGAGAGCCACCGTGGTCCGCCTCAGGGCGGATTTAATATCTTGTTCAAGGCTCACAACAAGGATGAGTTATCGATTGCAGCATCGTAGGGTGGGCTTCTGCTTTCGGAAGCAGAAGAATCTTCTGAGGTCCCACTCTCGGGTGGTAGAGCTCAGGATGAGGCGGATGCTGAGTTGGCAGCCGTGCTTTCCCGGGCGGCCGCAAACATCAGGCTTGAGTGGAACCCTCCGCCCTGCCCTGAGCGCTTGTGGCTAGATGATTGGTTTCTGGACTCAGAGCATGACCTACAGCCACGCCCCGCCCCAGTGCCCTTCGGGCCGGAAGTGCACGAGGAACTTGTGAATTCATGGAAGGCACCTTTCTCTGCCCGTACACGGACGGAGGAGCGGCAAAGGGATATGTTGAGCTTCCCCAGGTAGAGCAAACCTTTGTGGTGCATTTATGCCCACAGGGTGCAGCCACCTGGAGGAAACGACAAAGGCTCCCTTCCAAGGCTCTCTATGGGCGACGAAAGTCACGGCGCGCACCCTGGGTTGGACGATGTCCACCTTGGTGGTCCAAGAGCGGCACCTGTGGCTCAACCTTGCAGAGATGCATGACGCCGAGAAGGTCCGCTTTCTGGATGCGCCCATCTCCCAAGGGGGGCTCTTTGGTGACACTGTCGAGGATTTCCACTGGTCACCGTTGCGGGCTCGCGGAGCAGCATGCCTCCCCTGGACGATCCTCCCGGTGGGGCGTCTGCTCTGCCTTGGCACGAACCACCCACCCCGGGTGTGATATATCCAATTGTCCCTCTGGTGCTATTAGTGCAAACGCTGGAAGCCTCCAGCCCGTTGCGATGGCTCATCAAGTCGATCCAGCTCAGCTACGCAATCCAGTTCCCCAGACGGCCACCCAGGTTTACTGGCATCCTCTCCACCACAGTGCGAGGCGAGGATACCTCGGTCCTTCGGGCGGAGTATCGTGAAGGGAGCAATAGAACCCGTCCCCTTAGCTGAGTCACACAAGGGTTTTTACAGCCCTTATTTTATTGTGCCCAAGAGAGGGGGGGGGGGGTTCGCCCAATCCTGGATCTGCATGCCTTGAACAGAGCCTTACACAGGCTTCCGTTCAAGATGTTGACGCAGAAGTGCATCCTGACATCTGTACGACATCAGTATTGGTTTGTGGCCATCGACCTGAAGGACGCGTACTTTCACGTATCGATCCTTCCTCGACACAGACCCTTTCTTTGGTTTGCCTTTGAGGGAGGAGCATACCAGAACAAGGTCCTCCCTTTCGGTCTGTCCCTGTCTCCTCACGTCTTTACCAAAGTCGCAGAGGCTGCTCTGGCCCCGCTGAGGAAGAAGGGCATTTGCATTCTCAATTATCTCGATGACTGGCTGATCCTAGCTCACTCGTGAGAACTATTGTGTGCGCACAGGGACCTTGTGTTTCGGCACCTTGACAGACTGGGGCTTCAGGTCAACTTGGAAAAGAGCAAGCTCTCCCCGGCACAGAGCATCTCTTTTCTCGGTTTCTACAGGCAAGGGTTCCCTTAGAGCAGGTCTCGAGGCACGACGTGGTCATGACGGATGCCTCGAATTCTGGATGGGGCCCTGTGTGCAACGGGCAGGCTGTATCGGGGCTCTGGACAGGGCCCCACCTGCAATGGCACATTAACTGCCTAGAGTTGCTAGCAGTATTGCTGACCCTGCGGAGGCTTCAGCCATTGGTCCAGACGGACAACACAGCGACTGTGGTGTACATAAACTGCCAGGGCGGGGTATGCTCACGTCACATGTCGCAACTCGCTGGCCGCCTCCTCCTTTGGAGTCAGCAGACATTAAAGTCTCTGCGAGCCACTCACATCCTGGGCGTCCTCAACCATGCAAAGGATATGCTCTCGCTATGTGCCCTTTGGGAGTCCAGGCGCACTCCACCAGAGGTGTTGTGTCCTCCTGAGTACTGGCGAGGGGCACCTCTCTAGCAGACATATGCAGAGCAGCTGGTTGGGCTACACCCAATACCTTTGCGAGGTTTTACAATCTGCGCATAGAACCGGTTTCAACCCGAGTGTTACAGGGTAACAACAGGTAGGCTGGGCGGCTTGTCGGATGTATCGCTTGCATTGCGCCTTTCCCCTTTTGAGGTGATAATGTGCGCTATCTTGTCCACAACAGTTCCCCATAACTGGTGAACACTGGACGCTTCTTTAATTCCTTAAGCGCTATTCGGTGGCGAACTCGGCGGAGGTGTTATGCCGCCAGGCCCAGTACTCGTGGTATGCCTCTTTTCAGGTGAGCCCATGTACTTGGGCTCAGTGCTCTATACGTGGTGATTCCCCCTCGGTAATCCCATACGATGCATTTCCACTGTTCGGTTTCCCCTCAGGTGAACCCTGTGTTTTCTTTCTTGTTGGATTTTTTTTTTTTTAAGAAGCTGATTTTTAGTAGTTATCAGCGTTTTGGTGTGTATGTAAATGCACTCATTGTCCTACCTGAAAGGGAACCTTTTTCACAGCCCCACTTAACAGTTCACACTGTTCAAAAACTATATTACTATCTAGAGGTAGACCGATATATCGGTTATACTGATTAATTGGTGCTGATAGTTGCTTTTTTGGAGCTATCGGTTAACTGAAAAATCTATGCCAATAGTTGCAAATAGGTTTTGTTTTTTATTTTTTCTGTGGCCGGCACTGGAGTATTCTACAGTTAGAACTGTTGGGTCCTACAGTATAACAGCAGCCTCTACAGGTGAAAAAAAACAATCACTAACACCACGTGGGGATTTGCTGTATCTAAATCTGCATAATTGACAATATGTATCCATATATTTATCTTAACTTCAATGCATATTTTGTTATATTTTTTTTAGCTATTCAAGTGTTCTAAATTTAAGCAAAGGCATACAAAGAAAAATGTAACTAAATGGGAAATGTGTCTCATCAACACACATCGTATCTCCAACTTCACATCTTGTAAAATAATTATAAACCTTATTCCTCATTAAATGTCATCTGGTGAAATATATATATGGATCAGCCATAACATTAAAACCACCTGCCTAATATTGTGTAGGTCCCTTTCGTGCCGCCAAAACAGCGCCAACCCGCATCTCAGAATAGCATTCTGAGATGCTATTCTTCTCACCACAATTGTACAGAGCGGTTATCTGAGTTACCGTAGACTTTGTCAATTTAAACCAGTCTGGCTATTCTCTGTTGACCTCTCTCATCAGCAAGGCATTTCCATCTGCAGAACTGCTGCTCACAATCATCCATGCGATTATGTAATCTGCCAATTGTGTGGCAGCAGTGCAGTTCATAAAATCATGCAGATATAGGTCAGGAACTTCAGTTAATGTTCACATCAACCATCAGGATGGGGACATTTTTTATCTCAGTGATCTGAACCGTGGCATGATTGTTGTTGCCAGATGGGCTGGTTTGAGTATTTCTGTAACTGCTGATCTCCTGGGATTTTCATCCAAAACAGTCTCTAGAATTTACTCCGAATGGTGCCAAAAACAAAAAACATCCAGTGAGCAGCAGTTCTATAGATGGAAATGCCTTGTTGATGAGAGAGGTCAACAGAGAATGGTCAGACTGGTTCAAACTGACAAAGTCTACAGTAACTCAGATAACCGCTCTGTACAATTGTGGTGAGAAAAATAGCATCTCAGAATGCTATTCAGAGATGCAGGTTGGCACTGATTTGGCGGCACGAGGGGACCTCTGGTGAATATATAATCTATAAAAAGCTTAATTTAGTAAATAATTAAATATAGTGAGCATTGTAACAGAGCCAAGTCTACGTCATATCAAAATAAGAGTCCCTGGTGTGTTTCGGGCTTGTTTATTATGAAAAGGACAGGTTATGGACCAAATCTTAATATTTTTTTTCTGGTTATTATTGGGATTTTTGTTGACTAATAAACTGCATCTGGGATTACAATTTTTTTATTCCTCTAGCTTCCATGTCTGTACGCGTTTCAGAAAGGAAATACTACGAATTTTCTTTTTTTAAACTATGGGCCAATTAATCGATTATCAGCCTTTTCCACCGGTTATAAGTATCTGTAAAATCCACTATCGATTGACCTCTATTGCTATCTCACACAAGAGCTTCTCTACAGTAATTGTTCGAAACAGTCCTCTGGCACATGGCCATATTTAACATCAGCCGTCTCTCAGTTAAGACTCAGAACTCCATCCAAATAAAGCTGTTATGCATCAAAACATGCCTAATCACTAACTGACCAATGGGGGATCTATGATATTATGCACAAGCATATCTCATTATTACACTGATTCCATATCAGTTCCAAAGCAGGGTACCATATTAAACACCAGTTCCTCTGGGATCTCCTAGACCACTTAAATCCACATTCATAATTTAAGAAAATGTATTCAATGTGCTGTCTGTGCCCTCTGTCCCAAGGGACCACAGCCGTAGACTGGTCGACCTTTGATTCTTAGCACACTTGCAAATGTGCCAGTCCATTGTCCGTGCCGACTGCCTATTTTTACATATTGATTACATTGATCTCTCCACTAAGCACTTACAATGAGCATCTGAAGGATCAATACTGTGCCTTCTGTTTTTGCCTTGCTAAATCAAAGTTCACCCCCAAAACATCGTCTTGTTGGGGTGCAATGATAGCAATTTTTGGGAGGGACGTGTGGTGAAAAACAACAACAACAAAAAAAACATGGTAATACTTGCACTATAGCCTTTTTCTTTCATGAATAGCATTTAAAGGGATAGTTCACCCAAAAATGAAAAATCTCTCATCATTTACTCACCCTCATGCCATCCCAGATGTGTATGACTTTCTTTCTTCTGCAGAACACAATGAATGTTTTTAGAAGAATATCTCAGCTCTGTAGGTCCATACAATGCAAGTGAATAGTGACCATAACTTTGAAGGTCCAAATAGGATGTAAAGGCAGCATAAAAGTAATCCATAAGACTCAACAGTGGTGAGGGTAAGAAACAGATCAATATTGAAGTCCTTTTTTGACTGTAAATCTACACTTTCACTTTCACATTCTGCCACCTACTCCCTGGTCAAAAGGGGAGATTTATAGTAAAAAAGGACTTTAAAATGTATCTCATTCTCATCTTCACCCATTATTTTGCTTCTGAAGACATGGAATTAAATGACTGGAGTCATAGCCTATGGATTACCTTTATGCTGCCTTTTTGTCCTTTTTGGACCTTTTGAGTTCTGGTCACCATTCATTTGCTATGCAAGGACCAGCAGAGCAGAGATATTCTTCTAAAAATCTTCATTTGTGTTCTGCAGAAGAAAGTGTGATACACATCTGGGATGGCATGTGGGTGAGTAAATGATGCATGAGAGAATTTTCCTTTTTTTATGAACTATCCCTTTAAGGTCTTAAGAATTTTAAATATCTTGTTTAATTTTTAAGGGATGTAAAGGGATTTACTCACCCATATGTTGCTCCAAGTCTGCATGACTTTCCATGGAACACAAAAAGAGATATTTGGTAGTTAGCCTCAGTTACCATTCGCTTTCATTGCATCCTTTTTATATACAGTACAATGAAAGTGAATGGTGACTGAGGCTGGTAATCTCCTTTTCCACATTCTGTTCCAAAAAATAAATACAATTATATTGAGTTGGAACAACATGAAGTAAAGGTCAGTAAATGACTTTTCAAAAGAATTTTCATTTTTGGGTGAACTATCCATTTAAATCTTAGAATGGTACTTGCACCAAACACCACAGCTCCTCCAACCTTGGTGTTTTGGACAAAGGGGCATATCCGCCAGAGTTGGGATAGAGTTTCATGGCCTGATTGATTATCTAAAAGTCTGCTCTCTTTGTTTTTGTCCCTGTGGTGCTGAATTTGCACTTCAAATGAATGTACACAGATGCACAATTCTGGGTGAAAAGCAATAGCTGTGTAATGGTTTTTATGGCATTGAGTTTATTTTTATGTTTAGATATTTTTATCATTTTCAGAGGCAGCCCTCTTAAAAAAAAAAAAAAGAAAAGAAAAGAAATCTAAGACTTTGAATTTAGTATAATAATTGAGGTCCAATTTCTGCTAGCTATTTTATCCTTGAAAAGTCACAAAAATAACATCCACAAGCACAATACTTTGCAAAACAACTATGCTGAGAGCTTTTTTTATTTTATTGTACAAGAAATCTAAATTTAACACTTTAAAGAGAATATTCTTAAAATTGACTTTTCTTACAGTAGTCAGCAGCAATAACTGCTTACAATGTTAAGAGCCACTTGTGTCTGTATGGGTCCAAAAAGACAGAATCAAGGATCATTTAAACCATGTGTTCAATTGCTTTCAGGAAAGCTATTAAAATATTGAATTGCTATGGAATTTTAATGTTGATTTTGAAACATCAACACCTGGACAAAGACACACATTCTGCACATTATGTCAACATGCACTTCTTTTGAGAGCTAGTTAGCAAGTCATTTATTTATGGTGTAAATGTAGCACTCAACCTAAACAAATGCACAAGCTCACTGAACCTCAGACAAAGCAGGCACACTTCAGTGGACAAAGAAATGGACAGAGGGAGGGAACATCAAGCTCCTCTTTCTTTTTCTGGTGGGGTGTTTACTCAGAGTGGGTGCAGGGCAGTTTGGAGAGGAGGGCGGCAAAGGGAGTCAACTGGGAGAAGTGTGTGTGTGTGTGTGTGTGTGTGTGTGTGTGTGTGTGTGTGTGTGTGTGTGTGTGTGTGTGTGTGTGTGTGTACAAAAGACTGTGGAAGACAACCAATAAATAAAAAGAGCTAGAATATTCACAAAAGTGGCTCACACTTATGCGGATATTAGTGTATTTCATGTATACTGCTATGTTAGGGTTAGGTGTATTTGTGCACTGCAAAAAAAATAAAAAAAATATTAGTATTGTTGTCTTGTTTTCCAGTTAAAATATCTAAACATCCTTAAAACAATAGGGCTGGGTAAAAATATTGTTTTTCAATGAATCGCGATCCTCCCGTGAACGATCTCGGTATCGATTCTTAAAATCCCAAGATCAGTCTTTCAGTGTGCAGTACTTCAAAACTTACTTCAGTTTTAGTATGTGTGTATTATTATATATATATTTAATAAATAGCAATTGTACAGTTTCGGCCTCGTTGTTAGGGTTCCTTTCATATGTTAGAAAAATTGACATTACAACTGAAATATATCCAAATAAATCAGAATCTAATCAAATCAGGAAGGAAATCTGTATCGATACCCAGCACAATAAAACAAGATAAATTAGCTGGAGAAGCAAAATAACTTTTCCCAAAACAAGAATATCTTAAAAAAAGAAAGAAATTTGTTTTTGTTAATTTATGTTGAAAACAAGAAAGTATTTGCCAGTGGGGTAAGAAAAACAAACTTAATTCAAAGGGAAAAGACATTTATTTTACATACCCATTGGCAAAATATATATATATATATATATATATATATATATATATATATATATATATATATATATATATATATATATATAAATTTCTTTTTCTTTTTTTTCTTGTTTTTAGCATAAACCTTTTTTTAACAAAAAAAATTATAGATTTAAGAATGTTACTTTTTTTTACTGGAAAACAAGACAAAAAAAAAGATTAATAAATTATTTTTTGCTGTGTATGACAGGAGAGACAGGAAGCAGGAGTGAAAGTGAGTGGGGGTAACAGAGGGGTGCATTCAGCCTATTGTGAGCAGCAGTGAGTAAATCTCTTTAGCAGCACACGTCTTATGTAAAGAGGTGTAATGGTTTCTGCCCCCTCTTGGCCCCAGGGGAACTCGGGGTCCCGTCTCCCAGCAACATTTACATGTCAGTTGTTAAAAAAAAAAATCTAGGGAGCTGAACAGTGATAAGATCCGCCCCCCTTTGCATGGTAGTCTCTCGTCTACACTCAGTCTAGAGTATTCACTGGCTGGTTCACTCAAGGACAAACACATACTGACTCACACACTTGTCTTGCCAAAGAGAGCATGCAAAGAAGATTTGATTCAGGATTTGAAATAAAGGCTGTGTCAGTGGATTTATTTTCTCAAAGAGTAAGTGTCATTCTACCACCCATTTTATTCTTGTAAGCATTTGAACTTGAATGTAATGGTGAAGTGAAGTAAGGTGACTTTAGGTTTTTGAAGCCAGACAGACATCAAGACAGAGATTGTTTACCAGTAGCACAAGGTAGGAAGTGAAGTCTATGCATGTGCCAAATCACAATGCAATGGCAAGTATACTTAATTTTGCTGCATGTTTTATACCTTTCAGTGATTAACTGTTGCATGCATGCATTATTACAATAATAATATACAGAGCAAACAGACTGTTAAATACAGTGCTTTTCATAATGTTGTGTATGTAGTATTTAGTATACAAAATGAAAAAAACAAAAGTTAAATAATACTTTCTCTGTGGGATGGCAAACACGGTTGTCTTGTTCCAGTTATTTATGCGAGTTGTTTTAATTGCAATTCATTGCACACTTAATGACAACTCTGTATTATGTTTTGTGACAAAATGTGTGAATTTATAATGATGGTAAACACTGTCATTAATTTAAAGCATTGTTTGAAAATAAGTGCATTAGCATTACATCATTGTTTGGCATGCATCGAGGAGGATGTGTGTGACTCTCTAAAACAAAGACTGATGAGATCGCTTTTCATTGGATCTTTCAAGGCAGCTTGAAGTGATTAAGCCCTTATGCTGAAACAGATGGGTTAATTTAAAAATATGCACAAGTATTATGGAATAAATATATTTAATGGCTAATTTCTGCATATGCAGAATAAAGCAGCATGAATGATAATTGACTTGTTTGGGAGATATTATCATTCTTGCAACGATATCAAAGTACAAACAGTTGCATCAGTGTTTAAAAGAGGAAATTTATGCCCATATGATGTCCGTTTAATTCTTTTTTAAAACAGCACAGCCCAGTGACAGTTATATGATATATAGTGAATAGAACAACAACAAAAAACTGATAAAAATGTCTGTTGTTGTCTATCTAAAGCAGCTGCTAGACAGCTTAAAAAAAAAAAAAAGAAAACTTAGAGATACTGTATTTTTATTTTATTTTTAAGTATGCCTCAATTAATAATGCAGCATTAATAAATAAACAATTAAACAAACAGTTGGCATACTTGCTGTTCTTTCCAGTTAATAAGCCTTAAACATATCAGCCATTATAATTAGGCCAGTTTTACAAAGCCACATGTGATGATCATGACAGGTCTTTTGTTCGTAAGGTCCCATGCTATCTGCTTTAGCAGCTCAGACAGACAGATGGGAAGCATGATGTGATTATAGATGTGCAATATATGCTTTAGGCACATAAGAATCATAAAAGAAGGTTGATTAGCTGGTGATAGACCTTTGGTACTCTTGAACTGTCATCAGGTGACTGACAGGTCTCTCCCTAGTGGGCTCCCATTATATTATTTCAAAAATATGGGGCCTTGTTCAAGCTAGATTTAGTGTTAATATAAAAAAGTGAATACATGCTTTTTATCAAAATACGCAAAAACTTATTGCATAGCCTGACAAAAAGAAAAAGTAATTGGCTGTTCTTCTGACCTACTAGCCAAGTAATTTGAATGTTTGACCTAGTAAAAATGAGTCCAAGCTTGCAGTCAAAGAGGAGGTTGTTCTGGGTACTTTTGTCAATATGGCCTCAATATTGTAAATCAGGATAATCAGGGTAACTGCCATTAGGTCCACCTCTATAATCTCCCACCTGGGCAAAGAGCCAACAAGGTCTAGTTCCTGTATTTTGTAAGTAATGTTTGCTGACCGTTAAGTAAAGTAAACACTGAGTCAAATTCTTCATACACTCTGAGGCTCTTGTTCTATATTCCTCTGATGACAATAGGAGAGATCTCACTATATTATTTAAAATCTATGTTTTACCAGGTTTCCCAAGTGGAAATAAGAAGGCTTTCCACACAAGGCTATGAGTCCATCAGAACTTTCTCCATCATTAAAATTCTGTAATTACACACTTGCTACCATCACAACCACCACTTGCTTCCTCCAGATGTCCCAGGAAAGATGGGCAGCGTCAGCAGTTTGATATCAGGCCATAGTCTCCACGGCAAACATCGCAAAGCCTCTGAACACAAACTCAAAAAGGGGATTCATTCCAAGAAAACAGGCCGTGGCTTGGATGGCCTTATGAAGTACGGCTTCTCTCAGGACCATTGCAGCACCAACAACAACTCAAAAGTCAGCTATCATTCAGGCCAAAACGACGACTTCTTTTACATCAGGGTCAACAACAAGCCCCAAGCCGGTCACCATAACATTTATACATCTAAAGACAGTCAAGGAAGAAGAGCTGAGATAGACAAGAGACGAGGGCCACCAGAATTAGTTCTGCAGTCTGGAAAACTAGAAAAGGTAACAGAATTAGAGTTAGCCTCTAAAAAATGTCAGTGGCTTGGGCTACAAAGTTCCTTTCTGTCTTCGAAATTCGAGGAATCTCATCTAAGTATTGTTGTATAGTATACAGCAGCGTTTTCAAACTATTTTGATCCCATAAAATAATTTATACCAAGGAAAATCATTAAATATATACACAAAACAAAATGTTCATTTTAAAGCAGCCAAACCCAAAAGATGCCCCAACTCCCAGCCATTGTTATCACTCAAAATCAAACAGCAATCATATATAGTTGATCTTAAGTAATCCCCACCAGCCCATGACACTTTCACTAAGAGCTTAGCGGTGTCTGCTCCATTTAATAAAACCTCCAGATTGACGAGGTAAGAATGCCTTGATCTCTCCAGAGATTTGGTCCAGTGGCGGTGTGGCACTTGCAAACAGGCAAGCTCCTCTCTTTCAATAGCCTCATTTATGAAGGTTTTGCATGAAAAGGGAACCCAGTTTTCCAAATTTAGGGAGTAAATGCTAAATGTAAAGGAGAAGAGAGAGAAAATGATTGGTTAAAACAAAAGACGAATAAGAGCCTGGTTACCTGGCTTAAAAAATGTGACTATACATTTTTGCTAAATTATTTTTATGTGGCTCATTGTATGTATCGCAGCAGTTTCCTGGTGAAACGAATAATAGAGGCTCAACAACAACAATGACTTCTATTCCATTTCACACAGATCATGAGTAGAAGGGTTATTAGTTCATTATCAGTTAATAAACACTTTTCACCCTGTTCCTCACACAATGCAATCTTTTGACCTCAGAACACTTTAAATATAGTGCATGTCTTGTCAAATGATGCATTTTGTCATTTGCATTACATAACCAACAGGAATGTGCACATTAACCGATACCACTTGTAATATTCAGATGCGAGGGTTCACTATTAACAAGCTATTCAAATTAACAAGGAATAAAGAGAACAATGAGCTATAAGCCTAAATAGCACAATATTTAGATCTTCAAGTGATAAAATCACTCGCAAAATAATTAAACTTGTCACTGCTTGCAACAAAGTATTCTTTACCAACGGAAAATACGTAATTACAGTGCCTAACCTGATATGTGCTCTTCCCAGGCAGGTTTCTCATTTCCATGAGGCAGCAAATGCTAGTAATGTCCTGTGCGTGGAATTACACTGCCGCAGTTTACCGGCCTCTTCTGGATGCTTTTGTTTTTAAACGGTTTATCATATAACTTGTGGAATTATCTGCACACCAGAGGAAAAGTATTGGCTTACCATTTATCAAGCGCTGAAACTTAGCCAAGTGAAAAACAATCTGGAATCATGTATAACAGTCACATGAAGTCCTCTTTGCAACCTGAACAAAGTACTTTGTCGAATCTTTGTGACATCTGTGCTAAGATAAAGCTAGACGCAGCACAAAAAAATGAAGCAAAGAAGGTGTATCGAGATTTTTTTTTTTTTTTTTTTTATGAGACGCTGAAAAAAAAATAGTGAGGTGCGGTTCAACATTCAAAGACGTCCGTCCAGCACGTTTACAATAGATTGAAAAACAATTGAAAAACAGCGCAGACACGCGCATAAACACGTTAACAGCCTCTAATCCACCCTATACTTGAAAATCTGACCAGAAACCTGACAGTTTGTCAGATCCCATCAGGCTCGGGTGGGGTTAAAGACCTTTAATGCACATCTAGATTATCTGAATAGTAGGGCTGTCAAACGCTTAACATTTTTAATCGCAATTAATCACATGTTCTTGTAGTTAATCGTGATTAATCGCAGTATCTCATGAGTGGACAAAATATGCTTCATTCTGATGTATTTATTATTTTTTTAGTCATTTACACACAACCTAACCTACCAACAGAGTTGATACAATAGAAAATGAACAGCACAATTCAAAATATGTTAAAAATATACAGTTGAAGTCAGAAGTTTACATACACCTTAGCCAAATACATTTAAACTCAGTTTTTCACAATTCCTGACATTTAATTGTAGAAAACATTCCCTGTCTTAGGTCAGTTAGGATCACAACCTTATTTTAAGAATGTAAAATGTCAGAATACTTCTGTTAGTATTTGGTAGCATTGTCTTTAAATTGTTTAACTTGGGTCAAACGTTTTGGGTAGCTTTCCACAAGCTTCTCACAATAAGTTGCTGGAATTTTGGCCCATTCCTCCAGACAGAACTGGTATAACTGTGTCAGGTTTGTAGGCCTCCTTGCTCGCACATGCTTTTTCAGTTCTGCCCACAAATTTTCTATTGGATTGAGGTCAGGGCTTTGTGATGGCCACTCCAATACCTTGACTTTGTTGTCCTTAAGCCATTTTGCCACAACTTTGGAGGTATGCTTGGGGTCATTGTCCATTTAGAAGACCCATTTGCGATGAGATTTAACTTCCTGGCTGATGTCTTGAGATGTTGCTTCAGTATATCCACATAATTTTCCTTCCTCATGATGCCATCTATTTTGTGACCCCACGGGTTGATTAATTATGACATGGCTGTATTTTAAAAAAAACCCTGCTATTTAGAAATATTACATTATATATTCACACTATGACTTTGTAGGGGGGAGAAAGAAATTGGTACTTTTATTCACCAAAGTGGCATTCAGCTGATCAAAACGTATAGTCAGGACATTAATAACGTGGAAAATTACTATTACAATTTGAAAAAATAAAAATAAAAATTCAGAACTTCTTAGAATACTTCAATGACAGCTTTGCAGATCCTTGGCATTCTAGCTGTTAGTTTGTCCAGATACTCACCCCACGCTTCCTGTAGTCTTGTCGGGCACTTCTCACGCACCTTACAGTCTAGCTGATCCCACAAAAGCTCAATGGGGTTAAGATCTATAACACTCTTTTCCAATTATCTGTTGTCCAATGTCTGTGTTTCTTTGCCCACTCTAACTATTTCTTTTTGTTTTATTTGTTTCAAAAGTGTCTTTCTCTTTGCAATTCTTCCCATCAGGACTGCACCCGAGTCTTCTCTTTACTGTTGTACATGAAACTGGTGTTGAGCGGGTAGAATTCAATGAAGCTGTCAGCTGAGGACAAGTGAGGCAGCAATTTCTCAAAATAGAGACTCTGAAGTACTTCTCCTCTTGTTAAGTTGTACATCTGGCCTTACACATCTCTTTCTGTCCTAGTTAGAGCCAGTTGTCCTTTGTCTTTAAAGACTGTTGTGTACACCTTTGTATGAAATCTTAAGGTTTTTTGAGGTGTGTTGAGTAACTCCAGTCAGGTCTCCTAAGCAACCAAATTGGCCCGGTTGCTAGGGAGGGTAGAGTTACATGGGGTAACCTCCTTGTGGTCACTATAATGTGTGGTTCTCGCTCTCGGTGGGGCACGAGGTGAGTTGTGCGTGGATGCTGCGGAGAATAGCGTGGGCCTCCACACGCGCTACATCTCCGTGGTAATGCGCTCAACAAGCCACGTGATAAGATGCACAGATTGACGGTCTCAGACACGGAGGCAACTGAGATTTGTCCTCCGCCATTGAGGCCACCACACCACCACGAGTTCTGGTGGCGTTCACTGCATGTTCTGGCAGTGATCACTATAATTATTTTGAGAGCATTTGATCAATAGAATTTAAGATTTTTCTCCCATAAACATGAGCTTCATACCACTATAATCAAATGGTATTGGTGCACTTCAAATCCCCCAAACTCTCATCTTTTTTCTTTGTCCTGTCTAATTTAGAGTATAGAGAAGGCTGTGATCCGACCTACCGCCTTCAAACCTGTTCTTCCCCGCAGCAGCAGTTCCTCAGTGGAGACCCATAATAATCTAAGCACTATACTTGGCAAGAGAATTAGTCCTATAGACAGACTCAAAGATCTTCAAGATCCCAAGCTGGAGACAAATTCAGGAACCTTCTCTGACTCAGGAAGGAATTCAATGTCCAGTCTGCCCACGCACAGCACCAGTGGCAGCAGCCAGATGGACAACCTAATCACTTCAACTAGCCACATGCTGCGCCATGGAGGCCCAGCCCTAAATGTGGACAGATCCCAAAACCCACAAGGGGGTGTAACTGGGATGAATGGAAACTCTGAATCCAGTTGGATGTATGGTGGGACTAATGTGATCTGTGAAAACAGCTGGGCCAATGGGATTAGTGAAACTAATAGAAGTAGTGAGTCCACTAATGCAAACACAAGATCCATTGGTGTACTAAGTGAAAGTGTGGCTGCTGCAATAAGTTTGAGCAGAGAAATAACTGCTGTGTCACTGACTGTCTCATCCACTGAGTCAAAGATTGACTTCTCTGGAAACCAAGAGCTGCTTTTGGAACAGAAATATACAGATCAAAGCCCAACAAAACCTTCAACTTCGGGCGGCTGTGTCCGATCCCCAATTTCAACAGATGGATCACTTATTCAGCAGCTGGAGTGGAAACTTCTGGAACGTGAAACTGTGCTGGCGGAGTTACAGACGAGTCTTGAGGAGAAAGAGTCAGACACATATCAGCTCTTTGAGGAGAAGCAACGCTATTGTGCTGAGGAGATGGAGGGGTTGAAACAACGCTGTTCTACAAAGCTCCGTCAAGTAAGCTACTTACAACATATCATAGATTTTAATGAAGTGAATGTAAATATATAAAGTCTGGTATAAGTGCATTGTAAAAAATTTAAATATACTTAAGGCATCGTTTGGGGTTCCACACATGCCACACCGGCTGAACCCTCTGGAGAACCTCTTGCCATCCTTTAAAGGAGCCTCAATTATCTTATTTATTTACTTACATGCAAGTATTTATCTTAGTTCTATTATAGTTCTATTTATCTTATTTTAATTAAAAATTTATATTAAAGATCTTAAAGATCCTCAAAGCATTTGGGGAACTGTTGATAGTTCTTAATAGGTTTTTAGAGGTCTTTAGAGTCCTTACAGGAACTCAGAGTAAGTTTCTCAGTGAATTGAAAGGGTGACTGGAGGATATCCAGAGGGTTCCACCAGTATGGCATCTGAGGAACCCCAAATGGCCTTGAGTATGTTTAAATTTTTACAGTGTGGGACAAACCTACCAGACGACCCAAATATGTACCCAAAAACCACTTGTGTTCATACAATAACACTTACCTTGGTACCTTGATAGTCAGACAAACAGTCCATGCACTATGGACCCTTTTCACAGACGTGTTATGACATGTTTCCACCTTATTTAAAAACGTAAATGTAATTAACTTTTTATATTTCCAATTTAAAAATATTTAGTGTTCATTTATAACATTGGACTTTGTATGATATTACCCTGGAGTAAATTTTAAAAATCGAGTTACCACAGCTGCAATGAGCCTACTAACACAGCTGCTGAGGGAGTGCCAGAAAATTACTGCTGTTATCCAGCGCACTATATTTTAATCTTCCTTTGAAAAGCAGTGAAAACGTAATTGTTGATATTGTCTTTTGCTATTGGAGCTAACGGGTGAGCAAAAATTAACATTTGCTGTGGTCTCCTATTCACCGCCATTCAAGTTTACCCAACTATGATTCTACTTCCGCTCTGCAAACAAGGATATGTGAAAAGGGTCCATTATCCAGGCAGAGTCTAATGACAGCTTGTGTAACCTGCAGGTGTCACAGAGGGCTTTGAAAGCCCAACAGTTATTGCAGCTTCAGGTGATACAACTGCAGCAGGATAAAGAACGTCTGCAGGAGGAGGTGTATCAGCTGAATCGTGACAGGGACAGTGCAGAAAGCCGGCTCCGGATCTATGAGAGCCAGAAAAACCATTTAGCACCCACACTAGAGGAAACGCAGTGGGAGGTGAATGTAATATACAGTATTGTGTTATGGTGACAAATGTGGTTACATTGTTGCATCCAAATATCACATATATAGATTGAAGCTCTAATGTTCCAGTTAAAAAGACCAGCACTGCTGGTCACCAATATATGTTGAGTTTTTAATGTTGGTCCAGCCTTCTTAACTAGCTTAACCAGCAAGACTTCCTAAGTCAATCAGCTTACCTAGAAAAACCATGCTGGATTACCACCATTTTTTGCTGTGTAACACCATGGCATGCAGGTCTAGTACAGTATTTAGACCAGCAACAAACTAGCATAAAATAGCCAGCGTTTACCATCATAAAATAGCCTGGACCAACATGAAAATCCCTGCTGGTCTAAACTGGTCTTTTCAACAGTGATGCTCTCCTCTGTGTGATAATCAGAATCAGAATCAGCTTTATTGCCAAGTATGCTTACACGTACAAGGAATTTGTCTTGGTGACAGGAGCTTCCAGTGTACAACAATACAAAAACAATATAAAAACAGCAGCAAGACATAGATAATAATTAAAAAAAATAATAATAATTATACACATACGTACATTCACACACAGACACACACATACATACATACACACATACACATACATAGTGCAAATCTAATACAAATCTGTTATGTACAGTGCAAATACAATCTGTTATGTACATTGCAAATGTTTGTTTTTTTTTCTTTCTTTTTTTTTCAGAGGAATGAAATGGCAGAAGAGGTTGGATGTGCTGGATAAATATAAAAAAGACTAAACTGTGTATTGCACATTTTTATTGCTCAATGGGTCAGTTTAACTGTTCATGAGATGGATAGCCTGTGGGAAAAAACTGTTCCTCTGCCTGACGGTTCTGGTGCTCAGAGCTCTGATGCATCGGCCAGAAGGCAACAGTTCAAAAAGGTAATGGGCAGGGTGAGTGGGGTCCAGAGTGATTTTTCCAGCCTTTTTCCTCACTCTGGAAGTTTATAGTTCTTGAAGGGGGGCAGGGGGCAACCAATAATCTGCTCAGCAGTCCGAACTGTCCTTTGTAGTCTTCTGATGTCTGATTTTGTAGCTGAACCAAACCAGACAGTTATTGAAGTGCAGAGGACAGACTCAATGACTGCTGAGTAGAACTGTATCAGCAGCGCCTGTGGCAGGTTGAACTTCCTCAGCTGGCGAAGGAAGTACAACCTCTGCTGGGCCTTTTTCACAATGGAGTCAATGTGTGTCTCCCACTTCAGGTCCTGTGAGATGGTAGTGCCCAGGAACCTGAATGACTCCACTGCTGCCACAGTGCTGTTTAGAATGGTGAGAGGGTCAGTGTTGGAGTGTTCCTCCTAAAGTCCACAATCATCTCCACCATTTTGTTTTGAGCATGTTCAGCTCAAGGTTGTTTTGACTGCACCAGACAGCCATCTGTTCAACCTTCCTTCTGTATGCAGACTCATTGACATCTCAGATGAGGCCGATGACAGTGGTGTCATCTGCAAACTTCAGGAGCTTGATAGAGGGGTCCTTGGTGATGCAGTCATTGGTGTAGAGGAAGAAGAGTAATGGGGAGAGCACACATCCCTGGGGGGCACCAGTGCTGATTGTACAGGTGCTGAAAGTCAGTTTCCCCTGTCTCACAAGCTGCTGCCTGTCCGTCAGGAAGCTGGTAATCCACTGACGGATAGACATGGGAACAGAGAGTTGATGTAATTTATTCTGGAGTACAGCTGGGATGATGGTGTTGAAAGCCGAACTGAAGTCCACAAAAAGGATCCTTGCATATGTCCCTGGTCTGTCCAGATGTTGCAGGATATGATGCAATCCCATGTTGACTGCATCATCCACAGACCTGTTTGCTCGATAAGCAAATTGAAGGGAATCTGGAAAGGGTCCAGTGATGTTCTTCAGGTGGGCCAACACCAGTCTCTCAAATGATTTCATGACCACAGACATCAGGGCAACAGGTCTGTGTCCTTTGATTAAGTCCTGTGATTTTTGTTTTCTTTGGGACAGGAATAATGATTGAGCGTTTGAAGCAGCATGGGACTTCACACTGCTGCAGTGATCTTTTGAAGATCTGTGTGAAGATGGGGGCCAGCTGGTTAGCAGAGACTTTCAGACAGGCAGGTGAGACACCGTCTGGGCCTGAAGCTTTCCTCGTCTTTTGTTTCCAAAAGACCCGGCTCACATCATCTTCACAGATCTTAAGTGCAGGTTTAGTAGTAGGAGGGGGGTTGCAGGAGGTGTTGGTGTTTGTGTGAAGTGAAGGTCAGAGTGGGTGTGGGATGTGAGATTGGGCCTTTTAAATCTGCAGTAGAACACATTCAGGTCGTCAGCCAGTTGTTTGTCCACCACAGGGTTGGGGGTAGGAGTCCTGTAATTTGTGAGTTGTTTCATGCCACTCCACACTGATGCAGGGTCGTTAGCTGAAAACTTGTTTTTCAGCTTCTCAGAGTATCTTGTTTTAGCCACTCTGATTTCCTTGTTCAGTGTATTCCTGGCCTGATTGTACAAGACTTTATCCCCACCCTTGTAAGCATCCTCTTTGGCCTGACGAAGCTGCCTGAGCACTGCTGTAAACCACGGTTTGTCGTTGTTAACTTTAAATAAGTCCTAGTAAATATGCACATATCCTCACAGAAACTGATATATGATGTAACAGGATCTGTGAGCTCGTCCAGATTGGTGTCTGCAGCCTCAAAAACACTCCAATCCGTGCAATCGAAGCAAGCTTGTAGTTCCCACTCTACTTCATTGGTCCATTTCTTTACAGTCCTTACTACTGGCTTAAAGAGCTACATTTAAAGGTTGATGTTATATTAGGAATTAATGATATGTATGATCAGGGAAAAAAGTGTGAAATATCAAATGATAACAGAAGAACTATTTAAAAGGGATAGTTCACTCAAAAATGAAAATTCTCCCTTATTTCCTCACCCTCATGCAATCCCAGGTATGTATGACTTTCTTTCTTCTGCTGAACACAAACAAATATTTTTAAAAGAATATCTCAGCTCTGGTGGCCAGAACTCCGAAGGTCAAAATTTCACATGAAGGCATCATAAAAGTAATCCATACAACTTCAGTGGTTTAATACTGTCTTCTGAAGTGATCCAAGGTGAGATTTGGGTGAGAACAGACAAAATATAACTCCCTTTTCACTGTACATTTTGCCATTGCAGTCTCTGGGCAAGATCATGGTTTCAAGCTCGATTACACTTCCTAGTGCTTGATGTATGCGCTGAGCACTAGACGACACTAGGAAGAGTAATTGGATCGCTTCAGAAGACATTGATTAAACCACTGAAGTTTTGTGGATTAGTTTTATGATGCCTTTGATATTTTAACCTTCAGAACTCTGGTCACCATTCATTTACATTGTGAGGATCAACAGAGCTGAGACATTCTTCTAAAAATCTTCATTTGTGTTCTGCAGAAGAAACAAAGTCATACACATCTGGGATGGCAGGAGGGTGAGGAAATAAGGGAGAATTTTCATTTTTGGGTGAACAATCCCTTTAACACTTTCATTAAATTATTTTTTCACCCCCTTATTTTTGTAGGTGTGCCAGAAGTCAGGTGAGATTTCTCTGCTAAAGCAGCAGCTCAGGGACTCCCAAGCCGATGTTGGTAACAAACTAAGTGAGATTGTCAGTCTCAAATCCTTGCTCAAAGAGTCCAGAAACAAGATGGAAGAGCTGGACAAAAAGAACATAGAGCATGAGGAAGCTCTTCGCCTGCGAAACACTGAGGTTGAGGTAGGTTTTCGCTAACAGTAAAAAGTAATTTCTTAGCATTTTAAATAGAGTTATTGTTATGAGAGTGGAGTTAAAGGAACAGTGCACCCAAAATTAAACTTTTATTGCTCCAAATCTGGCTTTTCTACCGTGGAACACAAAGATAATTTTTAAAGTCTTCACTGGCTTTATTTGCCATAATCCCTTTTGGAGCATGACAGACAGCAGTCACTGTTTGGCACACACATCTCAAAGATCTTGCATTATGGCAAATAAACCCCATCAAGACTTTTAAAAAAAGTTTTACTTTTTGTGTTCCATGGAAGAAAGAAAGTTGTATGGGTTTGGAATGACATGAGGGTAAGTAAATAATGGCAGATTTTTTTTTTCAACTATTTCTAATTTATATATTTTAAGCTCAAAGAAATAATATTTAATTGCAAGCAATTAGCTACTGCTGCATACTGTGCTGGTAGGTTTTACCGACTTTGATTTGATATCCATTTTATAAAAAGGTATGCAAGAATGAGTTCCAAAGAAAGAAGAATGAGGCTGAACTCCTCAGGGAGAAGGTAAGCGTGCTGGAAACGGACATCAAGGGAATGAAGCAGGACCTTGCAATGGCCAAAGAGGAACAACAGCAACTAATGACCATGAGAGCCAAGGTCGAGGAGCAACAAGCCAGAATGAAGGCCTTTAGGGTTTGTGAAGCCAAAATGAATGGCCAGGAGGGAACTGGGGCTGGTAAAACACTCAATGGAGGGACCGCAGACATAGACACTCTACAGAAGGAGGTACAAAGTCTGAGAGGGGAACTGAAGGAAGAGAAACAAAAGAAACATAAGATGATGAACACCTTTCAGCAGGAGAAACTAACATGGAATAAAGAGAAGGACAAAGTAATCAGATACCAAAAGCAGTTACAATACAATTATCTGCAGATGTACAGAAAGAACAAGGACCTGGAGAAGATTCTGAGGGAGCTAACAGCTGAGATGGACAGCAAGACAGAGACTGACATGGACAGCCAGAGCTCTGATCTGAACTTTGATAAAATTGTAGCCACAGAGATATAGAAGAGGAATGTTTTCACACAATTAACTAAACAGTTTTATTTTTGAATGTATTAGCATCATGTCAAGGTTACAACATTTGTGGGTTGACAAAAGGGAAATGACTTCAATGAAATACTATGTCAGACCTTTGATCTCACTGGCAAGATACACGTTAAACAAAGGGCACAATCCACAAAGAAAAAAATGAAAGGGATGTCACAGGATACTCTAAACTTAAGATCATAACTTTTGTACAGACCACCAAAAGTTTTTCCTCTTTCAGAGGAAAATCATTTGTCAGCCATGTGTATTTCTGGGTAATGTCTTATTATTAATCTGTACATATATAACCAAAGGCTTTACCTCCAACTCATTCAAACAATCTGCTACTTCTTGCCTAAACCTTAAGCTATTGTAAAGTCTCACTAGAGCAACACATGAATGTTGTGAATGTTTCATTTCCATTATTTGCAATTTATGCACTCTCTTTACCAATACCCCTTATGACCAATGCTTTGGCAGACAGGCTCATAAAGAATCTGTATGCAGGGATATACAGTAGCTCATACGGTGACATGTTGTCACATGGTGATTGCAAAGCAGAAGTGCTGTTCACAAATGTCCAGGCACACCCCACACAGCATCCCTCACAATGCTTAGTGTAGCCATTACATATTCAATAATTTATGATGAATCGAAAGTATTTCATAGTTTCTTAGCAGCTGTTTAACTGAATAATTGTGCAACCGGTACTATACAGTCTACAATCACATTTCCTGTTGAATTTTCTTTAGTCTGACATTCTCTGGGTCTGTTTTTGTCCATGAACATTATTATAACTACATTTTTGCAAACTGAGTTTTATGTGCCGCATTCTACATTTCGCTGCAGTTTTCTGGTGAAATTAACACTAGGCGCTACAACAACCATGTGTTTTATTCACTTTCACACAAATCAGAAGTACAATGGCTGATCATGAGTTTATAAACACTTATTTTTCGCCCTATTACTCACACACTGCTATGTTTTGATATTGAAACACTTTTACTCTAATGAATCATTTGAAAAATGATACATTTAAATTTTTGTATTACAGTCCCACCTGCATTTACACACTTATTCCAATGTGATTAGCATCCACAGTAGCTCACCTGATAGAGTGTTTGACTTTGGACTTGGAAGACTGCAGCTCGAGACCAGTCAACCACGCAAGCTGACACATGAGACAAAAGTGTCATAGAAGCAACACGAAATGATGTGGTTGCTTCAGAAAATGTGCTTTTTATGTCGCATTTTCTTTTAGGACACTATCGGTTAGGTTTATGCTTTGGTTTAGGGTAAGGATGTCTGTTTTGTTTACCTCTCATTTGCTTTTAGGCCACTATTAGTTAGGTTTTGGTAAAAAACAAAAATTCTAAGGATGGTACATTTTTCTCATTAAAACCTCTAGCATTCACCTTTAAAACCTCATCTGATTACGACACCATTTCACTCACTTTTGGCGCCCACCCGCTAGGCATTTCACTGGGAAACTGCAGCAAAACGTGTAATGAACGTAATTTTGTTTTGCAAAAATGTTGCCACGGTAACATAATTTTCATAAGATCAGGCTAGGATTTATTCACTTTCATGGCAAAATTCAACATGAAATTAATATCAAAACATTGTATTTGATGTTCACTTATCTGCTAGCTCTCAAATTCTGGTTGCGTTTTGGTTCTGGTTGACACACGAGAACTAATGCCGTTTTGCATCAATGATGTCAAACCTGACATGATGCATCTAAAGACACCATATTTTTAATGTAAAGGAATATTCCAGGTACTACATAAGTTCA
Organism: Myxocyprinus asiaticus; assembly: GCF_019703515.2. Taxonomy (NCBI): domain Eukaryota; kingdom Metazoa; phylum Chordata; class Actinopteri; order Cypriniformes; family Catostomidae; genus Myxocyprinus; species Myxocyprinus asiaticus. The sequence continues at coordinate 16,815,203 of NC_059376.1, read as the reverse complement.
AATTTACACAAAAAACGTTAGCGATTTTATCACACTAAAATCATATTAACAGCCATATTTGTTACATTTTGTGACTATACTTTTGAAACAGTACTGTATGTATTTCAACGTTTACGGATTGGTCCCACTCACTTCCATTGTATGTGCCTCACTGTAACAATTTTTGAACAGGAGGTACGACTCAAAATAAATTTTTGTGGTAATCAATATTATGCCACAAAGGTATCAATTGACCTTAACTTGTATTGAACCTGGAATATTCCTTTAACACCAGATAGTGGAAGATAAGTGAATAACTGTTAAATTAGGTCTGTTTCTCACACAAAGCTATCGAATGGCTTCAAAAGACTTGGAATATAGCACAAAAGCCATATGGGCTACATTTATAATAGGTCTGTGGTACTTTTTGGGTACAGAAAACAGAAGCTTGGACATGCTGCCTAACATCTACTTTCATTTTAAAGGAGAAGAAAAAATACAGCGTTGAAAAGAGAAAATGAATTATTTGTATCATTTTATTAAAACAATGATAAATTAAAATTTTTCAAAGGAAATTTGGACCAGTTCTGGCAATGTCCAAAGGACCCATCAACAGTGTGTCTTCCTGAACAAAAACTAAATGGGCCATTCACCTCTTTCACTTTCCATCCAAGTAGGAGTTCTGAATTTGAATTCAATATTGCTTCAAAGTGCCAGACCATTAAGACAAGTTATCTAGAAACAGGAAGCCTGTATAATTCAGTATAAAGAAAGAGGTGGAACACAGATTTTGATCAGTTTGACACATCTGCTGCAGAGAAACAGGGGATGAAACAAGAAGATGAGATAAGTTGAGTGTCCTTCTTTAAAACACCTAAACCTAAAATGTAAGGGTCTCATACATTCCAAACCTCTATGTGTTGCTGCCCTATTAAACGTAATGGTTCATAAGGCAACTTAAAAAAAAATTGCCAAGGAATGTAGCTTGAAATGGCAAACAGAAAAGACAACAATGAGGTGGACAGCACTGAGGCTGTTACAATAATTAGGTGCAGTTCAACATGCAATATTTCCCAAACAACTACCTTTTATATTATCATCCTTAGAGCTTCCAGGAGTCTTGATTTGGTTGGAACAAATATAAATGTAAAAACCAGTGATAACCGATAATCATGTTTTGATGGTGAAGGGTGACTGTGGGACATATGGCAGTATTTGGATGCATTTGAACGAATGTACGTGCTGTATATTTCTTATTTATTTTGAATAAATATATTAAGATTTTTCTGAATATTGTTTTAATTCATGTTTAAATACTAACTGAGGTGTCTGGAAGAGGAGGTTCAGCATTCATCCCTAGTGCTGTGACTGGTGAAATAACTAGTTAATAAGTGTATTCCAGACAACCCAGAAGTCCAAATTTTCCCACTATTTAGCAGAGACGGGACACTTCTATTAAAATGAATGGGAGAAATTGGAACACCCAACGGCAGCCACGGTCAACGGATGTAGAAAGGAAGTCCCGACTTACAGGTAAAATAGACAATCACCTTTTAGATATAGAAATCACCTGTCAATCAACTCGAGAATGCATATGCGCATAAGCTATAAAAGCTTGGAAATTTTTTTAGCGTAATCTGATTTAAAGATGAAAAAATTTATTATACCAGTTGTGATGGAATGACACGCCCCTCCTGCAGTGAAATTTCCCCATTGGTGGCATGTGATGGGGCTCACCTGAACCCAAAGAAGAGCCTCATCACTGCTGCCTTTAAACACAGAGCGCGCCTCTCTTCGGGAGACCGTTCTCTACATGCTGGCGTCTTTGCAGGTCCAGGAAATGGAACGGGGAAGGTCCAGTGCAAGTTAGCTGCATCGCCTGACCCGTACCCCAGAACCCCGGCACGAGTTTGATGATACGCCAGGGATTGGAGCATGCGTCGTGGCCGACGGGCCAGGATTCCGGCCGCTATTCCCCTCAAGTGCTGAAGTCCAAGGAAACCGGGCCACTCAAGTGAAGCCACCGCCCCACGCACCTCAGACCAAGGAGGGGAGCGCGTTGCGGCCGCCGGGACCCCGCCCACTATCACCTGGACCTTCCCCTGTCTTCTACTCTTCCTTCACATAGCCCTTTCCACCTCAAAGGCTCAAGATTCCCCTTTGTTTTGGACATTTTAAATAAATGCCTCTCCAAGGCCTGACGCCACACCCACTGTGTCCATCTCTTACTCACCCTGCCACACAGTGTTGTCAGATTTTACTGCTTATTTGAAATATGTTCTTTTATCGTAATCTTGACCAACCGTTTTGGAGATTTCGGTCTTTCCCCATTCAAATAGATAGGAGCTACACTTTCGTGATGCTTGTTTACATAGAAAAACAGCTGCCAAATTGCGTTCCAAAGATGGCCGCCAAGTGGACTGACTGGAAATACGTTTGGACCGTTCTAATTCCTTTGTTTTTGTTTACATTCTTTAAATGGTCTTATGGTGGATGCAATGAGCCAAGTCGACACAAAAAGGGCATTATAAAGGGCGGAGTTTCAAAAGGGAGGCCTGAAAAAAACACTGAATTAAGGAGAACCACTGCATTATGGATTGCCATTCAGAGTGAGCTTTGATTGTGGTGTCAAAAACATGGTTGTTCTGCTCATAAATCTGATCTATGGAGAAGAGTCACAGCACAATCAGTACCACTGCAAGAAAATCATTTCGTTTTGTTTTTCAATAAAAATATCTTAACATTCTTAAAGCAAGATAAATCTACTTGAGAAGGAAAATTATATATTTTGTCTTGTTTTCAGAAATGTTCAGGACAATCTAACAAACTGTAGTAACATTTATGCTTACAACAAGATAAAACTACAGTGCATCCGGAAAGTATTCACAGCGCTTCACTTTTTCCTCATTTTGTTATGTTACAGCCTTATTCCAAAATGGATTAAATTAAATATTTTCCTCAAAATTCTACAAACAATACCCCATAATGACAACGTGAAAGAAGTTTGTTTGAAATCTTTGCAAATTTATTAAAAATAAAAAACGAAAAAAATCCTATGTACATAAGCATTCACAGCCTTTGCCATGACACTCAAAATTGCGCTCAGGTGCATCCTGTTTCCACTGATCATCTTTGAGATGTTTCTACAACTTGATTGGAGTCCACCTGTGGTAAATTCAGTTGATTGGACATGATTTAACAGTTAACAGTGCATATCAGAGACAAACCAAGCCATGAAGTCCAAGGAATTGTCTGTAGACCTCCGAAACAGGATTGTATCGAGGCACAGATCTGGGGAAGGGTACAGAAAAATTTCTGCAGCATTGAAGGTCCCAGTGAGCACAGTGGCCTCCATCATCCATAAATGGAAGAAGTTTGGAACCACCAGGACTCTTCCTAGAGCTGGCCGCCTGGCCAAACTGAGCGATCGGGGGAGAAGGGCCTTAGTCAGGGAAGTGACCAAGAACCTGATGGTCACTCTGACAGAGCTCCAGCATTTCTCTGTGGAGAGAGGAGAACCTTCCATAAGAACAACCATCTCTGCAGCACTCCACCAATCAGGCCTGTATGGTAGAGTGGCCAGATGGAAGCCACTCCTCAGTAAAAGGCACATGACAGCCTGCCTGGAGTTTGCCAAAAGGCACCTGAAGGACTCTCAGACCATGAGAAACAAAGATTGAACTCTTTGGCCTGAATGGCAAGCGTCATATCTGGAAGAAACCAGGCACCGCTCATCACCTGGCCAATACCATCCCTACAGCAGCAGGAACTGTGAGACTAGTCAGGATCGAGGGAAAGATGAATGCAGCAATGTACAGAGACATCCTTGATGAAAACCTGCTCCAGAGTGCTCTGGACCTCAGACTGGGCCAAAGGTTCATCTTCCAACAGGACAACGACCCTAAGCACACAGCCAAGATAACAAAGGAGTGGCTCCAGGACAACTCTGTGAATGTCCTTGAGTGGCCCAGCCAGAGCCCAGACTTGAACCCGATTAAACATATCTGGAGAGATCTGAAAATGGCTGTGCACCGACGCTCCCCATCCAACCTGATGGAGCTTGAGAGGTCCTGCAAAGAAGAATGGGAGAAACTGCCCAAAAATAGGTGTGCCAAGCTTGTAGCATCAGACTCAAAAATACTTGAGGCTGTAATTGGTGCCAAAGGTGCTTCAACAAAGTATTGAGCAAAGGCTGTGAATACTTATGTACATGTGATTTCTTTTCGTTTTTTATTTTTAATAAATCTGCAAAGATTTCAAACAAACTTCTTTCATGTTGTCATTATGGGGTATTGTTTGTAGAATTTTGAGGAAAATATTTAATTTAATCCATTTTGGAATAAGGCTGTAACATAACAAAATGTGGAAAAAGTGAAGCGCTGTGAATACTTTCCGGATGAACTGTATTTGCCAATGGGGTAAGAAATAAAATTTTCAAAGGGAAAATAAGTTTATTCTTCTTACCCCATTAGCAAATAATTGTTTTGCTTGTTTTCAGCAAAAACCCCACACAATTTTGTTAATTTAATTTCTTAAAAGGAATATTCCAGGTTCAATACAAACTGAGCTCAAATCGACAGCATTTGCGGCATAATTATAATATTATTATATTAATATTGATTACCACAAAAATTTATTTTCACTTGCCCCTCCTTTTCTTTAAAAAAAAAAACAAAATCTGGGTTACAGTGAGGCACTTACAATGGAAGTGAATGGAGGCCAATCCATACACGTTAAAATACTCACTGTTTCAAAAGTTTAGCCTCAAGACGTAAACAATAAGTGTGTTAAAATTATTTTAGTGTGATCAAATCACTTACTAACCTTTTCTGTGTAAAGTTATAGCCAATTTTACAACTTTGTTGCCATGACGATGTAATGTTAACAAACTCTCAAACCATAAAATGACTGTAAAAAATGATAATTTAAACAACTTTACAGCTCAAATAATACATGAATTAACAGAAAAAGTAATGTATATGCTTTTATAAAATGTTATGCTTCACATTTCTGCCTTTAAACCCTCCAAAAATTGCCCACATTAACTTCCATTATAAGTGCCTCACTGTAACCTCAATTTTTGGTTGTTTTAAAGAAAAGGAGGGACGAATCGAAATTGTGGTAATCAACATTTTGCCACAAATTCTGTCAATTGAGCTTAAGTTTTATTGAAACTGGAATATTCCTTCATTCTGCTTTTCAGTAATTTTTTTCCTTGTTTTAAGAACTTTTAGATACGTTTACCAGAATAAGACAAAAATACTCACAATTATTTTTCGAAGTGGAAACTAACTAATTGAGCGGCTCATCCACATGTCTTAATTCTTTGAGGAAGAGCTCAAAAAATTCTGAAGCCTGACAATGATATCTTTAAATGGATAACTTTACTGGATTGGATACTTTCAGAACAGTATAAAACAATCACAGACTACGAACTCACAGCAACCATACCCCTAACCAGAAATGGATGTTAGGCATGGTACAGTAGTTAATAGTCAACAAGTCAACTGGTATCTACAATGTTTTCAGCCATACAATATAGAACAGCAGGAGACCATGCTAGAATGATACCGCTTGCAGCCAAAACAGCTGATGGGTAATCCAAATGACTTCGACAAAAGTAGTTAGGCAACAACAAATTACCTTGAGTCCTGGACAACAGAAAGTACTTACGCAGTGGCACGGTGGACTTCTGAGTAGAGGAGAAGTCACATATTTCAGATTCAAACCATATCTGAGGGAAGAAAAATAATGTTAGATTACAATACATAATACATTTAAAAATATAAATAAGATAATGTCATGCTAGTATAAGAAAAGATTATTCTGACAGGATGAATTTTCGAGTTTTCATCAATCCATTTAGAACTTTTAACCTAAAAGGCATGCCATAAGTAGGCTATGATCCGCTGTTATCTTTCGTCAGTGGCCTTTGACAAATCATAGAATTATTTTCTTGATTAAATTTGAAAGCTTAAAAACAGAATTCAAAGATCCAAAGGACGCCATTTATCTAGCTCTAAAATTTTCAATCTCATCTCTTACTTTAAAAAATAAAATAAAATAAATAAATATTTGATGGCATGTTCTTGGAAATTTTGTGAAAAGTTGAAGAAAAACAGTAAATGGTTGCAACAGGACAGTAAAGGGTTAACCACTAAATAAAATCAGAGTTTGCACATAGAGCCTAAATTTTATTTGAGCCATCAACAGCATCTGTGGCATGGTGTTGATAAGCAAAAAATATATACATCAGATCGTCCCTCAATTTATAGAAAAATAAAAAAGGAAAAGTGTGTGTAATGGAAATCTATGAGGTGAATAAACAGCATTTAAAATAATGTATGTAACATTCGAGCATGTGATACTGTACATTGTTTACCGTGATAGTATTCCTGCGTAAATACATTTGTTGCTGCACTAGAAGTCAAGGCCTATCCCTAAAATGGTATACCTTTTCATCACATATGTTGTTTTATTCTATCAGGAAAATGTTAGTATCCATAAGAGAACTTCTGCCAAAACCATTTTCAGGATGATGGTGACATTTTTGAGTTTGCCAGCTTGACATGTCAGTCATTTATCAAGGCATAATGAGTTTAAACTTAAATGTTAAAATGATTTTAAAAAGAGTAGGTTGGTTTTGCTTATTTAAACTTATATTGCTCTGTGTTTTAAAATCATTCTTGTGTTAGTGAACTCATTTCTAATTGTGGTGTTGCCCTCTTGTGGCAAAACTCTACTATCACTTTAGACGCAGTAAATGACTTTAACCTACTATATATATTGGAGTTAAAATTGAAATGTAATATCAGAGATTAGACTATTCCTATTTCTTCCTGCAATCCTGTTAAAATGTATAAACTGTACTTAATTATGAAATGTAACTTAATGTTAAATCACACAATTGAGGACTTTAAACTGGATTTAGGCACGATTCAGGCAAAATTCAGTAACAGGGTTGCAAAACTTAGAAACTTCAGAATAAAATAATAATAAAATCGCTCATATAATATTTAGTTTGGTCTCCTGAGGTTGACGCTCAACATTTTCTAAAGGCTACTTCCGTCCTTTTACTGAACATTTGTTGATAAAGGATTAGTTCACCCAAAAATGAAAATTCTCTCATTATTTACTCACCCTCATGCCATCCCAGATGTGTATGACTTTTTTCCTGCTGAACACAAACAAAGAATTTTAGAGGACTATTTCAGCTCTGTAGGTCCTCACAATGCAAGTAAATGGGTACCAAACTTTTGAAGCTCCAAAATGCACATAAAGGCAGATTAAAAGTAATCCATAAAGACTCCAGTGGCTAAATCTATACTTTCTGAAATGATATGATAGGTGTGGGTGAGAAACAGAAGTAATTTTTTACTATAAATTCTCCTTCCTGCCCAGTAGGTGGCGTTATGCACAAAGATTTTGCAAATCAGCAAAAACAAAAAGACTTTGAAAGTGAAAGTTCAAGTGGAGATTGATAGTAAAAAAGTAGCCTACTTAAATATTGATCTGTTTCTCACTCACACATGTCATATCGCTTCTGAAGATGTGGCTTTAACCCCTGGAGTCATATGGATTACTTTTATTCTGACTTATGTGATTTTGGAGCTTCAAAATATTGGCACCCAATCACTTGCATTGTTTGGGCCTTCAGAGCTGAAATATTTATCTAAACATCTTAATTTATGTTCAGCAGAGAAAAGAAAGTTATACACTTCTGGGATGGCATGATGGTGAGAAAATAACAAAATGTTGTACCTTATTTGTGAAAAGTGCCTTTTGCAGTTTAAAAATCCTAACTCTGTCGCAGAAGTGTGTTTCCTCAAGACATATTTTAGCGGTATCAGACATGCAGTAGGGACATTTTACTTGTGCTATTAAAAACAATCCTGCACATGGCCTAATATAATCTTTATGAACATTTCATTATGAATATGATAGCAAACAGAATAAAGATTTATTGTATAATATACCATCAATTAAACCAAAACGCTGGCATAAATGCATGTATAGTTGCAAAATAAAACAAATAAAATGCTATTATTTTCCAAAGTAAGTTATATGTAAGATAGAAGGTGTACACATGAGCATCCACATCCGGGCAATTCAGTATACAATATACTAGTGTACTCACTTTCTCTTTACAAAATATTTAATAAGTGAACGAATGAGTGATTTCGGACACAGTATAGCTCACAAGTCATATGGACTTTCATGATAATATTATGGTGCTTTTTTATGTGATTTTTGGAGCTTGACTCTCTCAGTCCTCATTCACTGTCATCACAGTACATGGAAAAAGAGGGGCCAGGATATTCTCACAATTTCAACTTTTGTGTTCCACAGAAGAAAAAAAATCATACATGTTTGGAATGACATTACATTTAGAAAATTATGACAGAATTATGTGAACTCACTTTTAGTCTTTCTCTGTAAGATGTCAAGATTAAACCATTTTTAATTAGCGACAACAATATCAAGGCATCCTAACATTATAAAAATGCAATAACATTCTTTGGTTCTGAAACTATTGCTTACCATTAGTTTGGAGATTCTTTTCCTCCTTTCCGTTAGTCCACGTGGAAGTCTTTTTACTGCCTTCTCTTCTGCGGCAAAGGTGACTTGTCAAGCGAAATCCAAAGTAAAAGACTTTATGAATCACAGTGGGCATTATTATGCTGCATTCCATTCAACTCAGAAAGTCTGATTTTCCAACTTCCTACTGGGAAAAGTGCAATGGAACACCACTAGAAGGCGTAATTCCAACTTGGAAAGTCGTGCGGAAATTTTAAACTCTGATTTTGCAGAGATGCAGGTGCGTGACCTCACACAATCATGTCAGCACCCAGGAAGATATACAAAATAAATGATCAACATTCACTTGTATTAAATAATATCGATAAATGAGTCAAAGTTCCTATATGATATTGAAGCATGTTTAGCAAATGTTAGCAGAGTAGCAGATGTTCAAAACATGGTAAATACATAATACTCTATTTTGATAATCATAAACCTGTAGCACAAAGGCTAACGTTGCAGATTGTGGCTGTGTCTCGTTTGGAAGGATGCGTCCTCCGGAGGTCGCATTTTTCGGCCACATACATCATCGAGGATGTCTCGTTTCAGAAAAGCGAGTAGGACACTTCGAATGCAGCCTTCGAATGCGACCTTCTTTCATGGGCATTCAGAGGATGCATGAGGTGAATCCTTTGTGGGCACTCACAACCCACAATTCTTTGCCTCAACAGAAATGTCTTAAAAAAAATGTTTTTTAAACTGGTTTTGCCCGTAAATATGATGTTCAAATGCAAGTAATGTTAATTCCCAAATTGAAGTACTTCAGTAGATGGGTGTAGAGTATATAATATGTATAATTATATTAATATATAATTAAAATTAAGTATTAGACTAAAACTACACCTGTAAAATCTATTTTCTTTTCTCTTTACATCATTATAATTCTCCTAAATTTTACCTCATACATTCCCTTCCAGAGGGACTTTGTTCCCTTCTCACTCAAAGCGCTCGCGCTTGTTAAAGAGTGGGGTGCTGTCATAGCAACCATGCTATGTTCCGTTTCCATTTGTCCTACGAAGGCTGTCTCGTTTAAACAAGACTTGTTTAAAGGAGGACACTCGGTGTACTGCAATCTTCAAAGGACGTGTCCTACCTAGCACGCGGCCTTCGAAATGAGACACAGCCTGTTTCTGAATTGGGTTGTTAGGAGACATCTCTGGTGACAGTAAAACACCTACTAAGCTAACGGGAGCATTGCAGATTTGTCATCTTCCGAGCATCTGGCAATGGGATGCATTTATGGTTGGAGATCGGAGATATCAAGTAGGAATATCCCACATCCGATTTGAATGGAACGCAGCATTAGAATATGTAAGGAATAACTGATGACGGACCAAAAATAAATCACACCCGAGGTGGTAATGCGGTCACTATGCACAGCGTAGCCTCGGGTGTGCATTACTTTTCAACAATTCAATGGGCCAGAGTAAATTATTCTGCTTATACCATGGTTATTACACCTCAAAACATCGTTCAGGGTTTTATCTCAAGACATTTTCTGGTTTTCGTCCCTAAAACGCTCGTTTGAGAGGAACTATTTTATTCCGCAACAGATTCAGCGTCTTTAATACAGCTGAAGCCTTCGTTGCCAATTCGAAAATGGCACTTTAGAACTGGCAACAGAGGACAGCGAGGCTTGCGCTGCTTTACTGGAGGACTTACAGAAGTAATGAGGTAGTGCATTTGTGCATGTGGGTGTGAGTTTGTATTTGAGGGATCGAAAGAGAAAATGAGAGAGATCGCTTCTGGGATTAACTTTTTTGTTGCAATACTCCTCAGAAGTAACATCGCTTCAAAATTGCCAAGATGTGTGTCGCCATATTCCCACTGTAAACCTTAATAACTTTTTTAATCCCCACTGAGATGCAGGAGTGCACTGACATGACGACTCTGTTTTTCTATCACGAGTATGTTTGGGCCCTAATTGTGTGCATTATGCATATAATGTCTGTGTGTCCACTAGTGTGTGTGTGTGAGAGGGGGAGCGTGAGGGTTTTTCACAGAGATATTTCAGATAATATAGAAACTGTTGTATTGATCAAGTGTATCTAGCTTTGATACAAATCAAGCCTTTGTTGCTAATTTGAAAACGTAATTTTAGAACTAGCAACGAAGGATGCGCTGCTTTTCTGTGTGTGTGTGTGTGTGTGTGTGTGTGTGTGTGTGTGTGTGTGTGTGTGTGTGTGTGTGTGTGTGTGTGTGTGTGTGTGTGTGTGTGTGTGAAAGCAAAAAATTTCAGTGCTTTCCACTATAGTTATGTGAGGCTGATTAGGGCGAAATACATTGAAATATTAAAAGTTATTTCGGATAATAGAAACTGTTGTATTGATCAAGTCGTGGGGTGCGTCTCTATTTGTTGGTTGCGACTCAAGTCTCAGTGTGTGAGCGTGTGTTTGTGTGTGAGCGTGTGTGTGAGCGTGTGTAAGAGCGCGAGGGCTCTTTTTAACAGAAATTGAAATAAATGTAGGATATTTTAGACATTGTTTGAAGTTCTTAACCGATTTTAACAGGTTATTTTGTTGTAGTAGCCTGTAGGGCTCTTTGAAATAACTGAAATAATTTGGCGATGTGATATGGAACCATTATGCGGTCAAGACCTGGAACTACTTCATAGCCGTGCGTTTACTTGAAAATAATTGCACACCTTACAACGTCCATGAACCAATCAGAATCAAGCATTTAACAGACCTGTGGTATAATTAGAAATATCTAGAACTAGGGATGGGCATATGACCAAAATCTTATATCACGATATGAGTAATTTTATATCACGATAACAATATATATCACAATATAGTAAAAGTTTCTGGAAAATAAATAAAAATTGGCTTTTATATTAAATAACCATATTGTAATGCCAATTTTTGGAACTCCAGTCAATGAAATAAATACTTTTTAAATGAAAACTTCTTCCTCTTTATTTGGAACAAGGCAAACAATGTCAAAGTAAATAGATAAAAATCTAATTGTTTTCAAAAAATTAACCTTAGCAAAATGCTAAATAAACTCAGCAAAAAAAGAAACGTCCCTTTT